>NC_091621.1:15430096-15733127 GCF_027580195.1 Bos mutus | reverse complement strand
GATAACCTCAGTGCTTAAATTCACATATTTTGAACACTCTCCAAAAGTTTGTCATTTTATTTTTTGTTCGTGATTTTTTCTGTTCTCTTAAGAGATGGATTGTTGATATTGTTCTAATTAAAGTTACAATGTTTTAATATATTTTATGGCTTAAAGAAATGAACCTGTATGGGCCCCTGACTCCTCCTAGCCCTTCCCCTGACCAATCAAAGCCCAGACCCAAAGCTATTGCTCTGAAACTCCTACAGCAAATATCTTCTATACTCTGGCACCATCTGCCAAGTAAAACCTCAATTCTGGTTTAACCCACTGGTCCTCTTCTCTGCTATCATCCTCATTGCTGAGCTCTTCCAGAATAAAATTATGTGTGGGGGTCAGTGACATTAAATCTCCTCGGTCGGGGCCTCAGCTGTCCAATAATACTCCATGTCCCTACTCAGCTTCCTACCATATTCCCAAACACATATTTCACACATTCACATGAAAGAGTAAAACTTCAGTATAAGAGTTCCAGAAAAACATCTATTTCTGCTTTATTGACTATGCCTAAGCCTTTGACTGTGTGGATCACAACAAACTGTGGAAAACTCTTCAAGAGATGGGAATACCAGACCACCTGACCTACCTATTGAGAAATCTGTATGCAGGTCAGGAAGCAACAGTTAGAACTGGACATGGAACAACAGACTGGTTCCAAATAGGAAAAGGAGTATGTCAAGGCTGTATATTGTCACCCTGCTTATGTAACTTATATGCAGAGTACATCATGAGAAACGCTGGGCTGGAAGAAGCACAAGCTGGAATCAAGATTGCCGGAAGAAATGTCAATAACCTCAGATATGCAGATGACACCACCACTATGGAAGAAAGTGAAGAACTAAAGAGCCTCTTGATGAAAGTGAAAGAGGAGAGCAAAAAAGTTGGCTTAAAGCTCAACATTCAGAAAACGAAGATCATGGCATCCGGTCCCATCACTTCATGGCAATTAGATAGGGAAACAGTGGAAACAGTGGCTGACTTTATTTTTCTGGGCTCCAAAATCACTGCAGATGGTGACTGCAGCCATGAAATTAAAAAACGCTTACTCCCTGGAAGGAAAGTTATGACCAACCTAGACAGCATATTAAAAAGCAGAGACATTACTTTGCCAACAAAGGTCCATCTAGTCAAGGCTATGGTTTTTCCAGTGGTCATGTATGGATGTGAGAGTTGGACTATAAAGAAAGCTGAGCGCCAAAGAATTGATGCTTTTGAACTTGGTGTTGGAGAAGACTCTTGAGAGCCGCTTGGACTGCAAGGAGATCAAACCAGTCCATCCTAAAGGAGATCAGTTCTGTGTGTTCATTGGGAGGACTGATGTTGAAGCTGAAACTCCAATACTTTGGCCACCTGATGCGAAGAGCTGACTCATTTGAAAAGACCCTGATGCTAGGAAAGATTGAGGGCAGGAGGAGAAGAGGACGACAGAGGATGAGATGGTTGGATGGCATCACTGACTCGATGGACATGGGTTTGGGTAGACTCTGGGAGTTGGTGATGGACAGGGAGGCCTGGCATGCTGCGGTTCATGGGGTCACCAAGAGTTGGACACGAATGAGCGACTGAACTGAACTGATAAGAGGTATGCAATAAAAAGTACTCTTTCCCTTATAACTATCTCTTAGTTCTCCAGTTCTCTTCCGTAGAAACAAGAGCTATTGCTAGTTTCTTAGATAAATAAATATTGCTTTCTGGAACATTCTGTTGTGTGCTTTGTTTTTCTACATTGAAACAATCTCAAAAATACTTAAAAGCTTCACCTACAGTAAAAAGCTATTTTTTTCCCTGAATTATTTGAGAGCAAGTTGCTAACATAATGCCACATCACCCTTGGTTGTATTTCCCACTAACAGGATCATTCTACATAACCACCAAGCAGTCATCAAAAACAGGCAATTAACAGTGTTACAGGACTACCATCTAATCTTAGGCCCTGTGTAAGTTTTGCCAGTTGTCCTAATACTGTTCTTTGTAGGCAAAGATCCAGTTAAGAATTATAGGTTGTATTCATTTGTTGTATCTTTTTATCTCCTTCTGTCTGAAGCAGTTTCTCTGTCTTTTCTTGAATTTCATGACTTAAACACTTTTGAAGATTACAGACCAGTTATGTTGTAGAATGTACCTCAGTTTGGGTGTGTCTGCCATTTCCTGAAGGTTGGATTTAGGCTATGCATGAGTATCACACAGGTGAAGCTATGTTTCTCTCATTGCATCCTCTCAGGTGGCACACAATTTCAGTTTGTCCCATTACTATTAAAGTTCACTTTCATCACTTGATTCAGGTGGTGTCTGACAAATTTCTCTACTGTCAAATTTATTTGTCTTGGTAATTAGTGTTTTGTGAAATGATTGTTAAGTTCAGTTCAGTTCAGTTGGTCAGTCATGTCCGACTCTTTGCGACCCCATGAATCGCAACACGCCAGGCCTCCCTGTCCATCATCAACTCCCGGAGTTCACTCAAACTCATGTCCATCGAGTCGGTGATGCCATCCAGCCATCTCATCCTCTGTCGTCCCCTTCTCCTGCCCCCAGTCCCTCCCAGCATCAGGGTCTTTTCTAATTCTTCGCATGAGGTGGCCAAAGTATTGGAGTTTCAGCTTTAGCATCAGTCCTTCCAATGAACACCTAGGACTGATCTCCTTCAGAATGGACTGGTTGGATCTCCTTGCAGTCCAAGGGACTCTCAAGAGTCTTCTCCAACACCACAGTTCAAAAGCATCAATTCTTCGGCACTCAGCTTTCTTCACAGTCCAACTCTCATGTCCCTACATGACTACTGGAAAAACCATAGCCTTGACTAGATGGACCTTTGTTGGCAAAGTAGTGTCTCTCCTTTTCAATATGCTATCTAGGTTGGTCATAACTTTCCTTCCAAGGAGTAAGCGTCTTTTCATTTCATGGCTGCAATCACCATCTGCAGTGATTTTGGAGCCCAGAAAAATAAAGTCAGCCACTGTTTCCACTGTTTCCCCATCTATTTCCCATGAAGTGATGGGACTGGATGCCATGATCTTAGTTTTCTGAATGTTGAGCTTTAAGAAATGATTGTGAAACTATTTAAATATTATATTACTCATTACCTAATTAACATATCAGTATGAACTTACGATTTACTACTTTATTCAATTGGTTATTTTCTATTAAATTTAATAATATTTTGATGCTCAACTTGTCACCCATTTAGCAAGTGGAACCCCTTCAAACCAGCTTCTGTACCCAGTTATCATGTCACCATCATTCTTTTAGCATTTTCCTTATTTCCAGCACAAATATGTGTTCCAGGCTCTACTTTTACTTTCCCTGCATCAGCCCTGACATCACTATCTTGTTTCTTTTTAGTGGAGAATGATGTTTAAAAGCCAAGATCTGGATGCTAGGTGTTCTCATTGATACTAGCAGGTTGTTGTTCCCAAACCCTCTCAGTGAGAGAGTTATGGAACATACATATGTGTTCACATACACCCGCAAATGTAGTCACTTTTGAATCAATCTATCAATCGAAAATATCCTGTCTTCACACAGATATCTCCATTTCCAACCTAATATCTCAGGTTTCATTCTAGTTTTCTCCTTTTCCTTATTTCTTACTACTTTCTCAGTGAGAACTCTGGTTTCAATTTTCCTTAGTAGATTTACCTATTTTAGCAAAACCCCTATATATAACAAAGTCCCCATTGCCCTCTCTTGTGTGCACATTTTTTCACACTCCATGTGAAAACACTGCACACCAGCAGCCTTTCTTTGTGGGCTACCTCTTCAACCTGTTTGGACTCTGACACTTCTGGCCACTGTGGCTCCTGCCGTACCCTACCACCTTCCCCCAGAATGAGCACTTGCTGTGCATTGGAACTGAATTATTCAGGAATGAACTGGCAAAGAAGAGGAAAAGTGAAGCTTACTCTTTAAAACTGCTCTTTTACGACTAATTTAAATATCACAATTATGTCTACACATTTGTTTTTTTAAAGTAGAGCATTACAGATAAAACCATAACCTCGGGACTTCCCTGGTATGCTAGTGACTAAGACTCTGAGCTCCCAATGCAGGGGGTCCTGAGTTTGATCCCTGGTCAGGGAACTAGATTGCACATGCCACAACTAAGATCTGGCGCAGCCAAATAAATAAATAATATATTTTTAAAAAAGAAAAAAATTATAGCCTCTTTTGATCACTATCCCCAATTTTGCCCTGCTTATTCTGTCTCCAGAAATAATTCACTGGTACTAGTTTGATGTATATCTTCCTAAGCTTTTAAGAAAAATTTTAATTCATATATATGTTCCAAAAGAAAAAAATACAAATTTTTTCTTTAAATAATACAAATTTAATCTTTAAAATGTTGCTCTCCACTTTAAGAAAAGCTGTTGAGACCAGAATACTTAGAAGTCTGGCAAAATGTCTCCTCTTCCTTGAACAAGACTTACTGGGAGCATTAGTCAGGAGGTTCAGTGGTAAAGAACTCTCCTTCCAATGAAGGAGACATTGGTTCAATCCCTGGGTTGGGAAGATCCCCTGGAGAAGGAAATGGCAACCAACGCCAGTATTCTAGCCTGGAGAATCCCATGGAGAGAGGAGCCTGGCGGGCTACTATCCATGGAGCCACAAAGAGTCAGACAAGACTGAGCATCGAAACAATAAAATAATAACATCTGTCTGCCAGTGATAGAAATCCAGCTCAAAGTAGCTTAGGCAAGAAGAAAATTCACTGGCTCATAAAACTGGAAAATTCAAGGTGTAAGGACATTGGGCAAATAGCAAGGACCCAGATGGTGTCATCATGTGTATCTAAGTCAGCAGTCAATGCAAGTCTGCCAGAGCAGTGGGGATGAAAACAGCCATAGTAGTAAGGTATCCATTCACTGGCATGTACAATCATATGGAAGGAGGATATTATAACATCTATCAAGAAGAGATTAAAAAAAAAAAAAAAGATATTCTAGCTAGTATCCCACAGAACAAGTTTTTGGTTTACTGAGTAAGGCCACCACATTGTACAATTCCAGGAGGCAAATCGAAAGGATGTATTTCCAACTCTGCCCTGGAACATTCCAGGGCACTTTGAAAAGGGTGAATTTTGTAGTATATGAATTAAATCAATAAAAAAGTAAACAAAAAATTTGACCAAATAGCTACTTTAGAAATAAAAACAGAAAAATAATGAATAAGAATTGGACATCTAGGCATAGAATATGAGAGGATTCAAAATTGCAAGTGGAAGTTGCAAATGGAAGCATTCTCAACTATATACTACACAAATGAATTAATTACCTACCCTAATCAGTATTTAGTAGTTGCAGAGTTCAAGGGTAGATTAAGTTGCAAGGCAGGTATCTAAAGGCAGGTAGCTTGATTAAAAATAGCTTTTCCCCACTCTGCAGTAGTTTGAGCATGAACAGTCCAGGGTGGTGTGACAGGTCTAAAATGTCAGGAATCCTGCCCTTAGACCTTGTTGCTTTACCATATCTAACTGTGGTCCTTGTTCACATAGTCCAGTATGACTTGTCATCAAGTATTCGTGAGAACCAAAGTGTAGAGTTCAGTGATTTTTAAGTTGTGTAACCATTAACTACTATCTAGGACATGTCATTCCAGGTCATGTCCTTCCTAGGAAAAGAAACCCTGTACCCATCAAACAGTCACTTGCCATTCTCCTGTCCCTCAGCCCCTGTCAATCATTAATTCACTTTCTGTCACTATGGCTTCTTATTCTGAATATTTCATATAAATGGAATTATACAGGGGGTGATCTTTTGTGTCCTATCTCTTTCATTTAGCATATTTTTGAGGTTCATCCATGTTGTTGCATGTATCAATACTTCATCCCTTTTTATGGATGAATAGTATTCCATTACATACCTTATCCCTTACTTAAGAATCCATTCATCAATTGATGGATATTTGGGGTGTTTCCACATTTTAGTTATTATAAATAATGCTGATTTTTGTTTACATACAAACATTTGTATGTAAGTCTTTGTGTGAACATGTTTTCGGTTCTTTTGGATATATATCTAGGAGGGGAATTGTTGGGTCATATGGTAACTCTGGATCATATGTTTAACTTTGGGGGGAACTGCTCAACTGATTCTGAAACAGTTGCACCTCTTGGTGTGATTAACCTTACTATATGTTCTATTTGGCCCAAATTTCCTAAAATTGCATATGTTTGTGGTATTTAATTTTCTTAGCAGCTAAAGAATTATTTCACTTTGAATTTCACCCTTGATCTAGATAATAGTCAATAGAATATTATAATATATTTTCCATGTTGGACATTTTCCTATTCTGCTTGTTGTTCACTTTAAGATGTTGTAAAAGTAAAATATCCTGCCTTTAAATTTTTTGGAGTGAATCTTTGTGCCCTAGTATACAATCAAATTTGTGACATTTATTCTTGGAAAGAAATAATTATCTTTATCCTATTTGTCAGTGACTTATTGTAATATATACCTTGTAGGCATAAGACAAAACCCTAGAGTATATAATAGACTCTTCATTAAAAATTTTGCTTACTAAATATCATATTTTGATAGTCAAACATTATCTTTAATTCTATTTCTACCTATTTCTGATTTCTTCTCAATCATTTCCTCTTTAAAAATTATATTTTGGGTCCAGATGCTCATGATCATTAATTTTTAAAGCTATTTTTTATCATTACTGAGTGTTCCTGTTTATCTTCTTAATCAGTTTGCTCTGAAATTTGATATTATATTGATAATACTTGATTTTCTTAAATTATACTGACATGATAGATCTTAGATCTCCTAATTCTTTTTTTTGTTCCATCACTAAGTTGTGTCCAACTCTGTGACCCTATGGACTGCAACACGACAGGCTTCCTTGTCCTTCACTATCTCCCAGAGTTTGCTCAAACTCATGTCCATGGAGTCGGTGATGCCCTCTAACCATTTCATCCTCTATCACCCTCTTCTCCTCCTGCCCTCAATTTTTCCTGGCACCAGTGTCTTTTCCAATGAGTCAGCTCTGCATCAGGTGGCCAAAGTATTGGAGCTTCAGCTTCAGCATCAGTCCTCTCAATGAATATTTAAGGTAGGTTTCCTTTAGGATTGACTGTTTTGGTCTCCTTGCTGTCCAAAGAATGCTCAAGAGTCTTCTCCAACACCACAGTTTAAAAGCATCAATTCTTCATTGGTTACCCTTCTTTATGGTCCAACTCTCACAACCATACATGACTACTGGAAAAACTATAGCTTTGACTATAAGGACATTTGTCGGAAAAGTGATGTCTCTGCTTTTTAATATGTGGTCTAGGTTTGCCATAGCTTTGCTTCCAAGGAGCAAGCATCTTTTAATTTCATGGCTGCCATCACCATCTGCAGTGATTTCAGAGCCCCACCCCCCCCAAATAAAGTCTGTCACTGTTTCCCTTTTTTCCCCTTCTATTTGTCATGAAGAGATGGAACTGGATGTCATGATCTTAGTTTTTTGAATGTTGAATTTTAAGCCAGTATTTTTTCACTCTCCTCTTTCACCTTCAAGAGGGTCTTTAGTTCTTCTTCACTGTCTGCCATTAGAGTGGTATCATCTGCATACGTGAAGTTGTTGATATTTCTCCTGGCAACATTGATTCCAGCTTGTAATTCATTTAGCCCAGCATTTCATATGATGTTTATGCAGAGTACATCATGCAAAATGCTGGGCTGGATGAAGCACAAGCTGGAATCAAGATTGCCAAGAGAAATATCAATAACTTCAGATATGCAGATGACACCACCCTTATGGCAGAAAGCAAAGAGGAACTAAAGAGCCTCTTGATGAAGGTGAAAGAGGAGAGTGAAAAAACTGGCTTAAAACAGCATTCAAAACACCAAGATCATGGCATCCAGTCCCATCACTTCATGGCAAATAAATGGGGAAATAATGGAACAGTGAAAGACTTTATTTTGGGGGGCTCCAAAATCATTGCACATGGTGATGGCAACCATGAAATTAAAAGACGCTTGCTCTTTGGAAGAAAAGCTATGACAAACCTAGACCGCATATTAAAAAGCAAAGACATTACTTTGCCAGAAAAGGTCTGTCTAGTCAAAGCTATGGTTTTTCCAGTAATCTATGTGGGTGTGAGCTGCTGCTGCTGCTGCTGCTGCTAAGTCGCTTCAGTAGTGTCCGACTCTGTGCAACCCCACAGACAGCAGCCCACCAGGCTCCAATCCCTGGGATTCTCCAGGCAAGAACACTGAAGTGGGTTGCCATTTCCTTCTCCAATGCAGGAAAGTAAAAAGTGAAAGTGAAGTTGCTCAGTGGTGTCCGACTCTTCAAGACCCCATGGACTGCAGCCTACCAGGCTCCTCCATCCATGGGATTTTCCAGGCAAGAGTACTGGAGTGGGGTGCCATTGCCTTCTCCACATGGGTGTGAAAGTAGGACCTAAAGAAGGCTGAACACCAAAGAATTGATGCTTTTGAACTGTGGTGTGGGAGAAGATTCTTGAGGGTCCTTTGGAATGCAAGGAAATCCAACCAGTCCATCCTAAAGAAAATCAATCCTGAATATTCATTGGAAGGACTGATAACTGAAGCTGAAGCTCCAATACTTTGGCCACCTGATGCGAAGAACTGACTCATTGGAAAATCTTTCCCTGATGCTGGGAAAGACTGAAGGCAGAAGGAGAACGGGGTGACAGAGGATGAGATGGATGGATGGCATCACCGACTCCATGGACATGAGTTTGAGCAAGCTCTGGGAGATGGTGAAAGACAGGGAACCCTGGCGTGCTGCAGCCCCTGGGGTCACAGAGAGTCGGACATGACTGAACGGCTGAACAACAACATTGCGCATGTAAGTTAAATAAACAGGGTGACAATATACAGCCTTGACATACTCCTTTTCCTATTTGGAACCAGTCTGACAGAGGATGAGATGGCTGGATGGCATCACTGACTCGATGGACGTGAATCTCAGTGAACTCTGGGAGTTAGTGATGGACAGGGAGGCCTGGCGTGCTGCGATTCATGGGGTCGCAAAGAGTTGGACACGACTCAGCAACTGATCTGATCTGATCTGTTGTTCCATGTCCAGTTCTAACTGTTGCTTCCTGACCTGCATACAGATTTCTCAGGAGGCAGGTCAGGTGGTCTGGTATTTCCATCTCTTGAAGAATTCTCCACAGTTTATTGTGATCCACACAGTCAAAGGCTTTGGCATAGTCAATAAAGCAGAAATAGATGTTTTTCTGGAACTCTTATACTGAAGTTTTACTCTTTCATGTGAATGTGTGAAATATGTGTTTGGGAATATGGTAGGAAGCTGAGTAGGGACATGGAGTATTATTGGACAGCTGAGGCCCCGACCGAGGAGATTTAATGTCACTGACCCCCACACATAATTTTATTCTGGCAGAGCTCAGCAATGAGGATGATAGCAGAGAAGAGGACCAGTGGGTTAAACCAGAATTGAGGTTTTACTTGGCAGATGGTGCCAGAGTATGGAAGATATTTGCTGTAGGAGTTTCAGAGCAATAGCTTTGGGTCTGGGCTTTGATTGGTCAGGGGAAGGGCTAGGAGGAGTCAGGGGCCCATACAGGTTCATTTCTTTAAGCCATAAAATATATTAAAACATTGTAACTTTAATTAGAACAATATCAACAATCCATCTCTTAAGAGAACAGAAAAAATCACGAACAAAAAATAAAATGACAAACTTTTGGAGAATGTTCAAAATATGTGAATTTAAGCACTGAGGTTATCATTATCTCACCTGGGATAGTAGTAAAAAAAAATTAATGCAAATACTCCATGCTAATGAATCAGAGATAAACTAGTACACTCAAACTCAATAGGCACAGCGTTGTGGTTCAGTCAGTAAGTCATGTCTGACTCTTTGTGATCCCATGGATACGTGAAGTTGTTGATATTTCTCCCAGCAACCTGGACTCCAGCCTGGCATTTCACACAATGTACTCTGCATAGAAGTTAAATAAACAAGGTGACAATATACAGCCCTGATGCACTCCTTTCCCAATTTGGAACCAAGCCATTGTTCCATGTCTCATTCTCACTGTAGCTTCTTGACCTGCATACAGGGGTTTCTCAGGAGAGAGCTAAGGTGGTCTGATATTCCCATTTCTTTAAGATTTTCCAGAGTTTGTTATGATCCACACAGTCAAAAGCTTTAACATAGTCAATAACGCAGAAATAGATGTTTTTTCTGAAATTCTCTTGCTTTTTCTATGATCCAATGGATGTTGGCTGCCTGTTCTAAATCCCTTGTACACCTGAAAGTTTTCAATTCACGTACTGTTGAAGCCTAGCTTTAAGGATTTTGAGTGTTACCTTGCTAGCATGTGAAATGAGCACAATTGTACGGTAGTTTGAACACTCTTCAGCGTTACTGGTTGGGGCATAGACTTGGATTACTGTGATATTGAATGGTTTGCCTTGGAAACTAACAGAGATCATTCTGTCGTTTTTGAGATTGCATCCAAGTACTGCATTTCGGACTCTTTTGTTGACCATGATGGCTACTCCATTTCTTCTAAGGGATTTCTGCCTGCAGTAGTAGATATAATGGTCATCCGAGTTAAATTCACCCATTCCAGTCCATTTTAGTTCGCTGATTCCTAGAATGTCGACATTCACTCTTGCCATCTCCTGTTTGACCACTTCCAATTTGCCTTGATTCATGGACCTGACATTTCAGGTTCCTATGCAATATTGCTCTTTACAGCATCGGACCTTGCTTCTATCACCAGTCACATCCACAGCTGGGTATTGTTTTTGCTTTGGCTCCATCCCATCATTCTTTCTGGAGTTATTTCTCCACTGATCTCCAGTAGCATATTGGGCACCTACCAACCTAGGGAGTTCCTCTTTCAGTATCCTATCATTTTGCCTTTTCATACTGTTCATGGGGTTCTCAAGGAAAGAATACTGAAGTGGTTTGCCATTCCCTTCTCCAGTGGACCACATTCTGTCAGACCTCTCCACCATGACCCGCCCATCTTGGGTGGCCCCACAAAGCGTGGCTTATTTTCATTGAGTTAAACAAGGCTGTGGTCCTAGTGTGATTAGATTGACTAGTTTTCTGTGAGTATGGTTTCAATGTGTCTGCCCTATGATGCCCTCTTGCAACACCTACTGTCTTACTCGGGTTTCTCTTACCTTGGACGTGAGGTATCTCTTCATGGCTGGAGGAAAACAACAGAATGGGAAAGACTAGAGATCTCTTCAAGAAAATTAGAGATACCAAGGGAACATTTCATGCAAAGATGGCCTCGATAAAGGACAGAAATGGTATGGACCTAACAGAAGCAGAAGATATTAAGAAGAGGTGGCAGAATACACAGAAGAACTATACAAAAAAGATCTTCACAACCAAAATAATCACGATGGTATGATCACTCACCTAGAGCCAAACATCCTGGAATGTGAAATCAACTGGGCCTTAGGAAGCATCATTACGAACAAAGCTAGTGGACATGATGAAATTCCAGTGGAGCTATTTCAAATCCTGAAAGATGATGCTGTGAAAGTGCTGCACTCAATATGCCAGCAAATTTGGAAAACTCAGCAGTGGCCACAGGACTGGAAAAGGTCTGTTTTCATTCCAATACCAAAGATAGGCAATGCCAAAGAATGGTCAAACTACCACTCATTGCACTCATCTCACATGCTAGTAAAGTAATGCTCAAAATTCTCCAAGCCAGGCTTCAGCAGTACATGAAACATGAACTTCCAGATGTTCAAGCAGGATTTCGAAAAGGCAGAGGAACCAGAGATCAAATTGCCAACATCCACTGGGTCATCAAAAAAGCAAGAGAGTTCCAGAAAAACATCTATTTCTGCTTTATTGATTATGCCAAAGCCTTTGACTGTGTGGATCACAACAAACTGTGGAAAATTCTGAAAGAGAATAGAATACTAGACCACCTGACTTGCCTCTTGAGAAACCTGTATGCAGGTCAGGATGCAACAGTTAGAACTGGACATGGAACAACAGACTGGTTCCAAATAGTAAAAAGAGTACATCAAGGCTGTATATTGTCACCCTGCTTATGTAACTTATATGCAGAGTACATCATGAGAAATGCTGGGCTGAAGAAGCACAAGCTGGAATCAAGATTGCTGGGAGAAATATCAATAACCTCAGATATGCAGATGACACCACCCTTATGGCAGAAAGTGAAGAGGAACTCAAAAGCCTCTTGATGAAAGTGAAAGAGGAGAGCAAAAAAGTTGGCTTAAAGCTCAACATTCAGAAAACGAAGATCATGGCATCCGGTCCCATCACTTCATGGGAAATAGATGGGGAAACAGTGGAAACAGTGTCAGACTTTATTTTTCTGGGCTCCAAAATCACTGCAGATGGTGACTGCAGACATGAAATTAAAAGACACTTGCTCCTTGGAAGGAAAGTTATGACCAACCTACATAGCATATTCAAAAGCAGAGACATTATTTTGTCAACAAAGGTCCGTCTAGTCAAGGCTATGGTTTTTCCAGTAGTCATGTATGGATGTGAGAGTTGGACTGTGAAGAAAGCTGAGTGCTGAAGAATTGATGCTTTTGAACTGTGGTGTTGGAGAAGACTCTTGAGAGTCCCTTGGACTGCAAGGAGATCCAGCCAGTCCATTCTGAAGGAGATCAGCCCTGGGATTTCTTTGGAGGGAATGATGCTAAAGCTGACTCTCCAGTACTTTGGCTACCTCATGCGAAGAGTTGACTCATTGGAAAAGACTCTGATGCTGGGAGGGATTGGGGGCAGGAGGAGAAGGGGACGACAGAGGATGAGATGGCTGGATGGCATCACTGACTCGATGGACGTGACTCTGAGTGAACTCCGGGAGATGGTGATGGACAGGGAGACCTGGCGTGCTGTCATTCATGGGGTCGCAAAGAGTCAGACATGACTGAGCGACTGAACTGAACTTGAATACTCTTCATTATTGCTTTTCCATATAGGCAGAGTAAATTAGTACAACTCTTTTTTTTTTTTTTTCGATTTTATTTTTAAACTTTACATAATTGTATTAGTTTTGCCAAATATCAAAATGAATCCACCACAGGTATACATGTGTTCCCCATCCTGAACCCTCCTCCCTCCTCCCTCCCCATACCCTCCCTCTGGGTCATCCCAGTGCACTAGCCCCAAGCATCCAGTATCGTGCATCGAACCTGGACTGGCATCTCGTTTCATACATGATATTTTACATGTTTCAATGCCATTCTCCCAAATCTTCCCACCCTCTCCCTCTCCCACAGAGTCCATAAGACTTTTCTATACATAACTGTCTCTTTTGCTGTCTCGTACACAGGGTTGTTGTTACCATCTTTCTAAATTCCATATATATGTGTTAGTATACTGTATTGGTGTTTTTCCTTCTGGCTTACTTCACTATGTATAATAGGCTCCAGTTTCATCCACCTCATTAAAACTGATTCAAATGTATTCTTTTTAATGGCTGAGTAATACTCCATTGTGTATATGTACCACTGCTTTCTTATCCATTCATCTGCTGATGGACATCTAGGTGGCTTCCATGTCCTGGCTATTATAAACAGTGCTGCGATGAACATTGGGGTACACGTGTCTCTTTCCCTTCTGGTTTCCTCAGTGTGTATGCCCAGCAGTGGGATTGCTGGATCATAAGGCAGTTCTATTTCCAGTTTTTTAAGGAATCTCCACACTGTTCTCCATAGTGGCTGTACTAGTTTGCATTCCCACCAACAGTGTAAGAGGATTCCCTTTTCTCCACACCCTCTCCAGCATTTATTATTTGTAGACTTTTGGATCGCAGCCATTCTGACTGGTGTGAAAACCTCATAGTGGTTTTGATTTGCATTTCTCTGATAATGAGTGATATTGAGCATCTTTTCATGTGTTTGTTAGCCATCTGTATGTCTTCTTTGGAGAAATGTCTATTTAGTTCTTTGGCCCATTTTTTGATTGGGTCATTTATTTTTCTGGAGTTGAGCTGTAGGAGTTGCTTGTATATTTTTGAGATGAGTTGTTTGTCAGTTGCTTCATTTGCTATTATTTTCTCCCATTCTGAAGGCTGTCTTTTCACCTTGCTAATAGTTTCCTTTGATGTGCAAAAGCTTTTAAGGTTAATTAGGTCCCATTTGTTTATTTTTGCTTTTATTTCCAATATTCTGGGAGGTGGGTCATAGAGGATCCTGCTGTGATGTATGTCAGAGAGTGTTTTGCCTATGTTCTCCTCTAGGAGTTTTATAGTTTCTGGTCTTACGTTTAGATCTTTAATCCATTTTGAGTTTATTTTTGTGTATGGTGTTACAAAGTGTTCTAGTTTCATTCTTTTACAAGTGGTTGACCAGATTTCCCAGCACCACTTGTTAAAGAGATTGTCTTTAACCCATTGTATATTCTTGCCTCCTTTGTCAAAGATAAGGTGTCCATAGGTGCGTGGATTTATCTCTGGGCTTTCTATTTTGTTCCATTGATCTATATTTCTGTCTTTGTGCCAGTACCATACTGTCTTGATGACTGTGGCTTTGTAGTAGAGCCTGAAGTCAGGTAGGTTGATTCCTCCATTTCCATTCTTCTTTCTCCAGATTGCTTTGGCTATTCGAGGTTTTTTGTATTTCCATACAAATTGTGAAATTATTTGTTCTAGCTCTGTGAAGAATACTGTTGGTAGCTTGATAGGGATTGCATTGAATCTATAAATTGCTTTGGGTAGTATACTCATTTTCACTATATTGATTCTTCCAATCCATGAACATGGTATATTTCTCCATCTATTATTAGCGTCCTCTTTGATTTCTTTCACCAGTGTTTTATAGTTTTCTATATATAGGTCTTTAGTTTCTTTAGGTGGATATATTCCTAAGTATTTTATTCTTTCCGTTGCAATGGTGAATGGAATTGTTTCCTTAATTTCTCTTTCTGTTTTCTCATTATTAGTGTATAGGAATGCAAGGGATTTCTGTGTGTTGATTTTATATCCTGCAACTTTACTATAGTCATTGATTAGTTCTAGTAATTTTCTGGTGGAGTCTTTAGGGTTTTCTATGTAGAGGATCATGTCATCTGCAAATAGTGAGAGCTTTACTTCTTCTTTTCCAATTTGGATTCCTTTTATTTCTTTTTCTGCTCTGAATGCTGTGGCCAAAACTTCCAAAACTATGTTGAATAGTAATGGTGAAAGTGGGCACCCTTGTCTTGTTCCTGACTTTAGAGGAAATGCTTTTGATTTTTCACCATTGAGGATAATGTTTGCTGTGGGTTTGTCATATATAGCTTTTATTATGTTGAGGTATGTTCCTTCTATTCCTGCTTTCTGGAGAGTTTTTAATCATAAACGGGTGTTGAATTTTATCAAAGGCTTTCTCTGCATCTATTGAGATAATCATATGGTTTTTGTTTTTGAATTTGTTAATGTGGTGTATTACATTGATTGATTTGCGGATATTGAAGAATCCTTGCATCCCTGGGATAAAGCCCACTTGGTCATGGTGTATGATCTTTTTAATGTGTTGTTGGATTCTGATTGCTAGAATTTTGTTAAGGATTTTTGCATCTATGTTCATCAGTGGTATTGGCCTGTAGTTTTTTTTTTTTTTTTTTTTGGCATCTTTGTCAGGTTTTGGTATTAGGGTGCTGGTGGCCTCATAGAATGAGTTTGGAAGTCTACCTTCCTCTGCAATTTTCTGGAAGAGTTTGAGTAGGATAGGTGTTAGCTCTTCTCTAAATTTTTGGTAGAATTCAGCTGTGAAGCCGTCTGGACCTGGGCTTTTGTTTGCTGGAAGATTTTTGATTACAGTTTCAATTTCTGTGCTTGTGATGGGTCTGTTAAGATTTTCTATTTCTTCTTGGTCCAGTTTTGGAAAGTTGTACTTTTCTAAGAATTTGTCCATTTCTTCCACATTGTCCATTTTATTGGCATATAATTGTTGATAGTAGTCTCTTATGATCCTTTGTATTTGTGTGTTGTCTGTTGTGATCTCTCCATTTTCATTTCTAATTTTATTGATTTGATTTTTTTCCCTTTGTTTCTTGATGAGTCTGGCTAATGGTTTGTCAATTTTATTTATCCTTTCAAAGAACCAGCTTTTGGTTTTGTTGATTTTTGCTATGGTCTCTTTTGTTTCTTTTGCATTTATTTCTGCTCTAATTTTTAAGATTTCTTTCCTTCCACTAACCCTGGGGTTCTTCATTTCTTCCTTTTCTAGTTGCTTTAGGTGTAGAGTTAGGTTATTTATTTGACTTTTTTCTTGTTTCTTGAGGTGTGCCTGTATTGCTATGAACTTTCCCCTTAGGACTGCTTTTACCGTGTCCCACAGGTTTTGGGTTGTTGTGTTTTCATTTTCATTCGTTTCTATGCAAATTTTGATTTCTTTTTGATTTCTTCTGTGATTTGTTGATTATTCAGCAGCTTGTTGTTCAGCCTCCATATGTTGGAGTTTTTAATAGTTTTTATCCTGTAATTGAGATCTAATCTTACTGCATTGTGGTCAGAAAAGATGCTTGGAATGATTTCTATTTTTTTGAATTTACCAAGGCTAGATTTATGGCCCAGGATATGATCTATCCTGGAGAAGGTTCCATGTGCGCTTGAGAAAAAGGTGAAATTCATTGTTTTGGGGTCAAATGTCCTATAGATATCAATTAGGTCTAACTGGTCTATTGTATCGTTTAAAGTTTGTGTTTCCTTGTTAATTTTCTGTTTAATTGATCTATCCATAGGTGTGAGTGGGGTATTAAAGTCTCCCACTATTATTGTGTTATTATTAATTTCTCCTTTCATACTTGTTAGCATTTGTCTTACATACTGCGGTGCTCCCGTGTTGGGTGCATATATATTTATAATTGTTATATCTTCTTCTTGAATTGATCCTTTGATCATTATGTAGTGACCTTCTTTGTCTCTTTTCACAACCTTTCTTTTAAAGTCTATTTTATCTGATATGAGTATTGCTACTCCTGCTTTCTTTTGGTCCCTATTTGCATGGAAAATCTTTTTCCAGCCCTTCACTTTCAGTCTGTATGTGTCCCCTGTTTTGAGGTGGGTCTCTTGTAGACAACATATGTAGGGGTCTTGTTTTTGTACTACCATTCTATCTTCTAATTCACTAATCCTATCTTCTGCCTCTGTTATTCTACTATTTGTTGCCTCCAGAGTGTTTTTAATTTCATTTATTGCATTATTCATTATATATTGACTCTTTTTTATTTCTTCTAGGTCCTTGTTAAACCTTTCTTGCATCTTCTCAATCCTTGTCTCCAGGCTATTTATCTGTGATTCCATTTTAATTTCAAGATTTTGGATCAATTTCACTATCATTATTTGGAATTCTTTATCAGGTAGATTCCCTATCTCTTCCTCTTTTGTTTGGTTTGGTGGGCATTTATCCTGTTCCTTTACCTGCTGGGTATTCCTCTATCTCTTCATCTTGTTTAAATTGCTGAGTTTGGGGTCGCCTTTCTGTATACTGGCAGTTTGTGGCATTCTCTTTATTGTGGCTTTTCCTTGCTGTGTGTGGGTTTGTACAGGTGGCTTGTCAAGGTTCCCTGGTTAGGGAAGCTTGTGTCGGTGTTCTGGTGGGTGGAGCTGTATTTCTTCTCTCTCCTTTCGAAGAGTTGGGTTGCTTTTCTGGGTGCCTGATGTCCTCTGCCGGCATTCAGTAGTTGTTTTGTGGAATTTACTCGACGTTTAAATGCTCTTTTGATGAATTTGTGGGGGAGAAAGTGTTCTCCCCGTCCTACTCCTCCGCCATCTTGGCTCCTCCTCCAGTACAACTCTTTTAAAAGTTATTTTGAGAGCTCTCATCAAGATTCTTAGTGTTTTACTATTGGCATTAGCATTTTCACTTCCTATAATCCATACTTTTAAAATATGCAAATATAGAGATTTTTGGGAGGGGCGGTCCTAAGATGGCGGAGGAATAGGACGGGGAGACCACTTTCTCCCCCACAAATTCATCAAAAGAACATTTAAACGCTGAGTAAAATTCACAAAAGAACTGCTGAATGCCGGCAGAGGACATCAGGCACCCAGAAAAGCAGCCCATTGTCTTCAAAAGGTGGTAGGAAAAATATAAAAGACAAAAAAAGAGACAAAAGAGGTAGGGATGGAGCTCTGTCCCAGGAAGGGAGTCTTAAAAAGAGAGAAGTTTCCAAACACCAGGACACACTCTAACTGCTGAGTCTGTGCTGAGCCTTGGAAGCACAGAGGGCAACATAATAGGGAGGAAATATAAGTAAATAATTAAACCCCACAGATTACGAGCCCAAAGGTAACTCCCCCAGCGGAGAAGCAGTGTAGATGCCTGCGCCCGCCACTAACAAGTGGGGGCTGGGCAGGGAGGTGTGGGCTGCATTGCTTAGAGTAAGGATTGGGCCTGAATGCCCCCGAGGGTAATCAGAGAGAACTAATTTGGGCTAGCAAACCAGACTGTGGGATAGCTACCACACGAAAAGCCCTAAGACACTGCCAGGCCCACGCACAGAACAAAGGGCAGAACAGAACTAGCAGGCTGCAGACCATCCCCCTCCAGTGACAGGCAGCCAGAGCCGGAAGGGGGCAATCGCAGCCCCAGAGAGACATTATCTACCAAACTGCAAACAGGCTTCTTTGCTTACTAAGACTTCTTGGGGTTCTAGACAGTCATCCACCTGAGAAGGTGCGCCGGTTGTACATCCAGAAAACCGAGCGGCAGGGATGGGAGAGGCAATAAGTCACAGTGATCGCGCTATCGCCAAACACCTCATCACCTGAGCTGCTCGGAGCTGGGAAGGGCACAAACGCAGGCCCAACAGAGTCTGTGCCTCTGAGGACTACCCGAGTGCCTGAACCTGAGCAGCTTAGACCTGGGAGGAGCATGCAGCCCAGGGCCAGCCTCAGATGGTTCCCAGAAGAGCAACCTAGAGCCTGAGCTGTATGGGCAGGGAGGGTGCACGAGCCATGAGCGGGGGCAGGCCCAGTGTGGCTGAGACACTATGAGCACACGCCAGTGTTATTTGTTTGCAGCATCCCTCCCTCCCCACAGCGCGACTGAACAAGTGAAACTAAAAAAGTGTCCACCACCGCCCCTTTGTGTCAGGGCAGAAATCAGACACTAGAGACCTGCTGCTGCTGCTGCTAAGTCACTTCAGTTATGTCCAACTCTGTGCGACCCCATAGACGGCAGCCCACCAGGCTCCCCCATCCCTGGGATTCTCCAGGTGAGAACACTGGAGTGGGTTGCCATTTCCTTCTCCAATGCATGGAAGTGAAAAGGGTAAGTGAAGTCGCTCAGTCATGTCTGACCCTCAGAGACCCCATGGACTGCAGCCTTCCAGGCTCCTCTGTCCATGGGATTTTCCAGGCAAGAGTACTGGAGTGGGGTGCCATTGCCTTCTCTGGAAGAGACCAGCAAATAGAAGCTAAAATCGAGGGAACTGCCTTGGAAGTGACAGGTGTAATAGATTAAAACCCTGTAGTTAGTACCGACTACATAGGAAGGGGCCTATAGATCTTGAGAAATACAAGCTGGACCAAGAAACTATCCAAAAATGAACTGACCCCACACTGCCCACAACAACACCAGAGACAGTCCTAGATATATTTTTACTATTTTTACGATCATTCTTTTCTCTCTTTTTTTTTCTTCTTTTTTTTCTTTTCTTTTTTTAACTTTAAAAAAATTTTTAAGTCCTCTATTACTCCTTTAATTTTCATTTTTATAACCTACTATTACTTTTCAAAAAAAAGACTATTTTTTAAAGCAAACTTCATATATATATATTAATAATTTTGTGACTTTGTTTTTTTTCTTTCTTTTCTTTAATATTATATTTCTGAAAATCCAACCTCTACTCTAGAATTTTAATCTTTTCTTTTTGGTATTTGTTACCAATTTTGTACCTTTAAGAACCCAATCTTGAGTACCTATTTTTACTTGGGAGCGAAATTACTGGCTTGACTGCTCTCTCCCTCTTTGGACTCTCCTTTCTCTCCACTAGGTCGCCTCTGTCTCCTCCCTCCCCCTTCTCTTCTCTACCCAACTCTCTGAATCTCTGTATTCCAGATGGTGGAGGACACTTAGGGAACTGATTACTGGCTGGATCTGTCTCTCTCCTTTTCATCACCCCCCCCCCCCCGCCCCGTTATCCTCCTGGCCACCTCTGTCTCCTTCCTCCCTCTTCTCTTCTCTGTATAACTCCATGAATATCTCTGAGCGGTCCAGACTGTGGAGCACACATAAGAAAGTGATTACTGGCTAGCTTGCTCTCTCCTCTTTTGATTCCACCTCATCTCATTCGGGTCACCTCTAACTCCTCTCTTCTCCATGTAACTCTGTGAACCTCTCTGGGTGTCCCTCACTGTGGAGAAAATTTTCATCTTTAACCTAGATGTTTTATCAATGGTGCTGTATAGAAGGAGAAGTCTTGAGACTACTGTAAAAATAAGACTGAAAACCAGAAGCAGGAGGCTTAAGCCCAAATCCTGAGAACATCATAGAACACCTGACTCCAGGGAACATTAAGCAATAGGAGCTCATCCAATGCCTCCATACCTACACTGAAACCAAGCACCACCCAAGGGCCAACAAGTTCCAGAGCAAGACATACCATGCAAAGTCTCCAGCAACACAGGAATACAGCCCTGAGCTTCAATATACAAGCTGCCCAAAGTTACTCCTAATTCATTGACATCTCATAACTCATTACTAGACACTTCATTGCACTCCAGAGAGAAGAAATACAGCTCCACCCACAAGAACACCGACACAAGTTTCCCTAGCCAAGAAACCTTGACACGCCACCGATACAACCCCACCCACAGTGAGGAAACTCCACAATAAAGAGAACTCCACAAACTGCCAGTATACAGAAAGGCGACCCCAAACTCAGCAATATAAACAAGATGAAGAGATAGAGGAATACCCAGCAGGTAAAGGAACAGGATAAATGCCCACCAAACCAAACAAAAGAGGAAGAGATAGGGAATCTACCTGATAAAGAATTCTGAATAACGATAGTGAAAATGATCCAAAATCTTGAAATAAAAATGGAATCACAGATGAATAGCGTGGAGGCAAGGATTGAGAAAATGCAAGAAAGGTTTAACAAGGACCTAGAAGAAATAAAGAGTCAATATATAATGAATAATGCAATAAATGAAATCAAAAACACTCTGGAGGCAACAAATAGTTGAATAATGGAGGCAGAAGATAGGATTAGTGAAATAGAAGATAGAATGGTAGAAATAAATGAATCAGAGAGGATAAAAGAAAAACGAATTAAAAGAAATGAGGACAATCTCAGAGACCTCCAGGACAATATTAAATGCTCCAACATTCGAATCATAGGGGTCCCAGAAGAAGAAGACAAAAAGAAAGACCATGAGAAAATACTTGAGGAGATAATAGTGGAAAACTTCCCTAAAATGGGGAAGGAAATAATCACCCAAGTCCAAGAAACCCAGAGAGCCCCAAACAGGATAAACCCAAGGTGAAACACCCCAAGACACATATTAATCAAATTAACAAAGATCAAACACAAAGAACAAATATTAAAAGCAGCAAGGGAAAAACAACAAATAACACACAAGGGAATTCCCATAAGGATAACAGCTGATCTTTCAATAGAAACTCTTCAAGCCAGGAGGAATGGCAAGACATACTTAAAATGATGAAAGAAAATAACTTACAGCCCAGATTACTGTACCCAGCAAGGATCTCATTCAAATATGAAGGAGAAATCAAAAGCTTTACAGACAAGCAAAAGTTGAGAGAATTCAGCACCACAAAATCAGCTCTCCAACAAATGCTAAAGGATATTCTCTAGACAGGAAACACAAAAACGATGTATAAAATCGAACCCAAAACAATAAAGTAAATGGCAACAGGATCATACTTATCAATAATTACCTTAAACGTAAACGGGTTGAATGCCCCAATCAAAAGACAAAGACCGGCTGAATGGATGCAAAAACAAAACCCCTATATATGTTGTCTACAAGAGACCCACCTCAAAACAGGGGACGCATACGGACTGAAAGTGAAGGGCTGGAAAAAGATATTCCATGCAAATAGAGACCAAAAGAAAGCAGGAGTATCAATACTCATATCAGATAAAATAGACTTTAAAACAAAGGCTGTGAAAAGAGACAAAGAAGGACACTACATAATGATCAAAGGATCAATCCAAGAAGAAGATATAACAATTATAAATATATATGCACCCAACATAGGAGCACCACAATATGTAAGACAAATGCTAACAAGTATGAAAGGAGAAATTAACAATAACACAATAATAGTGGGAGACTTTAATACCCCACTCACACCTATGAATAGATCAACTAAACAGAAAATTAACAAGGAAACACAAACTTTAAACGATACAATAGACCAGTTAGACCTAATTGATATCTATAGGACATTTGACCCCAAAACAAGGAATTTCAGCTTTGTCTCAAGTGCACACGGAACCTTCTCCAGGATAGATCACATCCTGGGCCATAAATCTAGCTTTGGTAAATTCAAAAAATTGAAATCATTCCAAGCATCTTTTCTGACCACAATGCAGTAAGATTAGATGTCAATTATAGGAGAAAAACTATTTAAAATTCCAACATATGGAGGCTGAAAAACACACTGCTGAATAACCAACAAATCACAGAAGAAATCAAAAGAGAAATGAAAATATGCATAGAAACGAATGAAAATGAAAACACAACAACCCAAAACCTGTGGGACATTGTAAAAGCAGTGCTAAGGGGAAAGTTCATAGCAATACAGGCATACCTCAAGAAACAAGAAAAAAGTCAAATAAATAACCTAACTCTACACCTAAAGCAACTAGAAAAGGAAGAAATGAAGAACCCCAGGGTTAGGAGAAAAAAAGAAATCTTAAAAATTAGGGCAGAAATAAATGCAAAAGAAACAAAGGAGACCATAGCAAAAATCAACAAAGCCAAAAGCTGGTTCTTTGAAAGGATAAATAAAATTGACAAACCATTAGCCAGACTCATCAAGAAACAAAGGGGAAAAAATCAAATCAATAAAATTAGAAATGAAAATGGAGAGATCACAACAGACAACACACAAATACAAAGGATCATAAGAGACTACTATCAGCAATTATATGCCAATAAAATGGACAACGTGGAAGAAATGGACAAATTCTTAGAAAAGTACAACTTTCCAAAACTGGACCAGGAAGAAATAGAAAATCTGAACAGACCCATCACAAGCACGGAAATTGAAACTGTAATCAGAAATCTTCCAGCAAATAAAAGCCCAGGTCCAGACGGCTTCACAGCTGAATTCTACCAAAAATTTAGAGAAGAGCTAACACCTATCCTGCTCAAACTCTTCCAGAAAATTGCAGAGGAAGGTAAACTTCCAAACTCATTCTATGAGGCCACCAGCACCCTAATACCAAAACCTGACAAAGATGCCACAAAAAAAGAAAACTACAGGCCAATATCACTGATGAACATAGATGCAAAAATCCTTAATAAAATTCTAGCAATCAGAATCCAACAACACATTAAAAAGATCATACACCATGACCAAGTGGGCTTTATCCCAGGGATGCAAGAATTCTTTAATATCCGCAAATCAATCAATGTAATACACCACATTAACAAATTCAAAAATAAAAGCCATATGATTATCTCAATAGATGCAGAGAAAGCCTTTGATAAAATTCAACATCCATTTATGATAAAAACTCTCCAGAAAGCAAGGATAGAAGGAACATACCTCAACATAATAAAAGCCATATATGACAAACCCACAGCAAACATTATCCTCAATGGTGAAAAATCAAAAGCATTTCCTCTAAAGTCAGGAACAAGACAAGGGTGCCCACTCTCATCACTATTATTCAACATAGTTTTGGAAGTTTTGGCCACAGCATTCAGAGCAGAAAAAGAAATAAAAGGAATCCAAATTGGAAAAGAAGAAGTAAAACTCTCACTGTTTGCAGATGACATGATCCTCTACATAGAAAACCCTAAAGACTCCACCAGAAAATTACTAGAACTAATCAATGAATATAGTAAAGTTGCAGGATACAAAATCAACACACAAAATCCCTTGCATTCCTATACACTAATAATGAGAAAATAGAAAGAGAAATTAAGGAAACAATTCCATTCACCATTGCAACGGAAAGAATAAAATACTTAGGAATATATCTACCTAAAGAAACTAAAGACCTATATATAGAAAACTATAAAACACTGGTGAAAGAAATCAAAGAGGACACTAATAGATGGAGAAATATACCATGTTCATGGATCGGAAGAATAAATATAGTGAAAATGAGTATACTACCCAAAGCAAGCTATAGATTCAATGCAATCCCTATAAGCTACCAAGGGTATTTTTCATAGAGCTAGAACAAATAATTTCACAATTTGTATGGAAATACAAAAAACCTCGAATAGCCAAAGCAATCTGGAGAAAGAAGAATGGAAATGGAGGAATCAACCTACCTGACTTCAGGCTCTACTACAAAGCCACAGTCATCAAGACAGTATGGTACTGGCACAAAGACAGAAATATAGATCAATGGAACAAAATAGAAAGCCCAGAGATAAACCCATGCACCTATGGACACCTTATCTTTGACAAAGGAGGCAAGAATATACAATGGAGAAATGACAATCTCTTTAACAAGTGGTGCTGGGAAAACTGGTCAACCACTTGTAAAAGAATAAAACTAGAACACTTTCTAACACCATACACAAAAGTAAACTCAAAATGGATTAAAGATCTAAACATAAGACCAGAAACTATAAAACTCTCAGAGGAGAACATAGGCAAAACACTCTCCGACGTATATCACAGCAGGATCCCCTCCCAGAATATTGGAAATGAAAGCAAAAATAAACAAATGAGATCTAATTAAAATTAAAAGCTTCTGCACAACAAAAGAAACTCTAAGCAAGGTGAAAAGACAGCCTTCAGAATGGGAGAAAATAATAACAAATGAAGCAACTGACAAACAAGTAATCTCAAAAATATACAAGCAACTCCTACAGCTCAATTTCAGAAAAATAAACAACCCAATCAAAAAATGGGCCAAAGAACTAAATAGACATTTCTCTAAAGACATACAGATGGCTAACAAACACATGAAAAGATGCTCAACATCACTCATTATAAGAGAAATGCAAATCAAAACCACAATGAGGTACCATTTTACGCCAATCAGAATGGCTGCAATCCAAAAGTCTACAAGCAATAAATGCTGGAGAGGGTGTGGAGAAAAGGGAACCCTCTTACACTGTTGATGGGAATGCAAACTAGTACAGCCACTATGGAGAACAGTGTGGAGATTCCTTAAAAAACTGGAAATAGAACTGCCATACCACCCAGCAATCCCACTGTTGGGCATACACACCGAGGAAACCAGAATTGAAAGAGACACGTGTACCCTAATGTTCATCCCGGCACTGTTTATAATAGCCAGGACATGGAAGCAACCTAGATGTCCATCAGCAGATGAATGGATAAGAAAGCAGTGGTACATATACACAAGGGAGTATTACTCAGACATTAAAAAGAATACATTTGAATCAGTTCTAATGAGGTGGATGAAACTGGAGCCTATTATACAGAGTGAAGTAAGCCAGAAAGAAAAACACTAATACATATACTAACGCATATATATGGAATTTAGAAAGATGGTAACAATAACCTTGTATGTGAGACAGCAAAAGAGACACAGATGTATAGAACAGTCTTGTGGACTCTGTGGGAGAGGGAGGAGGGGATGATTTGGGAGAATGATAATATATGTATGCTGCTGCTCCTGCTAAGTCACTTCAGTCGTGTCCGACTCTGCACGACCCCATAGACGGCAGCCCACCAGGCTCCCCCGTCCCTGGGATTCTCCAGGCAAAAACACTGGAGTGGGTTGCCATTTCCTTCTCCAATGCATGCAAGTGAAAAGTGAAAGGGAAGTCGCTCAGTCGTGTCCAACTCTTAGCGACCCCGTGGACTGCAGCCCACCAGGCTCCTCCATCCATGGGATTTTCCAGGCAAGAGTACTGGAGTGGGGTGCCATTGCCTTCTCCGAATATATGTATAATATAAAAAACGAATCGCCAGTCCAGGTTCGATGCAGGATACAGGAAGCTTGGGGCTGTTGCACTAGGATGACCCAGAGGGATGGTATGGGGAGGGAGGTGGGAAGGGGGTTCAGGATGGGGAACACATGTACACCCGTGGCGGATGCATGTTGATGTATGGCAAAACCAATGCAGTATTGTAAAGTAAAATAATAATAATAATAATAATAAAAATTTTTTAAAAAGAAGACTTTTGTTCAAGCATCTTAATCGAATCATTATGTATACAGTGAAAAGTTGGTAATTACCTAAATGTTCCACAGTAGTTTTAAAAAGTTATTTTCCTTTTTAACAGATAGACTATTACACAGCCATTAAATTCATGGCACAATAAAAGAGATTAAAACAAAAAATGGCTTATGTTAAATAAAAAAGAGCAGGAAATAAAACTGTGTATATATTATGAACTCAGCAATATACATATATCCATTATAAATAAATCTAGAAGGAAATATACCAAAATTTAAATCTTAATTATCTCTTACTAGTAGGATAATTGGAGAAGGCAATGGCACCCCACTCCAGCACTCTTGCCTGGAAAATCCCATGGACGGAGGAGCCTGGTGGGCTGCTATCTATGGGGTCGCGAAGAGTCGGACACAACTGAGCGACTTCCCTTTCACTTTTCACTTTCCTGCATTGGAGAAGGAAATGGCAACCCACTCCAGTGTTCTTGCCTGGAGAATCCCAGGGACGGTGGAGCCTGGTGGGTTGTCATCTATGGGGTCGCACAGAGTCGGACACGACTGAGCGACTTAGCAGCAGTAGAATAATAGATTATTTTTTCATGACTATTATGTATTGTCTGTAATTTATATTTTTGTAATGAGCATACAATATTGTACACATAGTTTATAATAAATATAAAATATAGTTCACTTTAAAGCAATTTAAATTTTTATAAAAGAAAATACAGTCAGTTCTGCTGGAATATTTGTTTTTAAATGTGAATTTATTCCCTAATAATTAGTGATGTTGAACTAATCCTCATGTGTCTGTTAGCCATCTGCATGTCCTTTTTGGAAAAATGTCTATTCAATTCTGCCTGTTTTTAAATCACTGAATCCAAAATTCATTTTTTATTATTTTATTTATGTATTTTTGGCTATGGTAGGTCTTTGTTGCTGCTTTTCTCTAGTTGTGGTGAGCGGGGGACTACTCTCTAGTTGTGATGCACAGGCTCCTCATTGTGATGACTTCTCTTGTTGTGGAGTACAGAATCTAAGGCACTTGGTCTTCAGTAGTTGCAGCACGTGGGCTCAGTAGTTGTGGCTCACCAGCTCTAGAGTGCAGACTCAGTATCTGTGGCACACAGGCTTAGTTATTCTGTGGCATGTGGGATCTTCCTGAATCAGGGATCAAAGCTGTGTCTCCTGCATTGGCAGGAGGATTCCTTACCACTGAACCATCAGGGAAGTCCTGAATCCCAAATTCTTAATGGACCATTCTACCCCATCTCTTGCCCCCTCCCCAGATCACCCTCAGATATTAAATCCCAACCAGAGCTTTCTTTCTCTCTGGATGGTGCCTCGTCAACTGATACCACCCTTGCTCAGAATGTCACATTCTCAGTATACTTGACCCATACCATGCTGCTGCTGCTGCTGCTAAGTTGCTTCAGTCGTGTCCGACTCTGTGCGACCTCATAGACAGCAGCCCACTAGGTTCCTCTGTCCCTGGGATTCTCCAGGCAAGAATACTGGAGTAGGTTGCCGTTTCCTTCTCTAAAGCATGAAAGTGAAAAGTGAAAGTGAAGTCGCTCAGTTGTGCCTGACTCTTAGCGACCCCTTTGACTGGAGCCTACCAGGCTCTTCCATCCATGGGATTTTCCAGGCAAGAGTACTGGAGTGGGGTGCCATTGCCTTCTCCAGACCCATACCATGGATCCCACTAATTCATTAGCCCACCATCAACCCTCTATACTGCCCACTACTGTCTCACTCCACTTGAATTCTGATTCAGTTGGACTTGGTTCAAATCCAGCTAATCACTGTTCCAGAAAGCTCATCTCCAGATAACGGGTATTAGTTTGCATCTTCTGTCCTAATAATTTTAGGCATTTGGCTGTGCAAGCATTCTCATTTCAGCTTTCTCCACTTGGCAGACATTAGGGAACAACTTGCTCCTCTCTACCTTTTTATGTGATGATTTCCACCAAAACCTTCCTTCTCTGAGGTTGCCAGAGACCTGTCTCTTAAGAAAGCCAGCAAACCAGGGATGTTGAAGCTGATAGCCTTTTTCCTCAGCCCCGATGTTGCAGAGCTTCTGGAGATAAAAATCTTTCTTGTAAGAAGTGAAAGGGATCATTTTCAAATAACTCATGCTGGCTTACCATCTAAATTCTTCTGGGGATACTTCTGGGCAGGATTTCTCAGCCTTGTCAATATTAACATTTTGGGCCAGATAATTCTTTGTTGTGAGGAGCTGCTCTGTGCATTGTAGTATATTTAGCAGCATCCTTGGTCTCTACTCACTTGATGACAGTAGTACCCACCTCAAGTATGAGAACCAAAAATGTCTCCAGACATTGTCAATAGCCCTTGGAAGACAAAACTGCCCTTCCGTTGAGAAGCACTGCTTTGGAGTCAATGACAGGCAGGACGCTTGAGCTCTGTTCTTTCTGGAGGAGCAAAAGCAAGTCAGATTGTAGCACAATTTTCAGCAGCACCCTGATTCCAAGAACTTCAGAGGAAACATTTGTAGCAGAAATGAGGCCAGCCCTTCTAGGGTGTCCTTTCTCTGTACAGCTGGTCCCTGATGTCTTCTATCTGATAGCTGTTTCCCTAAAGTCTCCCTTTATCTTATTCAAAGTGAAAGTGAAGTCGCTCAGTCGTGTCCGACTCTCTGCGACCCGTGGACTGTAGCCCACCAAACTCCTCCATCCATGGGATTCTCCAGGCAAGAATACTGGAGTGGGTTGCCATTTCCTTCTCCAAGGGATCTTCCCAACCCAGGGATCGAACCCAGGTCTCCCACATTGCAGGCAGGACTCCGTAATAACTCTCCACATTCAAATGTAGGCTGAAGCATTCCCATTGCTTCCCCAGTTCCAGAGATGCCACACCCTGAGGCCCAGACTCTACACTTACCACAAATTCTGCCCCAAACCAAGCCCAAAGCTCTGGTTCATGTCTGCCCCAGGTTCACCTTGAAACTTTTTCTCCAATTCCTGCTCCTTCTCCCCACAAAGAGTCAGTTAGGTATGAGATATGGTCTCTAACCCAAACTGAAACTCAACAAACTCTGCAGAGTGGCACTGCTGCAGAGGCAGCTAGACAATGGGTGGGGCTTGCCCCCTCCCCACCCCCGAGGTTCAAAGATCTTGGAAAGTATTTAGTCCTTTATCTCCCAATCTTTCTGCTTACAATCTCATCTTCTGTGGATCAGCCTCCATCCTTCCCACAGCATTCCCCCCCTCCCCTGGTAGCAATTCTGAAAACACCTGTCTGGTGGGGTGTGGCCCACAAGAATCAAGAGTCTCTAGCACTCATGAAATATCAGAGCAAATTCCCAAAAATATTGCAGTCCAAAGGCAAAAATGAACTCTCATGGCTTCTTGGTTAAGGACCAAATGAGCAAAACTCCAAGGGTAGTAGTGTCGAGGCACTCAAGAAAATTTCATGTGAGCAACTCAGGAAACAACCAACAAGGAAATGACCTGTAGGAGGTTCTAGAGCAAGTCTGAGGAGAGGCCCAAAAGATCATTTATCAAAGGGCTCAGAATGCTGTCCCACGAGGGGTCTGGGGATTCACTGTGAAGGAGGTAGAAAAGGATTTAGTGAGTCTCCGAAGGAATGATTCAGAGAGTGACTTATTGGGATCTCGAAGACCTGGAGAAGAGGGAAGTAGAAAACACCTTCATGGTACATCTGGGCAAGAGCTGGGACAGATCAGTCAAAATAGGATCCCTGTCCATGTGTGCCACTCATGGCTTGCTGCCCGCTGTACATTGTCTTCCCTGGGAAGTTCCATAGCCACTTCCAGATCAGAATTTAGTATCCTCGCTGGGTGGGAACTTGGCCTGACTGTACAATGAGAGTACTCTTTCCCCTTGATGCAGGAGCTTAACCAATGCAAGCCCATATTATGTGACTTGGGTGTGGCAGATGTGGGATTTCCCTCCTAATCTCCTTGAATCCATAAAACTGCTTCAGTAGAAAGCAGCCTAATCCCAGCCCCTTTCCCTCCTTAGTCACTCAGGGTCTGACCCCATAGTAAAGTTTGCCAAATTCCTTGGAGGAAATTCTCAGACAGGTTGCAAAGATAAGGTACTGTAATCAGGTGCTCAAGCTAAGTCGCTTCAGTCATGTCTGACTCTTTGCAACTATGGACTGTTAGCCCGCCAGGCTCTTCTGTCCATGGGATTCTCCAGGCATGAATACTGGAGTGGGTTGCCATGCCTTCTTCCAGGGCTCAAACCAAGGGTTTAACCCATGTTTCTTACATATCCTGCATTGGCAGGCAGTTTCTTCACCAATAGTCACACACACACACACGCACACACACACACACACACACAAATTGGTCCCCACCCCAAACAGATAACCCTTTATCTTCTCCCTGCCCTCTCACCTCAGAGTAAACAAGGGCTAAAGAGTGCTGAGACCATCCCCTCTAATATTGGCCATGGCTTTCAGAGGGCCCTGAGACCAGGGAAGAGAGCAGACTCTTCAGTCCCTCATACCCAGCCTACACACAGAAGCTCTGCCTTCTGATATAATGAAGTTTGGGTCAGTCATTCAGTCATGTCTGACTCTTTGTGACCCCATGGACTGCAGCACACCAGGCCTCCCTGTCCATCACCAACTCCTGGAGTTTACTCAGACTCATGTCCATTGAGTCAGTGATGCCATACAACCATCTCATCCTCTGTCGTGCCCTTCTTCTCCCACCTTCAATCTTTTCCAGCATCAGGGTCTTTTCCAATGAGTCAGTTATTCGCATCAGGTGGTCGAAGTATTGGAGTTTCAGCTTCAGCATCAGTCCTTCCAACGAATATTCAGGACTGATTTCCTTTAGGGTGGACTGGTTTGATCTTCTTGCAGTCCAAGGGGCTCTCAAGAGTCTTCTCCAACACTATAGTTCAAAAGCATCAATTCTTCAGCACTTAGCTTTCGTTATAGTCCACTCTCACATGACTACTGGAAAAAACATAGCCTGACTAGACAGACCTTTCTTGACAAAGTAATGTCTCTGTTTTTAATATGCTGTATTAGTTGATCATAAATTTTCTTCCAAGGAGCAAGTGAAGTAAGTGACTCCCTGCAGTCACCATCTGCAGTGATATTGGAGCCCCCAAAAATCAAGTCTGTCACTGTTTCCACTGTTTCCCCATCTATTTGCCATGAAGTAAGAAAGGCAATGCCAAAGAATGCTCAAACTACCGCACAATTGCACTCATGTCACACTCTAGTAAAGTAATGCTCAAAATTCTCCAAGCCAGGCTTCAGCAATATGTGAACCGTGAACTTCCTGATGTTCAAGCTGGTTTTAGAAAAGGCAGAAGAACCAGAGATCAAATTGCCAACATCTGTTGGATCATGGAAAAAGCAAGAGAGTTCCATAAAAGCATGTATTTCTGGTTTATTGACTATGCCAAAGCCTTTGACTGTGTGGATCACAACAAACTGTGGAAAATTCTGAAAGAGATGGGAATACCAGACCACCTGATCTGCCTCTTGAGAAATTTGTATGCAGGTCAGAAAGCAACAGTTAGAACTGGACATGGAACAACAGACTGGTTCCAAATAGGAAAAGGAGTTCGTCAAGGCTGTATATTGTCACCCTGTTTATTTAACTTATATGCAGAGTACATCATGAGAAATGCTGGACTGGAAGAAACACAAGCTGGAATCAAGATTGCTGGGAGAAATATCAATAACCTCAGATATGCAGATGACACCACCCTTATAGCAGAAAGTGAAGAGGAACTAAAAAGCCTCTCGATGAAAGTGAAAGAGGAGAGTGAAAAAGTTGGCTTAAAGCTCAACATTCAGAAAACGAAGATCATGGCATCTGGTCCCATCACTTCGTGGGAAATAGATGGGGAAACAGTGGAAACAGTGTCAGACTTTATTTTTCTGGGCTCCAAAATCACTACAGATGGTGAGTGCAGCCATGAAATTAAAAGACGCTTACTCCTTGGAAGGAAAGTTATGACCAACCTAGATAGCATATTCAAAAGCAGAGACATTACTTTGCCAACAAAGGTCCGTCTAGTCAAGGCTATGGTTTTTCCTGTGGTCATGTATGGATATGAGAGTTGGACTGTGAAGAAGGCTAAGCGCCAAAGAATTGATGCTTTTGAACTGTGGTGTTGGAGAAGACTCTTGAGAGTCCCTTGCACTGCAAGGAGATCTAACCAATCCATTCTGAAGGAGATCAGCCCTGAGATTTCTTTGGAAGGAATGATGCTAAAGCTGAAACTCCAGTACTTTGGCCACCTCATGCAAAGAGTTGACTCATTGGAAAAGACTCTGATGCTGGGAGGGATTGGGGGCAGGAGGAGAAGGGGATGACAGAGGATGAGATGGCTGGATGGCATCACTGACTCGATGGACATGAGTCTCAGTGAACTCCGGGAGTTGGTGATGGACAGGGAGGCCTGATATGCTGCAATTCATGGGGTCGCAAAGAGTCGGACACGACTGAGCAACTGATCTGATCTGATCTGAATGGGACCAGATGCCATGATCTTCGTTTTCTGAATGTTGAGTTTTAAGCCAACTTTTTCACTCTCCTCTTTCACTTTGATAAAGAGGCTCTTTAGTTCTTCTTTGCTTTCTGCCATAAGGGTGGTGTCATCTGCATATCTGAGGTTATTGATATTTCTCCTGGCAATCTTGATTCCAGCTTGTGCTTCTTCCAGCCCAGCATTTCTCATGATGTACTCTGCATATAAGTTAAATAAGCAGGGTGACAATATACAGCCTTGATGTACTCCTTTTCCTATTTGGAACCAGTCTGTTGTTCCATGTCCAGTTCTAACTGCTGCTTCCTGACCTGCACATAGGTTTCTCAAGAGGCAGGTCAGGTGGTCTGGTATTCCCATCTCTAAGAATTTTCCACAGTTTGTTGTGATCCACACAGTCAAAGGCTTTGGCATAGTCAATAAAGCAGAAATAAATGTTTTTCTGGAACTCTCTTGCTTTTTCCATGATCCAGCAAATGTTGGCAATTTGATCTCTGGTTCCTCTGCCTTTTCTAAATCCAGCTTGAACATCTGAAAGTTCACAGTTCATGTACTGTGGAAGCCTGGCTTGGAAAATTTTGAGCATTACTTTACTAGTGTGTGAGATGAGTGCAATTTTGCGGTAGTTGGAGCACTCTTTGGCATTGCCTTTCTTTGGGATTGGAATGAAACTGGCCTTTTCCAGTCCTGTGGCCACTGCTGAGTTTTCCAAATTTGCTGGCATATTGAGTACAGCACTTTCACAGCATCATCTTTTCAGATTTGAAAAAGCTCAACTGGAATTCCATCACCTCCACTAGCTTTGTTCATAGTGATGCTTCCTAACCACTTCACATTCCAGGATGTCTGGCTCTAGGTCAGTGATTACACCATTGTGATTATCTGGGTCATGAAGATCTTTTTTGTATAGTTCTTCTGTGTATTCTTGCCACCTCTTCTTAATATCTTCTGCTTCTGTTAGGTCCCTACCATTTCTGTCCTTTATTGTGCCCACCTTTGCATGAAATGTTCCTTGGTATCTCTAATTTTCTTGAAGAGATCTCTAGTCTTTTCCATTCTGTTGTTTTCCTCTATTTCTTTGCATTGATCCCTGAGGAAGGCTTTCTTATCTCTCCTTGCTGTTCTTTGGAACTCTGCATTCAAATGTGTATATATTTCCTTTTCTCCTTTGCCTTTCACTTCTCTTCTTTTCACAGCTGTTTGTAAGGCCTCCTCAGAAAACTATTTTGCCTTTTTGCATTTCTTTTTCTTGGGGATGATCTTGATCCCCATCTCCTGAACAATGTCATGAACCTCCATCCATAGTTCTTCAGGCAATCTGTTTGTGAGATCTCATCCCTTGAATCTCTTTGTCACTTGCGTTGTATAATCGTAAGGGCTTTGATTCAGGTCATACCTGAATGGTCTAGTGGTTTTCCCTACTTTCTTCATTTTAAGTCTGAATTTGGCAATAAGGAGTTCATGATCTGAGCTACAGTCAGCTCCCTGTCTTGTTTTTTTGCTGACTATATAGAGCTTATCCATCTTTGGATGCAAAAATATAATCAATCTGATTTTGGTATTGACCATCTGGTGTTGTCCATGCGTAGAGTCTTGTGTTGTTGGAAGAGGGTGTTTGCTATGACCAGTGCATTCTCTTGGCAAAACTCTATTAGCCTTTGCCCTGCTTCATTCTCTATTCCAAGGCCAAATTTGCCTGTTACTCCAGGTATTTCTTGACTTCCTACTTTTGCATTCCAGTCCCTTATAATGAAAAGGACATCTCTTTTTGGTTGTTAATTCTAGAAGGTCTTATAGATCTTCTTAGCCTTGTAGGTCTTCATAGAACTATTCAACTTCAGCTTCTTCAGAATTACTGGTCAGGTATAGACTTGGATTACTGTGATATTGAATGGTTTGCCTTGGAAATGAACAGAGATCATTCCATTGTTTTTCAGATTGTATCCCAGTACTGCATTTCAGACTCTTTTGTGTCCAATACAATGCAATCTGACCTCAAATTCCAGCTCCCTTTGACCCTTTCTTCAACTTTCTGCCCCTCTATCCTCTCAGTGGATGTGCTGGGCCCCCACAGAGGAACTAGAAGTCACCCAAAGGGGACTTTTCATTTAAACACCTTAAAAAATACTTGCCTGCCATCCCTGCTTTTCTCTTTCCTTCCTGCTAGAGTGAAGATCCCCCAAACTATGACTGATGCCCTGACGTCCCCCATCACAGCACTTTTCACACTGTGTTGTAACTTGTGGCTTAACTACCCATCTTTCCTGAGGTTGGAGACACAGCTTACCTTTCCTAATGCTCTACCTCCAGCATATGGTGCTTAACATACAGTAGGTACTCAATCTTCTGGGAGAATGAGAATCCTCAAGGGAGCATACCTGGATGAGAGGCTCCACTCTGGGGGGCAGGCAAGGCCAGTTCCTGGACAGAGGCAGCTTCCTAGAGGCACCTCTCTGGCTTCATAACTAGAAGCTACCTTGTCTCCATGGCTTCCAGAAGAAGTAGTTGGAGATATAATCTCACTGATGAGGTTCTGCCAGACTTTTCTAGATCCTTGAGAGATCTTTAAGCCTCCCTGGCCTGAAAGGTTCAGTTGGGCAAGATTGACCCAAGCAGGGCTCTTCAGAAAACTTACTCTAAAGTTCTGTGCATGTTTGTTAAGTCGCTTCAGTTGTGTCCAACTCTTTGCAACCCTATGGACTGTAGCCCACCAGTTCCCTCTGTCCTTGGGATTCCCAGGCAAGATTACTGGAGTGGGTTGCCACGCCCTCCTCCAGGGCATCTTCCCAACCCAGGGATCAAACCCCCATCTCTTAAGTCTCCTGCATTGGCAGGCAGGTTCTTTATTACTAACACCACCTGGGAAGCCCACTGTAAAGGACTGCTGCTGCTGCTAAGTCGCTTCAGTCGTGTCCAACTCTGTGCAACCCCATAGACGGCAGGCCATTGAAAGGCTGTTGTTGAATCACACGAAGACACCGGGATTCTTGGCCCCCGGAGGAGAAGAATTCAATCAGGGGCCAGAAACGAGGCTTGATTGCTCAGAGCTTTTGTGTAATAAAGTTTTATTAAAGTATAAAGGAAATAGAGAAAGCTTCTGACATAGGCATTAGAAGGGGGCAGAAAGAGTACCCCCTTGCTAGTGTTAGCAATGAAATTATATACTCTCCAATGAATCCAAAGAATGTCTGGAGGTTGTAAAGACCTCACCAGACCTACTCCCATAATTTACATTTTAAAATAACAGAATTAGCCAGAAGGTTTAATCCAGTGACTGTCCTCAGGCAGGATACATCCTTGTAAAGACCAGGTCTAAGATAACAGAATTAGCCAGAAGGTTTAACCCAGAGACTCCTCAGGCAGGATACATCCTTGTAAAGACCAGGTCTACTCCCATAATTTACATTTTAAGATAACAGAATTAGCCAGAAGGTTTAATCCAGAGACTGTCCTCATGCAGGATACATTGTTATATAATCCTAAGGAATGTAGAGAAGGAAAAAAAGTTTGTCCTTTCTTCCCCCTTGAGAATTCCAGACCCCTCTCTCCTTGGGGACCCCTAGACTCCTTATCAACCTGCCTAGGAAATGACTCTCTCACCATCAGGCTCCCCCGTCCCTGGGATTCTCCAGGCAAGAACACTGGAGTGGGTTGCCATTTCCTTCTGCAATGCATGAAAGTGAAAAGTGAAAGTGAAGTCACTCAATCGTGTCTGACTCTTAGTGACCCCATGGACTGCAGCCTGCCAGGCTCCCCCATCCATGGGACTTCCCAGGCAAGAGTACTGGAGTGGGGTGCCATCGCCTTCTCCATAAAGGACTAGGTTATAAAGGACTAGGTTGGGCTAAATAACACTTTCTCTGATCCACATCATGCTTCTCTATATCTAGTTATATATTTTACTGAAATTATCATTTTAAGTGTATATACCTCTATAGTAGAACACTTGGGATACAAGTGATAGAAATCCAAACCAAACTATCTTAAGAATAAAAGAAAACAGCTGCTACCCCAGAACCTAGGCGGGGGGCGGAGGGGGAGGGGTAGGTGGGCAGGGAGGGTGGTACAGGGCATCCCTGGTGTAGGGGCTGTGGCGGTGAGTGGGGACCCAGTGCAGTGGCTGGGATTGGTGTAGAGCTGATGAGAAACTACTAAAGTTCCTGTGGAAGCCAAGTAGAATTTCATAAGAACATAATGGATGGAGAAGAGAAAACCTATGGTGGGTGTGAGGGCCCTGATATATGTCAAACTGATATCTTCAGATGGTCATGAATTTATTGTAAAGAGAGAACATGTGCTAACATCAGAAACAATAAAAACCATGTTGAGTGGCCCAGGTCACTTTGCTGAGAACAAAACTAATGAAGTCAATTTTAGAGAGATCCCTTCACATGTGCTATCAAAAGTATGCATGTATTTTACCTACAAGATTCAATACACTAACAGCTCCAAGGAGATTCCTGAATTCCCAATTGCACCTGAAATTCCACTGGAACTGCTGATGGCTGTGAACTTCCTAGATTGTTAAATAAAATAAATTATAATAAACAGCTAGCTCTTTTTCAGTATTTAATACCTGCAGTTCAGTTAGTAATTTTTTCATATATAGCATGTTGCCTGTGTGCAGTTGAACTTTAAAGTTCGTTGCAAAGCAGATTATCTTCTGTTCTTTTGCATAGCAATCAGAGTTGAAGTTGAAGTTTGTTTGCTACATCAACGAATTAAGGACATTTTCACAAATTGAGAGATAAACAAATATACAAAAAGAAAAGAAAAGAAAACATCTCCACATAACCAGGGCAGGGAAACCAGGGAGGTAACTAGCTTCTGGCCCTACTGAATCCAGGGGACCAAATAATGTCTTTGTGGTTTCTCATCCCAGCTCTCAATTCTACTTATCACTGCTTGGCTTTGCACCTCAAAAAGAATTGGCTCTTTCCATGTAGTAGGCAAGATGGCCACCAGTATCCTATACTTACTGTTCCCAGATAAAAAATCCTGGAGGAAAATGAAATTTTTGCTGTAGCCACATATCAATTCCTACTAATGACCTACCTTATTAACCTTATATGAGTCATGTGCTTATCTCTAAACAAAAGGCTGTGACCAAGGGGATGGAGCTTTGTGATGGGTCAAACAGATCCTCCATGTCAATATGGCTTATGGTTTTTTGTTTTGATCAATTGGCTAAATATCTGTTTTTTAGATATTTATTTTGATGCTCAAATACTCATAGATTTGTTCAGTGGGAGCCCCTGGAATCTACCTTCTGTGTCATTTTGACAAATTTCTTCATCCTTTGAGTGCTTACTTCCTTTCTCCTTCAACAAGATGGTCCAAACTCATCTTGCATATTCCCAGCACCTGTCCAGAGTCAACCACTTCTCTAAGTAGTCTTGTTTCCTTTTAGTAGACAATGGTAGTCAGAAGTCAAGATCTAGATACAAAGTTTTCTGATTGCTATTGCTATTGTGTTATTCTTCCCAAGCCCTTTCAGTGAAGAAGACTAGAGCACCAAAGAATTGATGCTTTTAAACTATGGTGCTACAGAAGACTCTTGAGAGTCCCTTGGACAGCAAGGAGATCAAACAAGTCAGTCCTAAAGGAAATCAACCCTGAATACTCATTGGAAGGACTGATGCTGAAGCTGAAGTTCCAATACTTTGGCCACCTGATATGAAGAGCCGACTCATTGGAAAAGACCCTAATGCTGGGAAAGATTGAAGGCAGAAGGAGAAGAGGGTGACAGAGGATGAGGTGGTTTGATGGCATCACCAATGCAATGGACATGAACTTGGTCAAACTCCTGGAGATGGTGAGGGACAGGGAGGCCTGCCATGCGGCAGTCCATGGGGTCGCAGAGAGTCAGACACGACTTGGCATCTGAACAACAAAATGTATATGTACGGATATGTGTATACATGTGTATAAGTGTGTATACATGTGTATAAGTTTGTATACCTATTTAAATCTATATTTACTTGTATGGAAAACCATGGGCTCACAACAATACCTCCAGTTTCAGTCCAAAATCAAAATAGAGTTTTTGCCTTTGCATATTTGTAGCTCCTTTCTCTATAAGTAACAAATCTTATTAATATAGTCATTTATTCAATCTGCCCCCTTTATGAAAGCAATTTCCCATCACTGCCGCAACCCCCTTCCATGTGCAAACACCCTTCTTACTTCCACTGGGCTCCAACAAACCATGCTGGGCAGCCCTCCTATGTGACCACAATACTCACCCAGGTAAATCTGGACAGCTCTCCTGCACAAGCAGTCCCCTCCTTCAGCTCATGCTCAGATTCTCTGACACTCCACCCATTCCCCAAACCCTCCACAGTGTCAATGCCTGCCTTAACTTGACTCATCGTTATGGCATTGAGTGAATTTTCAGCACCTCATTTTTTAATGTTATTTTATTACTACATATTAAATTATAATGTATATCTATGTCTTTATTTTTTAATTATAGCATTGCAAATAATACTTAAGCCTTTTTTGACAATTATCCTTGACTTATAGTGTTTTCTTTTTCTCTAGTAGTAACCCCTGCATGCCATTAGCTTAATGTATATTCTTGCATTTTTGAAGTTTGTATTCATATATATATATATATATATATATATATATATATATATACATGTTCGAAAAGAAGCATAATATACATCTTACATGGACTTCCTTGGCAGCTCAGACAGTAGACTCAGCCTGCAATGCAGGAGACCAGGGTTAGGTCCCTGAGTCAGGAAGATCTCCTGGAGAAGGAAATGTCAACCCACTCCAGTATTCTTGCCTGGAAAATTCCGTGGACAGAGGAACCTGGGGCCTGCAGTCCATGGGGTCACAAAGAGTCGGACACGACTAAGTGACTAACACTTTCACTTTCACTTACATGGTCTCTCCCCTTCACTTTGTTCCCCCTTTTCTAGGATTTAGTGTAAAGGTTAAGGTTACAGTAATTTCAGTCTGCTGCATCTTTTTAAATAACTTCATTTAGTTAGTTACTTTTGGCTGTCCTGGATCTTTGTTGCTGTGCGGGCTTTTCTCTAGCTGTGGTGAGCAAGGCCTACTCTCTTGTTGTGGGACTCGGGCTGTAGGTCATGAGGGCTTCAGAAGTTGCGGCACGTGGGCTCAGTAGTTGCAGCTCCTGGACTCTAGAGCACAGGCTCAGTAGTTGGGGAGCTTGGGCTTAGTTGTTCTGAGGTGTGTGGGATCTTCCCGGCCCAGAGATCAAATCTGTGTCTCCTGCATTGGCAGACAGATTCTTTAACCACTGAGCCACCAGGGAAGCCCCTGCTGCCATCTTAAAATCGAGAGCTGTTATTTGACTTTTCCTTCACCACTTGGCCCAATGACTAGGATGTAATAGTTACTCAATAAAATGTTGTTTTAATTGGATTTCTTAAGCTAGATTTCAGAAATCAAGTTATTTATTTTTTAACTTTTTAATTTGTATTGGGATATAGCCAATCAACAAAAATTGTTGTGACCATTTCAGGTGAACAGTGAAAGGATACAGCCATATATACACATGTATCCATTCTCCCCCGAACTACCCTCCCATCCAGGCAAAATGTTTTTTAATCTGCCAAATTATTAGAAGAAAAGAGGTTAGATTTTTCTGCCATCAGAACTCTGAGGATAAATGCTATGCTTATCAGGGCTTACAGTGAGATCACTGTCCTTACCACTGTCCTTAACCACTGAGCCACCAGGGAAGCTTTTACACCAGGGAAGATTTTACAGTGAGATCACTGTCCTTACCATGTATCTCACATATTTGACTCTTTTAACATACTATTTAAATGGTAGCAATATTCATGTGAAATCTCCAACTTAGGAGGATCTTAACATATGATGATTTATTTATGATGGTTTGATTTGTTGGTCACCTCATTTTAGAATTATCCTTATTGAAAATAATGTCAGAACAGTGATGACAAATTTTCCTCTGTAACTGTCCATTTGATTCGGACCAGGTCTGTGCAGTCAAAGATAGCAGAAATCAGTATTCTCTCATTTGTAAAGCAGAATAATTCTGACAGGATGAATGTATTATGCAGACAGCAAGTTCCCATGTCTCCAAACATAGCAATAATTCCAACACAGACATAATTTTCTCTTTGAAATACCTAAGATTCTGCCGGGTAGGACATCAAATGATAATTTTTCAATGTGAAAAATGTATGATTTTATCACTACAAGAATAGAAATGTTGGCATAGCATGAGAGTTCTATTTATCCATTTAGGCAACCATGAGACTTGGAGTCAGGAGACCTGTCCTGTGCTTAGCTGGAGATTCTCAGAACTAAGAAAAGTGAGCCATTCTCAGTTTGAGTTTTCACACAACTAAGCGGGGATAATAAGAGGTTACCTATCTCATAGCATTATCCCCCATGAGCTAAGTATTTTTCAATGTAGATATGGTATGATGAGTCCAAAGCATCATATAATTAGATATTGCTAAGAGAGTCCCAGGTGGCTCAGTGGTAAAGAATCTGCCAGCCAATGCAGGAGCCCCAGGAGATGCAGGTTCAATCCCTAGATTGGGAAGATCCCCTGGAAAGGGAAATGGCAACCCAATCCAGTATTCTTGCCTGGAGAATCCCATGGACAGAGGAGCCTGGTGGGCTACAGTCCACAGGATCACAAAGAGTCGGACACAACTGAGTGACCAAGCATGAAGAGAGACACAAGGACAAATGGTTAGTTTTAGAATATTTGAAGCATAACTTGCAAGAATATCCTCCAAAGGCAGAAAGAAGGATCCGTCTCAAAGCACCTTGAGTCTCTCCGAACTCTTGAAACAGACATATGGGACAATATTATTCTCATTTAAGAGAAGCAAACTCAGAGCAATACCTTTGCCCAGAGTTACACAGTCAGAAATAGCAGAGTTAGGATCCGACCTTGGCCCTTTTTGATTCCCAAGGCCAGTTTCCCTACCCTCAACTTACTATCCCCAAAGCTAAGTGGGGAAGGGAGCAGAACTGAGAAGAATTTGGTGAGGGGAGGAGAGTGAGGTTGATCTGGGGCAAAGTAGGGGTCAAAAAACAAGCCAAGGACTAGAGGAACACTTTCACAGAGTCATGCAGGTGACCACTGACAGAGAATCTGGGCAGAGGTAGTCGTGTGTATATGTGTGTGTTAGTCACTCAGTCATGTCCGACTCTTTGCAATCCCATGGACTGTAGTCCGCCAGGCTCCTCTGTCCATGGGATTTTCCAGGCAAGAATAGTGGAGTAGGTTTCCATTTCCTTCTCCAGGGGATCTTCCCAATCCAGAGATCGAACTCAGGTCTCCCACATTACAGGCAGATTCTTTACCATTTGAGCTACAAGGGAAGCCCAGACAGAGGTAGTTAAGTCTGAGTATTTCAAAAGTTAACAAGAAGAGGACTAAATTATTTAATCCATTGATTTATTTGATAAACTAATTTAATCTTCAGAAAAGTAAGATTTTTTAAAAAACTGCTGGAAAGAAAATAATTTATATCTAAAATAGAAAACCACCAATAATGTGAGACTCTCAAGTTAGTAGCTATGACCATGCCCACACCTCTTACACCAGGTTAAGAGACCCGATAGCCCTTTGAACTTTGAAAATTCTCTCGGTAGAGTCATCCCACACTGGAGTGATCCAGCTAGAAAGTGAGTGCCACAAGGCAGGGACCTTGTTTTGTATATGGATGAATCTTTAGCACCCAGAACTGTGCCTGGAATATTAGAGGTATGCACCAAGTATTTTTTGAAAGAATCTGAAAATTTGTGAACTAAAATATGGCATCATCTCTGAGGACCCATTGGAGCAGAGAGCTGCATGTTCCTCTGGTTCATTCTCCTTTCAAGAAGAAAATCTGATGACTGCTCCCCATCTAGAATCAAGTGTTTAGATTGAACTCACAGACTACAAAGCATTTTAGTGCCTGATCACCTATAAAATATGACAAAGGATAAAGTCTGCCACAGGTGTTGGTAAATAAGACAGAGCAAAAGTGAAGCATTTGCTGTTCCAGTCAATAGAGTAGCAGATACGAGGGTGAACAGCAGTCAGGTTGTGCTCCATGAAGCTGGCGACGGGGCTTAGATTCTCCTTTCCTTTAGCAATGAGGCCATGAAAATACTGGCAATCTGTTATAGAGGGGGGGCGGGGGAAGTTAGAACTGTGGTAACACATTAACTTGAAAAGAAACAGGAGAAAATACAAGGTAACAAGCAATGTTGGAGGAGTGGGGGGAGTACAGGACAGGAAGAGAGTGGTCTTGTTTTCCAGGTCTGAGGCTGGGTGGGTGGTAGCTGCTGGAGGGCTGTGCAAGAGGGTGCAGGATGCAGGGCTCAGGGCACAAGCTCTGCAGTTGTGCTGTCCAGCACTGCAGCCAGAGCCACATGTGGCAACTGAGCATAAGAAATGTGGTCAATCTGATTGATATGCACAATAAATGTAAAATTTCACATTGGGTTGCAAAGACTTAGTACAAAGAAAGAATGTAAAATATCTCAGTCGTAATTTTTTTATATTGATTTGTTGAAATGACAGTATTCTGGATAGAGTCTGTTCTGAACTAAATTCACCTGTCTGTTGTTTTTCTTTAATGTGGCTGTTAGAAAAATTAAAAATGCATATGTGGCTTACAGTTGTGGCTAGCATTGTATTTCTATTGGGCTAAAGTTGTCTAGAGCAATATTATATGTGTGTGTGTGTATATATATATGTGTGTGTGTGTGTGTAATGCACACATATATGTGTTTGTGTGTGTGCTCAGTCACTCAGTCATGTCCAAATATTGAAGGATTCAATTCATTACTCTGCCACTGACTTGCAGAGCAATCTTGGGAAATGACTCAATATTTCAGGCTTCAGCTTTCTTATCTGTAAATGAGGGATAACACCAGAACTTTCCTTCCAGGGTGATGAGAACTGACAGAGTTAATTCTTCCATAGTACCTGGCACAGAGCTTTCATATACTGAGCAGGTGTTGGGGCTCAGGGGAAACCTGACAGCCTGAGTGAAGCAGGAGGGACAGCAGCAAGTGAGCTGGGCCTCCTGCTATACACAGCAAGGACTTGGGAAGTTAATAACTCTGCCATCCCTGCTCTGGGGGAATAGAGGAAGGACTTACAGTCTTCAAAGTACTTCTGTCCATAGCTCTCTTTCACCTCTGGGGACACTTGACTCCAGATCCCCTCAAGAATATCCTGCATATTGTCAGGGAAAATGGATGTTTTGTACTTTCCAGGTACTATGAGAACAACACGAATGCCAAAATGACTGAGGTCCCTTCTGAAACACAAGGTGAGAGAGTGCTAACCAAGGAAACGATACTGGTGTCTGACCTTATCAATCCCACCCCTTCTTAAGCAAAGAATGCCCAAGGCAGAATGTTTCAAGAAAGGCATTTGGGTCAGGGAAGAATATGAAAGAGTACACTCAAGCATCTTGGGAAGATATTCAAGTAAAATGAGAAGGGCCAACACCCATAGATTGCTTTCTGAAAAGCTTCAGATCTGGGCTTTGATGCTGCCTCTTGCTGCCCATCTCACACCACTCTCTTACAGACACTCCCTCCTCTGTGACAGCTCCCTGAACCCCTGAGCCTCTTCCTCCTTACCTACTGCTCAGGTTAGAACTCAGTGTCTTTGTGAAGCCTTCCTTGACCTCTGCCCCAGGGAAAGGTAAGTCACCCCCTTGTCGGTGCCTCTATGCACCAGCACATACTCATGTTCATATTTGCTGTATGCCCACTCCAGAGATTTTCACCCACAGAACTGAGTTCAGATCCTGGCTCAACTTCACACTTGACCATAGAGAATCATCCTGTCTTATGCATGAGTTTTCTGTGAGGAGTGAATAGAATGCTTGGCCCAGAGCTTTCCCTTTAACCCACCAAGGTTCAGTCTTTCCTTATGAGAACCGTCAGTCAGGTTTAGTGACTTAAGGTACTTAATGAACAAGGCAAATAATTTTTTAGTGACAGACTCTTATCATTTACATATGAAGTATACATTACATACATAATATTCATTTATATTTTATACATATATATGTCTTACAGAAATATATTAAATTTGTTTGAAACACATAGAAATCTTATAGGAGTGGCAATTAAGACCAAATAAATCCTAACACATTTTTCACATTCCCTAATGTACTACCTTATATTGTGAAAAGATTTAGACATTCCATTTCCAAAGTTTTTCATTTTAGTTGCCATCTATATATCAGGAACCCAGGCTCACCGTTCACAAATACACTCCTAGCCACAGTCAAGTCTTCCTCAGAGGTTGAGCCTTACCTCAGACTGTCGGATAAAGCTTCTACCCTCTACTTAGAAATGCAGTAGCCACCGCCAAACAGGGATACTCTCCTAGCTGGACTAGAAACATTGACTACTCTTCCCCTGGTCTTTCTGATCAGGGGAGGAAAGCTCAGTGTCACCTCGATGAGGCCAATCAAGTTCACATTCAAGATCTTGGAGAAGTCATCTTTAGTCTGCCATTCATTCGGGGCAGCAGGCAGAAGGATGCCAGCATTGTTCACCAAACCCCAGAGGCCTGGGGTAGAAACAAAAGGTATTAGTTAGAGACAGAAAACCCATTTATGAATCATTTCAGTGTTCAAGCCACATTCTCTTGAGGAAGATAAACAATAAATCCAATAGACTGGAAAATTATAAAGTATGTTTTAGTGTGCATGGGAAGTCACTTCAGTTTTGTCCAACTCTGTGTGGCCCTATGGACTGTAGCCCGCCAGGCTCCTCTATCCAGGGGATTCTCCAGGCAAGATTATTGAAGTGTGTTGCCATGCCCTCCTCCAAGGGATCTTCCTGACCCAGGGATCGAACTGCATTTGGTCTCCTCCATTGCAGCCAGATTCTTTAGCACTAGCACCACCAGGGCAATGGCACCCCACTCCAGTACTCTTGCCTGGAAAATCCCATGGATGGAGGAGCCTGGTGGGCTGCAGTCCATGGGGTCACTAGGAGTCAGACCCGACTGAGCAACTTCACTTTCACTTTTCACTTTCACTTTTCACTTTCATGCATTGGAGACGGAAATAGCCACCCACTCCAGTGTTCTTGCCTGGAGAATCCCAGGGACGGGGGAGCCTGGTCGGCTGCCGTCTATGGGGTCACACAGAGTCGGATACGACTGAAGCGACTGAGCAGCAGCAGCAGCAGCAGCACCACCTGGGAAGCCTGATAGAGTATGTTAGTAGTGTTAGTTGCTCAGTCGAGTCCAACTCTTTGCAATTCCATGGACTGAGCCCACCAGGCTCCTTTGTTCATGGGATTCTCCAGACAAGAATACTGGAGTGGATTGCCATTCCCTTCTCCAGGGGATCTTCCTGACCCAGGGATCGAACCTTGGTCTCCTGCATTGCAGGCAGATTCTTTACCGTTTGAGCTACAGAGAAGACCTAAAGTATGTTCTTGCTGCTGCTGCTAAGTCACTTCAGTCATGTCCAACTCTGTGTGACCCTATAGACAGCAGCCCACCAGACTCCCCCGTTCCTGGGATTCTCCAGGCAAGAACACTGGAGTGGGTTGCCATTTCCTTCTTCAATGCATCAAAGTAAAAAGTGAAAGTGAAGTTGCTCAATCATATCTTGGCGACTGCATGAACTGCAGCCCACCAGGCTCCTCCATCCATGGGATTTTCCAGGCAAGAGTACTGGAGTGGGTTGCCATTGCCTTCTCCGAGTATGTTAGATGGTGGTAAATAGTAATGGACTTAAAAAGCTGGTGAGCAGGACTGGGTGGGCTGGTGAGGACTGTTTGTCACCATACTGAGTGAGGTGGTTGGGACAAGCTTCCTAGTAAAATAGAGAACTGAGCAAGTTCTATTTTACGGAAGAAAAATGGGTCAAAGGACCATCTGGAGCTTAGATAGGTTTAAGTGAAAAAAACAGCTGCAATAAATACTGCCAGGCAGGAGGATGCCTAGGGCAGGCTGTGCTGGTACAGATAATGGTAGATGGGTAGAGGAGATAGGAAGAGTCTGGGGAAATTCTCTGCCAATTGCTTTAGTTTTTCTCAGTTAAGTAGGTCATCAGCCCAGAGCAAGGGTAGGAGGGAATGAGTTGTGGGTATGAAGAGAGGAAAAGTTTGAAATGGTTGTTTGGAAATTAGGAGAATGAATGGAGTATAACCATATACAACAGCAATAGCATAAAAGCTCACTAGAGGGTTGTGATCATGAATTTTTCTACAAGGACAGGCATGGGGCAGTGAGAGATGGTATTACCCAGGCTTGTGGTTTTACCAAGTACTACTAAGAGAGAAAAGGGGATGAGAGAGTGTCAGGCATATGCAATGGGGTGATCACAGTAACAGATCATGGAATGAAGACAGGTAATATCAAGGGATGAGGATTTGCGAAAAATATTTGGATCAATGGATTGCAGGTCCTGCTGGGCCTGAAAATTTGGGATCTGGGGGAGAGCTGCAGTGAGCTGGAAAGAGTAGAGGTGGTTGTTTTAAGAATGGGATGCAAAAAAAAAAAAAAAGGCAAAAAAAAAAAAATGGGATGCAACTAAGATGTCTCAGGCTCTAGGAAAGTAATGAGCCCAGCAGGCCTCAGCCCCATTGCCCTGTCTTTGCTTTGAAAATCTTGCAGAGCTCAGTAAACAACAGGACTAAAAATTACTTATTTTGTATATCATTAAGCTTTGTATGCAATATCCTGAAGCGGTATGTTCTCATGACTCAGTTATTAACTCTCACACTCTCCCATACCTGAGATGATAGTACACTTCCCTTCCTTTTAAAAAACAATGGAAATGTGAGTGACCAACAGAGAGTGAAATCAAAGATAATCTTAACTCCTTTCCAATTTATCTTGAACCCTGTACAACCTTGAAGTGAAGTGGCTCAGTCGTGTCCTACTCTTTGCGACCCCATGGACTGTAGCCTACCAGGTTCCTCCATCCATGGAATTTTCCAGGCAAGAACACTGGAGTGGATTGCCATTTCCTTCTCCAGGAGATCTTTCCAACCCAGAGATAGAACCTAGGTCTCCCGCATTGCAAGCAGACACTTTACCATCTGAGCCACCAGAGAAGCCAAACTCAAATATTAATTTTTAACCAATATTAATTTTAATATTTAATTAAAATATTAATTTTTAACCAACAAATTACTGTACTGTCCCCATGACTTTTGATACATCCTGGTGTTTTCATACACACTGACCAAGAATTGCCAATGTTGGGCAATGTTCAGAGTAAACTTACCCAGGTGGCAGGGTCCTGGCAACAGGACGGTAACTCAGAGAGAACAGATTGGAACTTACAAAAATAAACAAAGGGAAAGGTCTTAAATTTCGTGTTCCTTCATGTGTGTATGTGCTAAGCCGCTTCACCCCACAGACCATAGCCTGCCAGGCTCTTCTGTCCATGGGATTCTCCAGGCAAGAATGCTGGAGTGGGTTGCCATGCCCTCCTCCAGGGCATCTTCTCAACCCAGGGATCAAACCCACATCTCTTACATCTCCTGCGTTGGCAGGCAGGTTCTTTACCACTATCACCACCTGGGAAACCCCTTAACATTTCTTTCATTGTCTCACAATTCCTGGTCTTCTCTCCACCACTCTCATAACCCAAAAAGACTGAAAGGAAGAGAATATACACTCTTGTATTGTGAAAATGGTCTTTAAGTAATGATTCCCCAATATCAATATTACTTTTTTTTAACAATATTACTTTCTTTCCTTTATTCATTTTTTAGAACTTTGCAGAAGATGGGGATATGAATAGAAAAGAAGTGACATCTTCCACAATTTATGTCCTTGGCTCAAAATCCCAACAGAGGCCATTCTCCACTTCAGAGATCCCATTCTCAAAAAGCAGAGAATACCTTCTGTATCGTACAGGGAGCTCAGAGCAGGGCTCTGTGATGACCCAGATGGTGGCATGGGGGAAGGGGGTGAGGGAGAGGTCCAAGAGAGAGGGAATATATGTATGCTTATAGCTGATTCATTTTTTTTGTACAGCAGAAACCAACACAACATTGTAAAGCAAGTATATCTCATTTTTTTTTAAAGGGAAGAGAGTGAGGGATCTGTGCTGGGGTGTTTACTGATTCTTATGTGCCAATGTCATCCAGTATCATAGGAGACTGTATGTGTAAATAATATATATTCAAATAGTTAAGACATCAATCATTCTCTCAAGAAATTTAAAATTGCTTGCAATAAAAGTTGTATTGGAAAAAGGGACTACACTGATAATCAGTACAACCAAGATTAAATTCCAAAAAAGTCAGAAAAGTATGCGTAACTAGATTTAGAGAGAAGCCTTCAGCCAGGGGTGGCCTTTAAAGGAGAGGCTCCAATTCAGAGATGCAGGATGAATAAAACTGTGACCACAGGAAGCCATTGGCATCAGCAGTCCCCAAATGCATCAGATTTAGCTGCTTAAGGAGGAGGCTTATTTCTGGAGCATTGAGGGTGTGAGGTTTTGAGGCTTCAACCTTTCATAACATATAGAGACTTATCTCTGAAAGGGCCAAACCCCCTTTTCATTTTTCTCTCATTACTACAGGAGAGGAAGAGAAAAACAAAACTTCAAAGGAGACATGCGTCCTGGGGCTCAAGGAATTTAAGGGTGTTTTGAAAATACTTGAGGCAGTACAAAGTCCTTATTCACTCCAAGATCTTGAAATAATGTGACCAAATAGAACACTTTGTGAAATAAATGATTACAAAATACATGTCAACCTAATTAATGGTTCATTGTTCTGTAAACAATTTAAGAGTTCAAGTTTCTCACATTTCTCACATTGTGTGTTTGTGATAATAGCTACAGAGTCACAGACAATCACCAATTAAAATAAATTATAGTCAGTTGTGATAGTTTTATTTCTAGCACTAGTTTGTTTTCAAATAAAGCTTTATTTTAAAATTTACTTTTTAACTAAGAGAAAATCTTTTCTGTATGTAGATGTGGATGCATTTCCATGCCTTTGATCTGCTGTGCAGTGCAGGGCCTCTACAGTGACCAGCTGGACGTTCAGCCTGAAGCAAGGCAATATCTCATCCTCTTTTATTTGGCCTCAGTAGCTATGTAGCTCAAACAAAAATTTAGTAAGTTTTTGTGTCATGAATTTAAACTAGAAAGTCATGCTGTTCTCAGTAATTGTGAACAAGCATTTTGCCAAAGTGCCAAAAGAAGACATTTAAACAGCAACCCCCGCCCCCCAAAAATGGTCCCAGAGCCTTTTACAAAAATAAGGATAAAGTGTCCTCCACCTGTGCCAACTACTGGAACATTTGCAGCTGAGAGGACCACACAGCATGGACAGAGGGAATTAATTCTCAATTTCCTTTCAGCACTGGGAGCAGAAGGGCTATGCAAGAAAGAAACATGCAGAACTTGAGAGAAAGCAGCAGTTCCTTCAAGCTTCCCAGGTAGGGCTAGTGGTAAAGAATCCGCCTGCCAATGCAGCAGATGCAGGAGATGTGGGTTTGATCCCTGGAATGGGAAGATCCCCTGGAGAAGGAAATGGCAACCCACTGCAGTGTTCTTGCCTGGAAAATCCCATGGACAGAGGAGCCTGTCAGGCTTCAGTGCATTGGGTCAGACACGACCTAGTGACTGAGCAACAGCAGTTCCTTCATGTTGAGCGCAGCACGGGCAGTGGGACAGTCAATGTGCCTTTCCTTGGTTTCAGCCTCTCTTTCAGGGATTCCCTGTATTCAGAGTTCTTGCCCAGGATGCACATGGTTCAAGGCCAGGTGAGTGCAAGAAAGGGAGAAGAACCAACACCTACAGCTATTAGTCTGCGGAATGCTCACTCAGCCGAAGGACATACCACTTCCAGATCCCAAATGGTCGGCCCTGGATTTTCTTCTAGAAAATTGAGAAATCTGGCTGCTCCCTTGCCAAAGGGAAGGCACCTATTTAGCCTCACAGGAAGCCCTCTCTGCTGCTTGCCTGGGCTGTCTGAGAAACTCATGCCAGGACTGATAAGAGAAGACAGTACACACAGATTTTGCCTGGGTCTTGGTGACAGGAGTTTGGGTATACCTTGATCTCAATTATTTTCTCAAGATCGACTCATCATAAATTCACTGTCAGCACTGACTGAACAATAAAGACATTTCCAGAACCCTCCCTGAATACAGTAGGTTTTTCTGATTCTCAACATTTGCTACCTTTGAAAAAGACAGATTTATACTGTTCTCAAGAAAAGACATGTAAAATTATATACGAGCAGCATAATGGCAGCCTGCTCATGGCAGAGTTAACATTTTTACTCTGGATTTTCAGAGGATACCATGCATGCAAATTACGGTTTCTGCACCACAGTCACCTCTTTCTTTCCCCTCATTGCCTTTCTAGCCTTCATTCTATCTTCCCTACCTATACATACTCTTACATATTAAATCTGTTTCCTCACTGCTTTACCTTCCACTCTGATACACATATATTCCATACAACCTGACTTTTTTAGGCCAGTCCCAAGTATGTTCACTTACTCCATGAATGCTAATGTATTTTTGAGTCTTCGTGTAATAAAACATGTCCCAAATATATCCCCACCCTGAGCCCCAAGACTTTTCACCTGGCATGGTTTTTGCTAATTCTAAAACACTGAAGACAAAGCAGCCTATCCAATGGACAGACTTCCCCTGGCCATACCTCTGTCCCCGACATCTTCCTTCACCCACTCAGTGGCCTCAGCGATGCTCTCTGTCTTGGTGACGTCCAGGATCACTGTCTGCAGCCTGTCTGACATCTGGTTCCTCAGCTGCTCGGCCCCCTGCTCTGTCAGACACGCAGCCAAAACCCTCAAGCCTCGTAGGTCCAGCTGCCTGGCCAGGAGGTTCCCAAAGCCTGAGTCACAGCCCGTGATGAAGACAAACTTGTCCCGGAGGTGGCTCACCACCTGCCTCTCTCGGTACCAGCGCAGGAGGTAGTACAGGCCCAAGAGGACCACCAGGTACAGCCACATGGCAGAAACCTGTCCTTCCCTTTAAGAAAAAAGAAAATTCTTCCAGACTCAAACAGGTTAGGGTTATGTTTGCCTGCTTTTTTATTGTTTTCTAGTTTACCCTTAATCTACTCAATTAAGTTAATGACGCCTATAAAGATTAACTTTTGATATAATAATTCTGAAAGTTGGTTATTTAAGAGGCTTTTGAGGAATGTATTTGAAAATAGGAAAGCAGGATGATTCTATCAGATTTAGGAATTAATATGAAACTCCTATTCTGGTCATGCTGTTAAAAAGGAGTATTTGACAAAAATTTAGATGCATTGATATTAGGTAAAGAAAGGAGATAATGAGTCAGTTGGCAACTTCAAGCATTCAGAAATAGATACAGCTTGATTCTTCAAAATTGAATTTGTTAAAATTAAAAGTGTTGCTAGATATGCAGATATGGTTTTTCCTTCTTTGTTCTCTCCTCTTTTAAATAAACAAACAAAAAAATACATTTAAGCAACTTTATAGAATAAAGATAATAATTATAATTAATTTAATCTTAATTTTATCTGATATTTAATGTTCAATTCAAAAATATTAATTTATTTTAATATCCCTATTATGTAAAGACAGTGAAGGAGAAAGATAAATAAGTAAATATACATATTTAAGATCAAGAAAGGAAACTCAAGAAATACACAAAAACTATTGTAAAAACACTAAGAAGTGATAACTAGATGTTGGGAGGACAGCAGGATGAATAGGTAAAATGTAGACAATTTTTAGGACAGTGAAACTATTCCAGATGATACTGTAATGGTGGGCATGATCTCAGACAGTCAACAACGAGCAGTCCTGAAAAGAGTTCTTTGTTCCCTGCCTGGAAGTTGAACCGGGGTAGCCTGGATGAGGCAATGGCACCCCACTCCAGTACTCTTGCCTGGAAAATCCCATGGATGGAGGAGTCTGGAAGGCTGCAGTCCATGGGGTCGCTGAGGGTTGGACACAACTGAGCAACTTCACTTTCACTTTTCCCTTTCATGCATTAGAGAAGGAAATGGCAACCCACTCCAGTGTTCTTGCCTGGAGAATCCCAGGGATGAGCGAGCCTGGTGGGCTGCCGTCTGTGGGGTCGCACAGAGTTGGACACAACTGAAGTGACTTAGCAGTAGCAGCAGCCTGGATGAAAACTGGGAACCCTAGCCACTAGACCACCAGGGGCTAGAAGCCAGACGCACATTTTTCCCGGCTCTTACCCCCATGGAAAGCAAGGATGTTTCAAGGAGGTAAAAACTGTAAAAATAGATACAAAGTTTATTTTTGGAGACACAGCGTTACTTGTGGGAGAGCATACAGAGAAACTGTTTAAGACAGAAGCAAGGCAGAAATTACACACCCAAAGAAAAAGAGTGGGGGTGTCCTATCTAATGAGGAGTAGCCCAGTAAAGAGGTGACTTACATCACTTATATAGGATAATCTTTCCTGGTCTTTGTTCACCTTTGGCCAATTATCTTGTTTTCTTTTCACACCTGATTGGTTCTAGGACCCTCTGCAACATTCCAGCACAACTATTTGCTAAGATGGATTCCACCACAGAGGCCTGTGGGGGTATGTCCACACTAATTCTGGGTGGTACCCCCTCCCTTTTTGACCCCCAAGGAGCCTTCCTGCACGTGTGCAGACAGTGAAGTTTTTCTTGACCTCAGGAGGGGTCATCTTATTTCTTTACTTCAGCAGAGCTCAGCTTCTACCACTAGCTTTGTTCTTGGAGTGTTAGGGTTTTAAAAAAAAGCTTCAGTTCTACTCCACTTGACAAACACTAGCTGTGCAGCCCACAGGCCCATCTATCTCCTACCGCAGATACCTGTCATTAATCACTTGTCAAAAATCACAGAAGGTATGACAAGAAGAGTGAATTCAGTGTAAACTTAGACTACAGGTGATAATGATGTGTCCATGTAGGTTCATCAATTGTAAAAAATATATTATTCTGATGTGGGACATTTCATAGTGAGAGAGGCTATCATATGTGGGGTCAGAGTGTGTATGGGAACTCTATACTTTCTATTCAATTCTGCTGTGAGTCTAAAACTTCTCTAAATATTAAGTCAAAAGAGATAGAAAGATAAAAACCATGACATGTACCAAGATCAAGGAGGAAAGATAGATTATATCTGGCTGGAGAAATGAAAGCTATGAGTAACTTCCAAAGGGCTGAGACTCTCCCAGAGTAACTTTAATTGATATTTCTCTTATAAAACTCATATTCATGTACCCTACTGTCTTCTTGACATCTCTATTACACAGAATCACAGGTTCATAAAAATGTTAACCTATAAAATATACAATACAACACTCAAATAGAAATAATATATCAGATTTAACATCTTGAAAGAGAACTATTATTCATCTCCCTGCCCCAAATTACTTTCTTCTTAAATCTTTCTTATTTTAATAAATAGCATCTCTCCACCCAGTTACACAAACCAGAAACCTGAGAGTCATTCTTAACCCTTCTTGCTCCCTCAGGCTCCATGTACAATCCAGATGTTGATTATATGTACCTTTTTTAAAAATTGGGGTATAGTTGCTTTACAATGTTGTGTTAGTTTCTGCAGAACAGTGAAAAAGCTATCAGTTCAGTTCAGTTCAGTCGCTCAGTCGTGTCCGACTCTTTGCGAACCCATGAATTGCAGCATGCCAGGCCTCCCTGTCCATCACCAACTCCTGGAGTTCACCGAGACTCATGTCCATCGAGTCAGTGATGCCATCCAGCCATCTCATCCTCTGTCGTCCCCTTCTCCTCCTGCCCTCAATCCCTCCCAGCATCAGTCTTTTTCAATGAGTCAACTCTTTGCATGAGGTGGCCAAAGTACTGGAGTTTCAGCTTTAGCATTCCTTCCAAAGAAATCCCAGGGCTGATCTCCTTCAGAATGGACTGATTGGATCTCCTTGCAGTCCAAGGGACTCTCAAGAGTCTTCTCCAACACCACAGTTAAAAAGCATCAATTCTTTGGCGCTCAGCTTTCTTCACAGTCCAACTCTCACATCCATACATGACCACTGGAAAAACCATAGCCTTGACTAGACGGACCTTTGTTGGCAAAGTAATGTCTCTGCTTTTGAATATGCTATCTAGGTTGGTCATAACTTTCCTTCCAAGGAGTAAGCGTCTTTTAATTTCATGGCTGCACTCACCATCTGCAGTGATTTTGGAGCCCAGAAAAATAAAGTCTGACACTGTTTTCACTGTTTCCCCATCTGTTTCCCACGAAGTGATGGGACCAGATGCCATGATCTTCGTTTTCTGAATGTTGAGCTTTAAGCTAACTTTTTCACTCTCCTCTTTCACTTTCATCAAAAGGCTTTTTAGTTCCTCTTCACTTTCTGCCATAAGGGTGGTGTCATCTGCATATCTGAGGTTGTTGATATTTCTCCCGGCAATCTTGATTCCAGCTTGTGCTTCTTCCAGTCCAGCGTTTCTCATGATGTACTCTGCATATAAGTTAAATAAGCAGGGTGACAATATACAGCCTTGATGTACTCCTTTTCCTATTTGGAACCGTCTGTTGTTTCATGTCCAGTTCTAACTGTTGCTTCCTGACCTGCATATAGGTTTCTCAAGAGGCACGTCAGGTGGTCTGGTATTCCCATCTCTTTCAGAATTGTCCACAGTTTATTGTGATCCACACAGTCAAAGGCTTTGGCATAGTTAATAAAGCAGAAATAAATGTTTTTCTGGAACTCTCTTGCTTTTTCCATGATCCAGCGGATGTTGGCACTTTGGTTTCTGGTTCCTCTGCCTTTTCTAAAACCAGCTTGAGCAACTGGGAGTTCACAGTTCACGTATTGCTGAAGCCTGCCTTGGAGAATTTTGAGCATTACTTTACTAGCATGTGAGATGAGTGCAATTGTGTGGTAGTTTGAGCATTCTTTGGCATTGCCTTTCTTTGGGATTGGAATGAAAACTGACCTTTTCCAGTCCTGTGGCCACTGCTGAGTTTTCCAAGTTTGCTGGCATGTTGAGTGCAGCACTTTCACAGCATCATCTTTCAGGATTTGAAATAGCTCCACTGGAATTCCATCACCTCCACTAGCTTTGTTCATAGTGATGCTTTCTAAGGCCCACTTGACTTCATATTCCAGGATGTGTGGCTCTAAGTGAGTGATCACAGCATTGTGATTATCTGGGTCGTGAAGATCTTTTTTTGTACAGTTCTTCTGTGTATTCTTGCCACCTCTTCTTAATATCTTCTGCTTCTGTTAGAGCCATACCATTTCTGTCCTTTATCGAGCCCATCTTTGCATGAAATATTCCCTTGGTATCTCTCATTTTCTTGAAGAGATCTCTAGTCTTTCCCATTCTGTTGTTTTCCTCTATTTCTTTGCATTGATCCCTGAGGAAGGCTTTCTTATCTCTCCTTGCTATTCTTTGGAACTCTGCATTCAGATGCTTATATCTTTCTTTTTCTCCTTTGCTTTTCACTTCTCTTCTTTTCACAGCTATTTGTAAGGCCACCTCAGACAGCCATTTTGCTTTTTTGCATTTCTTTTCCATGGGGATGGTCTTGATCCCTGTCTCCTGTACAATGTCATGAACCTCCGTCCATAGGTCATCAGGCACTATATCTACCAGATCTAGTCCCTTAAATCTATTTCTCACTTCCACTGTATAATCATAAGGGATTTGATTTAGGTCGTACCTGAATGGGCTAGTGGTTTTCCCTACTTTCTTCAATTTCAGTCTGAATTTGGCAATAAGGAGTTCATGATCTGAGCCACAGTCAGCTCCCAGTCTTGTTTTTGCTGACTGTATAGAGCTTCTCCATCTTTGGCTGCAAAGAATATAATCAATCTGATTTCAGTGTTGACCATCTGGTGATGTCCTTGTGTAGCATCTTCTCTTGTGTTGTTGGAAGAGGGTGTTTGCTATGACCAGTGTGTTCTCTTGGCAAAACTCTATTAGCCTTTGCCCTGCTTCATTCCGTACTCCAAGGCCAAATTTGCCTGTTACTCCAGGTGTTTCTTGACTTCCTAATTTTGCATTCCAGTCCCCCATAATGAAAAGGACATATTTTTTGGGTGTTAGTTCTAAAAGGTCTCGTAGGTCTTCATAGAACTGTTCAACTTCAGCTTCTTCAGCATTACTGTTTGGGGCATAGGCTTGGATTACTGTGATATTGAACAGTTTACTTTGGAAACGAACAGAGATCATTCTGTCATTTTTGAGATTGCATCCAAGTACTGCATTTTGGACTCTTTTGTTGACCATGATGGCTACTCCATTTCTTCTAATGGATTCCTGCCTTTGCTATACACACATTGTAACACAATAATGTAAATTAACAATGATTTTTGTAAGTCAACATTGTAAGTCCACAATGATTTGACTTTAAAAATGAATAACAAAATAAAATAATATTTAAGTTTTTATTGAAGTATAGTTGATTTGCACTGCAGTGCCATCTCTGCTGTATAGCAAAGTAACTATTATACACATACAGACATTCTTTATTTAATATTCTTTTGGTTTATAACAGGATATGGATATAGATGTCTGTGCTAAACAGTAGAAACTTGTTGTTTATCCATCCTATATATAGTCATTTACATCTCCTAATCCCACACTCATACTTCTTCCGTCCCCTACCTGCTTCCTCCTAGGTAAGCAGAAGCCTGTTCTCTATGTCTACAGTCTGTTTCTGTTTTATAGATAGGTTCATTTGTGCCATATTTCACATTCCACATGTAAGTGATATCATATGGTGTTTGTCTTTTTTTTTCTGATTTACTTCATTTAGTATTAAAACCTCTAGTTGTATCCATGTTGCTGTAAATGGCATTATTTCATTCTTTTTTGTGGCTGAGTAGTATTCCATTGTATGCTGCTGCTAAGTCGCTTCAGTCACGTCCGGCTCTGTGCGACCCCATAGACGGCAGCCCACCAGGCTCCCCAATCTCTGGGATTTTCCAGGCAAGAACACTGGAGTAGGTTGCCATTTCCTTTTCCAATGCATGAAAGTGAAAAGTGAAAGTAAAGTCGCTCAGTCATGTCCGACTCTTCGAGACCCCATGGACTGCAGCCTGCCAGCCTCCTCCGCCCATGGGATTTTCCAGGCAAGAGTACTGGAGTGGGTTGCCATTGCCTTCTCCATTCCATTGTATAATAATATTTAAAAATAATATAATTCCTTTAAGAAAAAAGTGGAGAAGGGTGGGGTAAAGTATTAAAGAAAGTCAAAGAGAGCATAGCTGAGATTAAATTGAATAGGAACATGAAAATTACTGCAGAGCTGGGATCTGGACTGGTGACCAACCCCCACATTGACCAGATGTCAGATTTCACAATGACTCTTCTTGTGTAGTTATTCTCTGGTTTTTTATTCCACTGTTTTTTTTGGTCTCATTTTGCCTGCCTGACTCCATCCCCCAAATGGGCATTGCTCAGGGTCAAAAGGGAACTTTCCAATTAGAAAGAGTTCCCCTCACCAGGAACAGAAGAGCAGGGTAAGAAACCAGCTTCCTCAGTCTACTGGGGTACTGCACAAATATCCCATGTTTGTTTCAACCCACCCAAACCAAAAAAGCTGATATGTATAGAAATATCTAGGAACAAAGAAGAAAAGCAAGGGCTACCAATAGCAGCCACACAGCAGGAGCAATCGTGGTCCACAGTGACCTGCTCTCCAGCAGATTTCACCACAGTCACCCTGGAGATTACACAAGTTTTCACCCTGGACTCTGTGCCACCCCTTGACCCAGCACTCCAGAGTGCCCCCACCGGCAGGTAAAAGTCTTCCCTTACTGAAGTCAGCCCACAAAGTCTGGAAGAGGGAACTGCTTCTTCAAATGCACAGACATCTGCACAAGGCTACAGGGATCACAAAGAATCAGGGAAACATGACTCTACCAAAAGATTACAGTAAACCTCTCATAACTGGCCCTGAAGAAATGAAGATACTGGAACTGCCCAACAAAAGTTCAAAATAATAGATCTAAAAGATGCTCACATTGCTACAAGAGAACACAGATAATTTAATGATATCAGAAAAACAGTACAAGAACAAAATGAAAAGTTCAAAAAAGAGAGAGAAAAAAAAAAAAAGAACCAAACAGAAATATTGGAGGTAGAGAACAGAATGATTGAACAAAATAATTTGATAGACAATTCCAGCAGCAGACTTAATCAAGCAGAAGAAAGAATAGATGAGCCTGAAGATGGATGAATTGAAATTATCCAGAGAAGTAGAAAGAAAATTAGGCTTTAAGCTCTGAATCAGCCTCACTCACCAGTGGGCAGACAACAGCCCCAGAACAATTGTAGCCACTCACACCCAACCAGCCCACTCACAAGCAGACCCTGGGAGTGGATGAACCCCAGCTTCACACACCAGTGTGTGAACATCAGCCCCAGTACAACCACAGCCTTGTAGCCTGTGGGCCCAACTCACCCACCAGCAGACCAACACAAGTTTTGGGAACCCCAGACCTTGCAGCCAAATGTATCAGGAACTGGCCCCACCCACCAGTGATTCGATACCAGCTCTGGGACCTCTTGACCCTGAAGCCAGACACCAGGAGATGGCTCTGCCTGCCAGTGGGCTTGCACAAGCACCAGGACCTTGTGGAAGGCACCAGCCCTGGGATCTCCTGAACCCAACCCCACCCACCGGTGAGCCAGGTAGTGACAGGACCCCCTGGGGTTCCTCGCCAGCTGCCTTGTGACCCAAATCATTAACAAGCAGCCAGCAATCTCTGCACAAGGCAGAGCCTAGCAACCAATCAGACCAGGGGCCAGCCAACCCTACCAGATTGCCCAAAGTAGTCACCCACCACAACAGAAGGACCCATGCGGTCCACTTAAGGGGAACTCTGAGAGCATATACCTCTGGGGACAAGAAGAAAATATGCTGCTGGGATACACAGGACATCTTCTACAAAAAGCCATATCTCCAAGGCAGGGAAATATAATCAGATATAATACATGAAAACAGATATTAATACATGAAATCAAAAATGGCAAATTAGGCAAAAATGAGGCAATAGCAGAATATTAACAAATTAAGAAACAAAATAAAATCCCAGAGGAAGAAGATCTAAGTGAAGTGGAGATAGGTAATCTACCCAAGACAGGGCTCAAAGCAGTGATCATTATCAAAGTGGGGCTTCACTGGTGGCCCAGTGGTTAAGAATCTGCCTTCCATTGCAAAGGATGCAGATTCTATCCCTGGTTGGGGAACTAAAATCCCATATGCTGTGGGGCAACTAAGTTTGTGCACTGCAACTAGAAAGCTTGCATGCCACAACTAGAGAAGCCTGCTTACCACAATGAGAAGCCCACAAGCCACAACTAGAGGAAGCCCTTGGGCTGCAACAAAGAGCCTGTGTGCCACAACAGAGACCCAGCACAGTCAAAAAAATGATTCTTTTAAGGAAAATAGACATTGGAGTGGAGTGGACAATGGCACCCCACTCTAGTACTCTTGCCTGGAAAATCCCATGGGCGGAGGAGGCTGGTAGGCTGCAGTCCATGGGATCATTAAGAGTCGGACACGACTGAGGGACTTCACTTTCACTTTTCACTTTCATGCACTGGAGAAGGAAATGGCAACCCACTCCAGTTTTTTGCCTGTGAATCCCAGGGATGGGAGAGCCTGGTGGGCTGCTATCTATGGGGTTGCATAGAGTTGGACACGACTGAAACAACTTAGCAGCAGCAGCAGCAGACATTGGAGACCATCTGCGGCATTGTGTATTATCAAAGGTTTGGCAACAAATTTTCAAGAAGCCTGACCCAGATATCTTGGGAAAATTGTCTCATCAGATGTCATCTGCTTCAATTCCAGGAAATCTTTACTTTTAGGTTAACAGATGATATAGAGGTCCAGTCAAGGTTCAGTCCTTTCTTTAAGTGTATCACATGAATCCGGGAGTCTATTCCTTGGGGTTCGGCAGCACAGGTGTTGCTTAGCAGTACCTGATAGGGACCTCTCCAACAAGGTTGAAAGGAGTTATTCTGAAGGTATCTTTTGCAAAAGGTGAAATCTCCAATTTCCAACTTGTGATACTTAAGGTCTTCATCTCCTGAGAGTCCACTGTGAAAAGCCTGCTTTACCAAAACATGGTTATTTTTCATAGAAACATTTAGGCCTCTGCAATACTGGAATATCTCCTTTTATTGGTTGTGGGTCAAAATAAGTAGGAGCAAACTGTGTTAGGTGTCCTGTACTATCTCAAAGGATGAGAGTTTATGAGTTCCAAAAGAGGCAGATGCAAGATATAAAACGACCAACGTCAATGCTTTTGGCCAACGTTTTTGGAGAGTCTCTACAAATTTTGCCAAATGAGTTTTAATAATGCAGCTGATGCATTCAACTAAGCCAGCCAATTGAAGATGGTGATCACAGTAAAGGTGTAAAACTGACCAAACAGTGCAAACTTGCCAAAGTATCTGGCCAGTAAAATGGGTTCCTTGATCACTATGTAGTTTGAGAGGAGTTCCCCAGGTAGGGATAATGGTTTCCAAATGGAATTTAGTCACAGAAGAGGCAGAAGCCTGCTTGCAAAAGAAGGCTTCGGTCTAGTGTGAAAACATACAGATAATGACTAAAACTATTTATATCCACTAGACATGGGAAGTTGTAAGAAATCCATCTGCCAGACCTCGATGCTCCATTAGGCAGTTTAAAATGTCAGAGAGGAGGCCAAGCCAAGTGGGTACCCAATTCTACCCACCAGCAGGCTATCACAAGCCCCAGGACACACTTGGGCCCAGCCCCACCTACCAACCTGCCCACAGTTGTCACCTTGTCACAACAGAAAGGTCCATGCAGCCAACATAGGGACAGTCTTAGAGAATATAGCTCTGATGACCAGAGGAGAGTGTACTGCTGGGCCCCAAGGGCATCTCCTCCATAAGGCCACTTCAACCTACCTATTATTAATAGGTATTAATCCATAGAAATAAAAACAGAGAATTAGTCAAAAGGAGGATGCAGAGGAAGATATTTCAAATGAAAGAACAAGACAAAACCCCAGAAGAACTAAGCAAAGTGGAGACAAGCAATCTACCCAGTAAAGAATTCAAGGTAATGATCATAAATATGCTCAACAAACTTGGAACAAGAATGGACGAACACAGTGAGAAGTTTAACAGAGTTAGAAAATATACAGAAGAACCAAACAGAGCTGAAGGGTACAATAATTAAGTTTAAAATACACTAGAAGGAGTCAACAGTAGATAATACAGACAAATGAATCGGTGAATTTGAATAGAATAGTAGAAATCACCAAAACTGAACAGAAAATATATTTACTATCAACGTAAATACGGGCAGCTTTGTCCTGGGCTAAAGTGCAAGCCTATGTAAGAGCGTATAATTTAGACAGTTGGGCCAGAGTTGACATCAGATAAAGATACTATCTTAACAACATCAAAAGAAGTTGCAGTAGCATACTTAGCACAGCATTTGCATCATCACCTTTTAAGTAAGAGCCATCAGTGAACCATAAGAAGTCAGTGTTACCTAAAGGTATTTTCTGTAGATCATCACAGGAGTCAGAAGATGATCTGTCAGCATTAAGAAACTGTGATGGACTTTGTTGGTACTGAAGGGAAAAAGAGCCAAAGGGGATGAAAGCATATAAAACTTCCAGCTGAAAATACATAAGTCACAGGGATATATTATACAGCATGCCAATTCTATTAACACTGTATTGCATAGTGAAAGTTGCTAAAAGAGTAAACCTTTAACGTTCTCATGACAAGAGAAACAAATTCTGTAACTGTGTATGGGGATGGATGTTAACCAGATTTATCGTGGTGATCATGTCACAATATAAACAAATATGAAATCATTACATTGTACACCTAAAACTAATCTAATGTATAATATATACATTATAATGTATAATCTAAGGTATAATGTCAATTATATCTAAATTTTTAAAAAAGAATAACATGTATAAAATGAGTTCTGCTGAAATATGGACATGGAGGTATTTTTAATCCTTCCCTGAGAATCATTTAAATTTATATAATTTTATTAAAATAATATAAAAAATGAGTAGCAAGGTTAAGATTACCACAATATAAAAGAGTAACATGAGGGGCAGTTAACAAAAAGACTTCATAAGAGTTGAGGTGAGGAGGAAGAGCAAAGATGGCAGAGGAGTAGGACGGGGAGAACACTTTCTCCCCCACAAATTCATCAAAAGAACATTTAAATGCCAAGTAAATTCCACAAAAAACTTCTGAATGCTGGCGGAGGACATCAGGCACCCAGAAAAGCAACCCAAGTCTTTGAAAGGAGAGACCCTTTTTTTTTTCTTTAACTCAAACTTCATATATGCATTTTTTATAATTTTTTTGACCTTGTTTTTTTTTTCTTCTTTTCTTTAACATTGTATTTTTGAAATTCCAAACTCTACTCTAGATTTCTAATTTTAGCTTTTTGGTATTTGTTATCAATTTTGTACCTATAGCTTTTTAAATACTTTCTGTGACTTTTTTTTTTTCTCTGTTTTTTTCTCTTCTTCTTTTATATAACATTGTATATCTGAAATTACAAACTCTACCCTAGATTTTTAATGTATGCTTTTTGGTATTTGTTATCAATTTTGTACCTGTATTTTCTTTATAATTTTTGCGACTTTGTTTGTTTTTGTTTGTTTGTTTTTCTCTCTTTCTTTTCCTTCTTCTTTTCTTTAACATCGTATTTTTGAAATTCCAAACTCTACTCTAGATTTTTAATTTTTGCTTTTATGTATTTGTTACCAATTCTGTACCTTTAAGAACCCAATCTTCAGTACCCATTTTTCACTAGATTACTGGCTTGACTGCTCTCTCTCCCTTTGGACTCTCCTTTTTCTCCACCAGGTCGCCTGTGTCTCCTCCCTAACCCCTCTCTACTCTACCCAACTCTGTGAATTTCTGTGTGTTCCAGACGGTGGAGAACACTTAAGGAACTGATTACTGGCTGGATCTGTCTCCTTCCTTTTCATTCTCCCCTTTTATCCTCCTGGCCACCTCTGTCTCCTTCCTCCTTCTTCTCTTCTCTGTATAACTCCGTGAACATCTCTGAGCGGTCTAGTTGTGGAGTGCACATAAGGAAGTGATTACTGGCTAGCCCACTGTCTCCTCTATTGATTCCACCTCATCTCATTCAGGTCACCTCTAAATCCCTCCTCCCTCTTCTCTTCACCTCTCTGGGTGACCCTCACGGTAGAGAAACTTTTCATCTTTAACATAGATGTTTTATCAATGGTGCTGTATAGAAGGAGAAGTTTTGAAACTACTGTAAAAATAAGACCGATAACTGGAAGCAGGAGGCTTAAGTCCAAACCCTGACTCCAGGGAACTCCTGACTCCAAGGAACATTAATGGACAGGAGCTCATCAAACGCCTCGATACCGACACTGAAACCAAGGGCCACACAAGGGCCAACAAGTTCCAGGGCAAGACATACCAAGAAAATTCTCCAGCAACGAAGGAACACAGCCCTGAGCTCCAAGATACAGGCTGCCCAAAGTCACCCCAAAACCATAGACATCTCATAACTCATTACTGGACACTTCATTGCACTCCAGAGAGAAGAAATACAACTCCACCCACCAGAACACCGACACAAGCTTCCCTAACCAAGAAACCTTGACAAGCCACCTGTACAAACCCACACACAGCGAGGAAATGCCACAACAAAGAGAACTCCACAAACTGCCAGAATACAGAAAGGACACCCCAAACTCAGCAATTTAAATAAGATGAAGAGACAGAGGAATACCCAGCAGATAAAGGAACAGGATAAATGCCCACCAAACCAAACAAAAGAGGAAGAGATAGGGACTCTACCTGATAAAGAATTCCAAATAATGATAGTGAAATTGATCCAAAATCTTGAAATCAAAATGGAATCACAGATAAATAGCCTGGAGACAAGGATTGAGAAGATGCAAGAAAGGTTTAACAAGGACCTAGAAGAAATAAAAAAGAGTCAATATATAATGAATAATGCAATAAATGAAATTAAAAACACTCTGGAGGCAACAAATAGTAGAATAACAGAGGCAGAAGATAGGATTACTGAATTAGAAGATAGAATGGTAGAAATAAATGAATCAGAGAGGATAAAAGAAAAACGAATTAAAAGAAATGAGGACAATCTCAGAGACCTCCAGGACAATATTAAACACTACAACATTCGAATTATAGGGGTCCCAGAAGAAGAAGACAAAAAGAAAGACCATGAGAAAATACTTGAGGAGATAATAGTGGAAAACTTCCCTAAAATGGAGAAGGAAATAATCACCCAAATCCAAGAAACCCAGAGAGCCCCAAACAGGATAAACCCAAGGTGAAACACCCCAAGACACATATTAATCAAATTAACAAAGATCAAACACAAAGAACAAATATTAAAAGCAGCAAGGGAAAAACAGCAAATAACACACAAGGGAATTCCCATAAGGATAACAGCTGATCTTTCAATAGAAACTCTTCAAGCCAGGAGGGAATGGCAAGACATACTTAAAATGATGAAAGAAAATAACCTACAGCCCAGATTATTGTAGCAAGGATCTCATTCAAATATGAAGGAGAAATCAAAAGCTTTTCAGACAAGCAAAAGTTGAGAGAATTCAGCACCACCAAACCAGCTCTCCAACAATACTAAAGGATATTCTCTAGACAGGAAACCCAAAAACGATGTATAAATTCGAACCCAAAACAATAAAGTAAATGGCAATGGGATCAGTAATTACCTTAAACGTAAATGGGTTGAATGCCCCAACCAAAAGATAAAGACTGGCTGAATGGATACAAAAACAAGACCCCTACATATGTTGTCTACAAGAGACCCACCTCAAAACAGGGGACACATACAGACTGAAAGTGAAGGGCTGGAAAAAGATTTTCCATGCAAATAGGGACCAAAAGAAAGCAGGAGTAGCATATCAGTAGCATATCTGATACTCATATCAGATAAAATAGACTTTAAAACAAAGGCTGTGGAAAGAGACAAAGATGGTCACTACATAATGATCAAAGGATCAATCCAAGAAGAAGATATAACAATTATAAATATATATGCACCCAACATGGGAGCACCGCAGTATGTAAGACAAATGCTAACAAGTATGAAAGGAGAAATTAACAATAACACAATAATAGTGGGATACTTTAATACCCCACTCACACCTATGAATAGATCAACTAAACAGAAAATTAACAAGGAAACACAAACTTTAAACGATACAATAGACCAGTTAGACCTAATTGATATCTATAGGACATTTCATCCCAAAACAATGAATTTCACCTTTTTCTCAAGCGCACATGGAACCTTCTCCAGCATAGATTACATCCTGGGCCATAAATCTAGCCTTGGTAAATTCAAAAAAATAGAAATCATTCCAAGCATCTTTTCTGACCACAATGCAGTAAGATTAGATCTCAATTACAGGAGAAAAACTACTTAAAATTCAAATATATGGAGGCTGAACAACACCCTGCTGAATAATCAACAAATCACAGAAGAAATCAAAAGAGAAATGAAAATATGCATAGAAACGAATGAAAATGAAAACACAACAACCCAAAACCTGTGGGACACTGTAAAAGCAGTGCTAAGGGGAAAGTTCATAGCAATACAGGCATACCTCAAGAAACAAGAAAAAAGTCAAATAAATAACCCAACTGTACACCTAAAGCAACTAGAAAAGGAAGAAATGAAGAACCCCAGGGTTAGGAGAAAAAAAGAAATCTTAAAAATTAGGGCAGAAATAAATGCAAAAGAAACAAAGGAGACCATAGCAAAAATCAACAAAGCCAAAAGCCGGTTCTTTGAAAGGATAAATAAAATTGACAAACCATTAGCCAGACTCATCAAGAAACAAAGGGAGAAAAATCAAATCAATAAAATTAGAAATGAAAATGGAGAGATCACAACAGACAACACACAAATATAGAGGATCATAAGAGACTACTATCAGCAATTATATGCCAATAAAATGGACAACGTGGAAGAAATGGACAAATTCTTAGAAAAGTACAACTTTCCAAAACTGGACCAGGAAGAAATAGAAAATCTGAACAGACCCATCACAAGCACGGAAATTGAAACTGTAATCAGAAATCTTCCAGCAAACAAAAGCCCAGGTCCAGATGGCTTCACAGCTGAATTCTACCAAAAATTTAGAGAAGAGCTAACACCTATCCTGTTCAAACTCTTCCAGAAAATTGCAGAGGAAGGTAAACTTCCAAACTCATTCTATGAGGCCACCATCACCCTAATACTAAAACCTGACAAAGTTCCCACAAAAAAAGAAAACTACAGGCCAATATCACTGATGAACATAGATGCAAAAATCCTTAACAAAATTCTAGCAATCAGAATCCAACAACACATTAAAAAGATCATACACCATGACCAAGTGGGCTTTATCCCAGGGATGCAAGGATTCTTCAATATCTGCAAATCAATCAATGTAATACACTACATTAACAAATTGAAAAATAAAAACCATATGATTATCTCAATAGATGCAGAGAAAGCCTTTGACAAAATTCAACATCCATTTATGATAGAAACTCTCCAGAAAGCAGGAATAGAAGGAACATACCTCAACATAATAAAAGCTATATATGACAAACCCACAGCAAACATTATCCTCAATGGTAAAAATTGAAAGCATTTCCTCTAAAGTCAGGAACAAGACAAGGGTGCCCACTTTCACCATTACTATTCAACATAGTTTTGGAAGTTTTGGCTACAGCAATCAGAGCAGAAAAAGAAATAAAAGGAATCCAAATTGGAAAAGAAGTAAAACTCTCACTATTTGCAGATGACATGATCCTCTACATAGAAAACCCTAAAGACTCCACCAGAAAATTACTAGAACTAATCAATGATTATAGTAAAGTTGCAGGATATAAAATCAACACACAGAAATCCCTTGCATTCCTATACACTAATAATGAGAAAACAGAAAGAGAAATTAAGGAAACAATTCCATTCACCATTGCAACGGAAAGAATAAAATACTTAGGAATATACCTACCTAAAGAAACTAAAGACCTATATATAGAAAACTATAAAACACTGGTGAAAGAAATCAAAGAGGACACTAATAGATGGAGAAATATACCATGTTCATGGATTGAAAGGGTCAATATAGTGAAAATGAGTATACTACCCAAAGCAATTTATAGATTCAATGCAATCCCTATCAAGCTACCAAGGGTATTTTTCACAGAGCTAGAACAAATAATTTCACAATTTGTGTGGAAATACAAAAAACCTCGAATAGCCAAAGCAATCTGGAGAAAGAAGAATGGAAATGGAGGAATCAACCTACCTGACTTCAGGCTCTACTACAAAGCCACAGTCATCAAGACAGTATGGTACTGGCACAAAGACAGAAATATAGATCAGTGGAACAAAATAGAAAGCCCAGAGATAAATCCAAGCACCTATGGACACCTTATCTTTGACAAAGGAGGCAAGAATATACAATGGGTTAAAGATAATCTCTTTAACAAGTGGTGCTGGGAAAACTGGTCAATCACTTGTAAAAGAATGAAACTAAAACACTTTCTAACACCATACACAAAAATAAACTCAAAATGGATTAAAGATCTAAACGTAAGACCAGAAACTATAAAACTCCTAGAGGAGAACATAGGCAAAACACTCTCCGACATACATCACAGCAGGATCCTCTATGACCCACCTCCCAGAATATTGGAAATAAAAGCAAAAATAAACAAATGGGACCTAATTAACCTTAAAAGCTTTTGCACATCAAAGGAAACTATTAGCAAGGTGAAAAGGCAGCCTTCAGAATGGGAGAAAATAATAGCAAATGAAGCAACTGACAAACAACTAATCTCAAAAATATACAAGCAACTCCTACAGCTCAACTCCAGAAAATAAATGACCCAATCAAAAAATGGGCCAAAGAACTAAATAGACATTTCTCCAAAGAAGACATACAGATGGCTAACAAACACATGAAAAGATGCTCAACATCACTCATTATCAGAAAAATGCAAATCCAAACCACTATGAGGTACCATTTCACGACAGTCAGAATGGCTGCGATCCAAAAGTCTACAAGCAATAAATGTTGGAGAGGGTGTGGAGAAAAGGGAACCCTCTTACACTGTTGGTGGGAATGCAAACTAGTACAGCCACTATGGAGAACAGTGTGGAGATTCCTTAAAAAACTGGAAATAGAACTGCCTTATGATCCAGCAATCCCACTGCTGGGCATACACACCGAGGAAACCAGAAGGGAAAGAGACACGTGTACCCCAATGTTCATCGCAGCACTGTTTATAATAGCCAGGACATGGAAGCAACCTAGATGCCCATCAGCAGATGAATGGATAAGAAAGCAGTGGTACATATACACAATGGAGTATTACTCAGCCATTCAAAAGAATACATTTGAATCAGTTTTAATGAGGTGGATGAAACTGGAGCCTATTATACAGAGTGAAGTAAGCCAAGAAGAAAAACACCAATACAGTATACTAACGCATATATATGGAATTTAGAAAGATGGTAACAATAACCCTGTGTACGAGACAGCAAAAGAGACACTGATGTATAGAACAGTCTTATGGACTCTGTGGGAGAGGGAAAGGGTGGGAAGATTTGGGAGAATGGCATTGAAGCATGTATAATATCATGTATGAAACGAGTCACCAGTCCAGGTTCGATGCACGATACTGGATGCTTGGGGCTGATGCACTGGGATGATCCAGAGGGATGGTATGAGGAGGGAGGAGGGAGGAGGGTTCAGGATGGGGAACACATGTATACGTGTGGCAGATTCATTTCGATATTTGGCAAAACTAACACAATATTGTAAAATTTAAAAGTAAAATAACATAAAGAGTTGAGGTGACTGACTGAGAAATGTTGAGTGTGGTGAGAATTCAGGAAGGATTCTACTGACATGTACAAATGGTAATTTTAAAATGGATAACCAACAGGGACCTATTGTATACCACAGAAACTCTGCTCGATATCCTGTAATAACCTAAATGGGAAAATAATTTGAAAAAGAATAGATGCATGTATACGTATAAGTGAATCATTTTGCTGTACACCTGAAACTAACACAACATTGTTAGTTGTGCTAATCAACACTACTCCAATATAAAAGTTAAAAAAAAAATTTACTTTCAGTGAGAATGGATTTTAGTAATACATGAGCATTAGGGAAAACAGGGTATGGGATAAAAACGTTATTTATTGCTCAGGCCATGACAAACCTCCACCCTTGATCCTTAAGTTTTCTTACTGGTAAAACAGGAGTGTTATAGGGGCTAGTGCAAGGAATCATGAGGCCTTGAGCCTTGTAACAGCAGCAGCAGGGCCTTGTAATCTTCTATTATGAACTTTATGCCTTGAAGGCTTTCTTTACTGACAGGGTATTGATTAATTCTGGGAAGAGGTTTTGAGAGACCTATTTGAATTTTGATGGGAGATGCACTGTAAATTTTGCCAACATCATTTGGAGATTTTACCTATAAGGATGGTAGTTGATTCAATAGAGACAAATGATGGATGTTTCCAGAATCAGCTCCAGTACTACCAGAAATAGAACAAGTAAAAGATGTCAAAATATCATTTAATTCACCTAATGGTTTACTTTGATGACTACTGTCAAATTCTAGAATTATTTCTTCCTTTTGGGAGAAAGAAATTCTGGTATAATACTTCTAAGAAGTCTCAAATACAGAATGAATATCGGAATGGACAGGGGCAGAGTTCCTAAGGAAAAAAAGGTGTGTCTCTCTCAAAGGGTCTAAACCAAGGTCTAAACCTATTCAGTTCAGAGACAGGCCCTCTTGAGGTTCATTAAAGATCTCCACTATTTGAACTGTTTTAGTTCTCTGTGCAGTGGCTGCTTTACAGTAGTGGGATTGAGCATCAAGAATGTGGCTACAGTGTCGGTTAGGACTGTAAGAAATTCATCCCCAATCTGGAGAAATGTTTCTCAAAGTTGGTTAAGAAGGAGGGTTGGAAAGAGCACCTGTAGTTCCTTGGAGCCCCATCCGTAAGAGTTGGGAGGAAGTTGGAAAGTGCTTAAATTTGGAACAGCCTCTTTCGCAATATCCTGGATCTTTGCAAAAACAGCAGAAAATAGGAGGGTTTTGATTTCATTTAGGAGCCTTCATTTTCCAGAGTTGAAGATTAAGAATTTTGGCAGTCTTCCTTAGAGACAACTCATCTAGAGAGTATAAGAGAGCTGCTTTACCAGATTAATGAAATCTGGAGTGGACATAGTTTCTGATTCCATCCTGGTCCTTTTTACTAAGAGGGAAAGCTCCTGGTTTACCCCTTAATAAATATAGAATTAAAAACTACCTTGGAAGAAAGACCAGAATTTTCTTTAAAAACAATCTGAAGTTGATTAAAGTCGTGATGAACACGTTCATCAGTTTTTTGTGTGGAAGCCTGAATTTGGTTCCAATCAACAGGCTTTGGAAAAGCCCTGGGCTCAAGGCCTCAGACAAGAGCTGTCTGCATTGAAAAATAAACAAATGGAATCTGCGTGTGTGCATGCTGACACTTCAGTTGTGTCTGACTCTTTTCCACCCTGTGGACTGTAGCTCACCAGGCTCCTCTGCCCATGGAATTTTCCAGGCAAGAATACTGGAGTGGGTTGCCATGCCCTCATCCAGAGGATCTTCCCTACCCAGGGATCAAACCTGCATCTCTCCTGCAATGGCAGGTGGGGTTTTTGTACCACTAGCTCCACCTGGGAAGCCCCAAATAGAACCTAATTAGACTTAAAAAAATTTGCACAGCAAAGAAAACATGAACAAAATGAAAAGACAACCTACTGAACGGGAGAAAATATTTCTTGATTATACGACCAATAAGAGGTCATCCAAAATATATAACATCCAAAATATATAAACAGTTCATACAACTTAACATCAAAAAAAAGCCCAACCTGATTAAAAAATGAGAAAACCTGAATAGACAAAAAGCGTACAGGTGACTAGCAAACACATGAGAAGATGGTCAACATCATTAATCATCAGAGAAAGACAAATTAAACCGCAATGAGATATTACCTCACACCCGACAGAATGGCTCTTATCAAAAAAGACACAAGTAACAAATACTGGCAAGGATATGGAAAAAAGAGAACTCTTGTGCACTGATGATGGAAATACAAATCAGTGTAGCCACTGTGGAAAACAGAACAAGCTAGTGGTTATCACTGGGGAGAGGAGTATATGCCTGCTAAGTCACTCAGTCATGTCTGACTCTTTGTGACCCTATGGACTGTAGCCTGCCAGGCTCCTCTGTCCACGGAATTCTACAGGCAAGAATACTGGAGTGGGCTGTCATTTCCTCCTCCTTGTGTCAGGGAATCTTCCTGACGCAAGGATGAAACCTGCATCTCCTGCATTGCAGACAGATTCTTTGCCACTGAGCCAAAGACTGAGGAAGCCCAGAGGGGAATATTTGTTAATGTTGTTCAGTTGCTAAGCACGTCTGACTCTGCTGCCCCATGAACTGCAGCACGCCAGGCTTCCTTGTCCTTCACTATCACCTGAAGTTTGCTCAAATTCATGTCCACTGGGTTGGTGATGCTATCTAACCATCTCGTCCTGTCACTTCCTTCTCCTCCTACCCTCAATCTTTCCCAACACCAGGGTCTTTTCCAGTGAGTTGGCTCTTTGCATCAGGTAGCCAAAGTACTGGGACTTCAGCTTCAGCATCAGTCCTTTCAATGAATATTTCAGGGTTAATTTCCTTTAGGATTGACTGGTTTGGCCTCCTTGCAGTCCAAGGGACTCTCAAGAGTCTTCTCCAGTGGGAGAAGAAGAGGGTGGGATGATTTGAGAGAATAGCATTGAAACATATGCATTGCCACATGTGAAACAGATAACCAGTATGAGTTTGATGTATGATGCAGGACACACAAAGCCGGTACTCTGTGACAACCTGGAGGGATAAGGTGCAGAGGTGGGAGAGAGGTGATACATGTATACCTATGGCCGGTTCATACTGATGTATGGCAAAAACCATCACAATATTGTAAAGTAATTATCCTCCAATTAAAATAAAATAAATAAATAATTTGAAAAAAAAGTCTCCTCCAGCACCACAATTTAAAAGCATCGATTTCTGGTGCTCAGCTTTCTTTATGGTCCAATTCTCATATCCGTACATGACTACTGGAAAAATCATAGCTTTGACTATAAGGACCTTTGTCAGCAAAGTGACGTCTCTGTTTTTTAATATACTGTCTAGGTTTGTCATAGCTTTCCTTCCAAGAAGCAAGTGTCTTTCAATTTCATGGCTGCAGTTACCACCCACAGTGATTTTGGAATCCAAGGGAATAAAATCTTTCACTGCTTCCACTTTTTCCCCTTCTATTTGCCATGAAATGATAGAACCAGATGCCATAATCTTAGTTTTTTGAATATTGAGTTTTAAGCCAGCCTTTTCACTCTCATCTTTCACTCTAATCAAGAGGTTCTTTAGTTCTTTAGAAAAGGATATAGCCAATATTTTATAATAACTATAAATGGACTATAACCTTTAAAAATTGTGAATTTAAAAAATTTTGCTATACTGTAACTTATATCAACTATACTATACATCAACTATATCTCAATAAAAAAAGAAATTTATAAAAAATAAACTGCATCTTAAGGACCAAAATAAGGTGGTCACCAGGCCTAGACTAGAACTATGAGGTCACTAAGGGTCATGGAGCACACACACAGACATGCGCGCACACACACACACAACTTGAATCAGGAAAGACCCCCTTCCTCCTATAATGTCCCTCCAACACCCTCTACTGGCCTCTCCTGGCAATGCATAATTTAAGAAACTGCTTGTTGAACAGTCCAGTCCAAAGTCACAGAGCAGTTTCTGAAGAATGAATTCAGAGTTCGGCAACAATAAATTGGTAGTTGGTACAGACAATGTATTGTTCCAATACCAGTTAGTGAATATTCATTCTTTTCTAAGTTATTTAAAACATTATCCTTACATTTTCATATATTCATGGTTTCGTTCAGGGATTCTGTATCCTACAAAGCTATTTGCAAATCTCTGTATTAGTACCACACAATTGTTTTGTTTTTTTCTCTCCTTCTTCCCACTTTGGACAGTATTTTTCTAACAGTTCCAATGCCACCTTCTCCCTGTTGCGTGCCTTTATTACAGATTCCTGGATCACAGAATAAACTTTCCCAGAGTCTCAGGTCTTTACTGGCCTATACGGTCTTTTCTTCTATTTTCCCAGGAAGGAGAGGCTTAGGAAACAAGGCCAAACTGGCAAGACCAAGATGAAGCCAGAACATGATATTCTGTACCCCACACTTCTAGCCAGCACTATCTATGACCTTTGGAGAAATCTTTGTTTTTTTTCCAGCTGCTCTGGGTCTTCATTGCAGCTTGCAAGCTTCTCTACTTGCTGAGCACAGGTCCTAGAGCACTGGCTAATAACACAGGTATAGTTGCCACAAGGCAGGTGGGATCTTAGTACGCTGACCAGGGATCAAACCCAAGTCTCCTGCATTAGAAGGCAGGTTCTTAACCTCTGGACCACCAGGGAAGTCTCAGTACCACATAGATTTATCACTATAGAAAAACGAGTTTTGACGCTTGTTGAGGCAAATTTCCCCTCATTGTTGCTTTTCAATTATTTTTGTAATATTCCCAAGCATTTTTTTCCAGGTGTTCTTTATTATCAACTTGCCAAATCCAGTTGGTTTACATTAAATTCACTTGTTAACATGGATAGATTTACAATATCAGCCTTCCTAAATACTTAAAAATAAAATTCTTTAAAAAAAAATTAGCCACTGTGGAAAACAGTATGACTTAAAAAATTAAACAAAATTACCATATGATCCAGCAATTCCACTTCTAGGTATGTAGCCAAAAGAATTGAAATTCAGGGCTCAAACAGCTATTTGTACATTCATGTTCATAGCAACAAAGCAACCTAAATATTTACAGGTGGATGAAAGGATAAATAAATGTGATATATATATACAATTGAATATATTCAATCTTTAAGAAGGGATGAAACTCTGATATATGCTATAACATGGATAACCCTAAAAGACACTGTGTTTAAGTGAAATGAGCCAGTCACAAAAGGACAAAAATCATATGACTCCACTTACATGAGGTACCTAAAATATGCAAATTCATAGGGACAGAAAGTAGAAAAGTGGTTACCAGGGTATGGAGGAAGGGGAAATGGGAAGTTCATACTTAACGAGTACAGAGTTTCAGGTGGGAAAAATGAAAAAGTTCTGGTGACAGATGGTGGTAATGGTTGCACAACAATATGAATGCAAAAGTTATGACCAACCTAGACAGCATATTGAAAAGCAGAGACATTACTTTGTCAACAAAGGTCTGTCTAGTCAAGGCTATGGTTTTTCCAGTGGTCATGTATGGATGTGAGAGTTGGACTATAAAGAAAGCTGAGCGCCGAAGAATGGATGCTTTTGAACTGTGGTGTTGGAGAAGACTCTCGAGAGTCCCTTGGACTGCAAGGAGATCCAACCAGTCCATCCTAAAGGAGATCAGTCCTGGGTGTTCATTGGAAGGACCGATGCTGAAGCTGAAACTCCAATACTTTGGCCACCTAATGTGAAGAGCTGACTCATTGGAAAAGACCCTGATGCTGGGAAAGATTGAGGACAGGAGGAGAAGGGGATGACAGAGGATGAGATGGTTGGATGGCATCACCGACTCAATGGACATGGATTTGTGTGGACTCTGGGAGTTGGTGATGGACAGGGAGGCCTGGTGTGCTGCGGTTCATGGGGTCGCAAAGAGTCGGACATGACTGAACAACTGAACTGAACTGAACTGAATGCTACTGAACTGTACATTTTCTTTCTTTCTTTTTTTTTTTACAACAGCTGTTAGTAATTTATTTATGGTTACATGTGTCAAGGCAGTATAAAAACCAACATTTCGTCCTCACTAACAACCCAATTATGATGCAGAAATGTGTTACAAAGAAAATAGTTCCTCTGAGACCCAGAGAGAAAGGAAAAGGTGGTATGCTAATCTCATTTCAACCAGAGAGTGCATTTTTCTGTTTTCCTAAAAAAGTCCTGGTTGATATAAGTTGCTCCATTTTCTACCTAAGCAAAATGATGCCCAAGGACAACACAAACCTGTAAGCGGCAGACTGGAGCTTTTGCTTTGGTTGTTTTGTTTTCTTTTTGTCCATGCTGCATGGCATATGGGATCTTAGTTCCCCAACCAGGAATCAAACCTGTATCTCCTGCATTGGAAGCATGGAGGCTTAACCACTGGACTGCCAGGGAAGTCCCCAGAGCTGGAGTTTGAACCCTGGTCTATGTGATGTTAGAGTTCATTTTCTTTCAAGTTGCCCTATTGCCACAGTCTGAGGCAACTGCTGCTGCTGCTGCTAAGTCGCTTCAGTCGTGTCCGAATCTGTGCGACCCCATAGATGGCAGCCCACCAGGCTCCCCCGTCCCTTGGATTCTCCAGGCAAGAACACTGGAGTGGGTTGCCATTTCCTTCTCCATGAACTGTACATTTTCAATGATTCAAATGGTAGACCTTATGTTGTATATATTTTACGACAATAATAATAAAATGTGCACTTTTTTATTAATTATAAAATGATACACATGCAATATGAAAATATAGGAAACATGAAAAAAGTTATCCATAGTCCTATCAGAGATGATATTTAAAGTACTGATGTGTTTCCTTCTAGTTTTTAAATAATGTTTATACATACATGGTTGAGATTATGCTTACTATGCAACTTTGTATCCTGCCTTTTTAACTGAAGCACTTTCCTTATGAATTAAACTTCTTCAAAATATCATTATAAGGAGTTCCAAAATGGTGGAACGAAGGAGTAGGTGGTCATGGAGTGCATCTCTCTCCACAGATGCATCAGGAATCTATCTACAGACACAACAGTTCTCACAGAACACTGGCTAATATTAGCCAGGGTCCTTGACCACCGGAAAGGGCCGTATGGATCCATGCATAACTGGGTAGGACGAAAGTTAGAAGGGAGTAGAAGAGCAAGCAGGACAGAACCTGAACCCCAGGGTTGGGGAGCTGAAGCAGAGAATGGATTATTGCATCTGGGGAAATCAACTGGGACAGAAGGGAAGCATTTGAGGCTATTGGAGGAAGATGACGCAGCTGATCTGTGACAGTCTGGATAGAGTAAGAATCACACAGACAATCTGTACCCCACAAACTGTACATACCCTGGGCTGGAACACATGTGTACTGGTGTGCACAGGGGCGAAGCTAGAGCATGGGGATTGGAGAGTAAGCCTGGGGCAAGGACTGCTGTTGGCTGTAAGGAGATGACCCAAGGAAACAGGATGGAGGAAATCTGCAACAAGAAATGCCTTTGGAGGAAAACTGAACTGTCATGAAAGCAGGGCACTACTACTGAGTTATGTGCAAGGGTTGGAGCCCAAGAAGGACCAGCCAGAGCTGTCTCTTGTGTGCCTGCTGCCAGAAGCTAAAAAAGGCTCCTTGTAGAGCCACATATCTTGCACCATGGTCACCAGCTTGCCTGCACACCTGGCACCATTGGGCCCCCCACGATTCAAGCAGCCATGCCACTTTCATGCCCTATCCTCATTGGGGCAGACCCAAGTCCTTCAGGGCAGCCTCAAGAGCAGACTCTTGTGGGTGGCCTACATTCAGAGGTGGGGCTAAAACCACAACTGAGTTCCAGCAGTGGAGTAGCTAAGGAAGAGGATTGAAAAGTTTTCCATCACCTGCACAAATTGAAGATTAAATCCACATGATTAACTAGGTAGACTCTGTGTCTATGGAAAATGTGAAAGGACAGTGAGTGTTCCCACAGAGAAAACACTCTAGCTCTGGCAGCTGTGGACATTGGAGGCAAGCACACACAAGAGTAAGGACCAGATTAATGTCCAAGCTGTCCCCACAGGTCCCACAGTAGATCCAGAGACCAGCTCTCCCCAGCATTGGAAGGGCTCCAAGCAAGGCAGAGGTGGGCTGTGGCTCATGGTGGGGCAAGGACACTGACAGTTGGAACCCTAAGAAAACATTTATTATTATTATTATGTTTTGATTCATGCTGTTGTTGATTCTGGGTTTTTTCCCCCTGTTGTGATGGTTACTTTTATTACTATTATTATTTCTGTTTAAGTTTACAGGATTTTTTCAAAATACTTTTTATTATTTTATGTATTTCTACTTTTACTTTGGCTTTCTGCTGTTCTGTGTTTTTGTTATTGTTGTTGTTTTGGTTCTTTTTGTTGTTGTAGTTGTTTAATACATATAGATCTTTTTTATATATAATTCTATTTTAACTTTGCCTTTCTGTTCTTTCTTTTCTAAATCATTTTTGTCTGTTTTATTTTCTTTGCTTTATTTCTCAGTTGGCATTCTGCTTTGGTTTTGTTTTCCATTTGTGTTTTAGTTAGTTTTCTTTTTAATTGGCCAATTTCATTTTTGGTTTCTCTTTTTCATCTGGTTGCTCTCTTGTACTTTGTTTTCTTTGGTTCAGTTTTGGTTCTTGTGTGTGTGTGTGTGTGTGTGTGTGTGTGTGTTCCTTTGTCTTTGTTTCTGTTTATTTCTATTTGGTTCCTTTTTCTTTTACCATGTGCCTGGGTTTCATTTTGTGTGTTGTGTGTGTGTATTTGCTTTTTTGTATTTTTAAATCTCCTTTATTACCATGACAAAGAGCTTGTGGGGTCTTGGTTTGGTTACCAAAAGTCGGGCCTGAGCCTCTGGGGTGGGAGCACCAAGTCCAGGACACTAGACCACCAAAGACTCCTGGCCCCAGAGAATATTAATCAGTGAGAACTCCCACAAAGGCCTCCTTCCAAATCCAAGACCTGGTTCCACTAAACTGCCTGTAGCACCCAGCGCTGAATACCTCACCCAAACAATAAACAAGACAGGAACACAAACCCAGCAATCAGCAGACAGATTGGCTAAAGTCATACTAAGCCCACAAACACCCCAAACACATCACCTGACACGGCCCTGACATGTCACATGACATCACCTGACATGGAGGAAGAAAGTTACCTCCATCTACCAGGACACAGATGCAAATCCCCACCACCATGAACCCTACACAAGCCTCTGGACCAACCTCACCCACCAGGGACAGAGAACAGAAGCAAGAACTACAACCCTGTAGCCTGAGGACAGGAGACATCAAACACAGTAAATTAAACAAAATGTAAAGACAGAGAAATATCATACAGGTGAAGGATCAAGGTAAAAACCCATAAGACCAAATAAATGGAGGGGAAATAGGCAAACTACCTGAAAAGAAATACAGAACAGTACTAGTAAAGATCCAAAATCTTGAAGATAGATTGGAGAAGATGAAATAAACATCTAAAAAGGATCTAGAAGAAATGAAGAATAAACAAACAGTGATGAACAACATAATTACTGAAAGTAAAAAATACTTTATAAGGAATAAATAGCAGAATACTGAGGTAGAAGAACGGATAAAAGAGTTGGAAGATAGAATGGTGGAAATAAATGCTGAAGAACCAAATAAAGAAAAAAGAATGAATAGAATTGAGGACAGTCTCAGAGACCTCTGGGACAATATTAAATGCACCAACATTCTAACTATAGGGGTCCCAGATAAAGAAGAGAAAGAGAAAGGGTCTGAGAAAATATTTGGAGAGATTATAATCAAAAACTTCCCTAACATGGAAAAGGAAACAATCAATTAAGTCCAGGAAGCACAAAGTTCCATACAGGATAAACCCAAGGAGAAACATGCCAAGACACATATTAATCAATCTAACAAAAATTAAGCACAAAGAAAAATATTAAAAGCAGCAAGGGAAAAAAGACAAATAACATACAAGGGAACCTCCATAAGGTTAACAGCTGATCTTTCAGCAGAAACTCTGCAAGCCAGAAATGAGTGGCAGGATATATTCAAAGTAATGCAAGGGAAAAACCTACAACCAAGATTACTCTACCCAGCAAGGATCTCATTCAGATTTGATGGAGAACTCAAAAGCTTTACAGATAGGCAAAAGTTAAGAGAACTCAGCATCACCAAACCAGCTTTACAACAAATGCTAAAGGAAGTTCTTTAGGCAGGAAAAACAAGAGAAGAAAAAGATCTACAAAAACAAATGCAAAAAATTTAAGAAAATATTAATAGGAGCATATATATCAATAATTACTTTAAGTATAAATGGATTAAATGCACCAACCAAAAGACATAGATTGGCTGAGTGGATACAAAAATAAGACCTGTATATATACTGTCTACAAGAGATCCACTTCAGGGGCTTCCCTGGTGGCTCAGTGGTTAAGAATCCACCTTGCAATGCAGTGGAGGTGGGTTTGATCCCTGGTCAGGGAACTAAAATCCCACATGCCACAGAGCAATTAAGCCCATGTGCTGTAACTACTGAGCTCATGTGCTCCAGAGCCCATGCACCACAACTAAAGAGTTCATGTGTTGTGATGAAAGATCCCACATTACACAACAAAGATCTTACATGCTGCAACTAAGAGCCAACACAGTCAAATAAATATTTTAAAAAGAGAGACCCACTTCAGACCTAAGGACACATATAGACTGAAAGTGAGGGGATGGACAAAGATATTCCATGCAAATGGAAATCAAAAGAAAATTGGAGTAGCAATACTCATATCAGACAAAATAGATTTTAAAATAAAGACAATTACAAGAGACTTGAGAGTCCCCTGGACAGCAAGGAGAACAAACCAGTCAATCTTAAAGAACATCAAACCTGAATATTCATTGGAAGGACTTATACTGAAGCTGAAGCTCCAGTATTTTGGCCACCTGATGTCAAGAGCGAACTCATTGGAAAAGATCTTAACGCTGGGAAAGATTGAGGGCAGGAGGAGAAAGGGGCAACAGAGGATGAGATGGTTGGATGGCAAACTCAATGGAGATGAGTTTGAGCAAATTCTGGGAGATAGTGAAGGACAAGGAAGCCTGGTGTGCTGTAGTCCATGGAATCACAAAGAGACACAACTGTGTGACTGAACAACAACAACAAGAAACAATGAAGGACACTACATAATGATCAAGGGATCAATCTAAGAATGTGTGTGTGTGCTTAATTGCTCAGTCATATCTAACTCTTTGGAACCCCATGGATTGCAGCCCACCAGGATTCTCTGTCCCTGAGGAATATCCCTGGTTGCCATATCCTCCTCCAAGGGATCTTCCCAACCTAGAGATCAAATCTAGATCTCCCATACTACAGGCACTTCTCTACCAACTGACCCATCAGGGAAGCCCCAGTTTAAGAATAAGATGGCTAACAAACACATGAAAAGATGCTCAACATCACTCATTATCAGAGAAATGCACATCAAAACCACTATGAGGTACCATTTCACGCCAGTCAGAATGGCTGCGATCCAAAAGTCTACAAGCAATAAATGCTGGAGAGCGTGTGGAGAAAAGGGAACCCTCTTACACTGTTGGTGGGAATGCAAACTAGTACAGCCACTATGGAGAACAGTGTGGAGATTCCTTAAAAAACTGGAAATAGAACTGTCTTATGATCCAGCAATCCCACTGCTGGGCATATACACTGAGGAAACCAGAAGGGAAAGAGACACATGTACCCCAATGTTCATCGCAGCACTGTTTATAATAGCCAGGACATGGAAGCAACCTAGATGTCCATCAGCAGATGAATGGATAAGAAAGCTGTGGTACATATACACATGGAGTATTACTCAGCCATTAAAAAGAATACATTTGAATCAGTTCTAATGAGGTGGATGAAACTGGAGCCTATTATACAGAGTGAAGTAAGCCAAGAAGAAAAACACCAATACAGTATACTAATGCATATATATGGAATTTAGAAAGATGGTAACAATAACCCTGTGTATGAGACAGCAAAAGAGACACTGATGTATAGATCAGTCTTATGGACTCTGTGGGAGAGGGAGAGGGTGGGGAGATTTGGGAAAATGGCATTGAAACATGTATAATATCATGTATGAAACGAGTCGCCAGTCCAGGTTCGATGCACGATACTGGATGCTTGGGGCTGGTGCACTGGGATGACCCAGAGGGAGGGTATGGGAAGGGAGGAGGGAGGAGGGTTCAGGATGGGGAACACAGGTATACCTGTGGCGGATTCATTTCAATATTTGGCAAAACTAATACAAAATTGTAAAGTTTAAAAATAAAATAAAATTTTTAAAAAATAAATTAAAAAAAAGAATAAGATGTAACAATTATAAATATTTATGCACCCAACACAAAAGCACCTCAATATATAAGACAAATGCTAACATATATAAAAGGGGAAATCAACAGTAACACAATAATAGTGTGGGACTTTATTACACCACTTACACCAATGGACAGATTATCCAAATAAAAAATTAATAAGGAAATGCAAACCTTAAATCACACATTATACCAGATGGACCTAATTGATATTTATAGGACATTCCATTGAAAAGCAGCAGAATACACTTTTTTTTTTTTTTTTTAGTACATGGAACATTCTCAAGGACAGATCACATCTTGGGTCACAAATCAAGCCTCAGTAAATTTAAGAAAATTTAAATCACATTAAGCACCTTATCTGATCACATCAACATGAGATTAGTTATCAGTTACAGTGGAAAAACTGTAAAAAACACAAACACATGGACACTAAATAATATACTTCTAAATAACCAAGTGATCACTGAAGAAGTCAAAGAGAAAATAAGAAAAAAGAACATAGAAACAAATGACAATGAAAACATGACAATCAAAAACCTATCAGTTCAGTTCAGTTCAGTTGCTCAGTTGTGTCCGACTCTTTGCGACCCCATGAATCTCAGCACGCCAGGCCTCCCTGTCCATCACCAACTCCCAAAGTTTACTCAGACTCACGTCCATCGAGTCAGTGATGCCATCCAGCCATCTCATCCTCTGTCGTCCCCTTCTCCTCCTGCCCCCGATCCCTCCCAGCATCAGGGTCTTTTCCAATGAGTCAACTCTTTGCATGAGGTGGCCAAAGTACTAGAGTTTCAGCTTTAGTATCATTCCTTCCAAAGAAATCCCAGGGCTGATCTCCTTCAGAATGGACTGGTTGGATCTCTTTGCAGTCCAAGGGATCCTCAAGAGTCTTCTCCATTCTCTGAGATCTGCTCTTACTGAAGTGGATCAGTGATGAAAGTAGCCAAATCTGAGCATCAGAAGACCACCCAGTGTATCTGATGCATGATCTCTGTAGTTCTGAGAAGCAAAAGAATAATTTAAAATAAGGGGTATGAAGGGGTGGGTGCGTGTGTGTGTGTGTGTGTGTGTGTGTGTGTGTATAGGTGACTGGATAATTAAGGGGCTTATTGGTGGGTAAGTGAGAGTTGGTTGTGGGTGTGCTTGTATGAAAGGCTGATCAATTCTGACCAATGATGAAAAGATTTTACTGCAGGACTTTATACAGTTATGAAGGTTTCTACACTTGATCTGAGCTCAGAATTTAAAAAAAAAAAAAAAAATGAGTCTTCTCCAACACCACAGTTCAAAAGCATCCATTCTTCGGCGCTCAGCTTTCTTCACAATCCAAATCTCACATCCACACATGACCACAGGAAAAACAATAGCCTTGAGTAGACAGACTTTTGTTGGCAAAGTAATGTCTCTACTTTTCAATATACTATCTAGGTTGGTCATAACTTTTCTTCCAAGGAGTAAGCGTCTTTTAATTTCATGGCTTCACTCACCATCTGCAGTGATTTTGGAGCCTCCAAAAATAAAGTCGGACACTGTTTCTACTGTTTCCCCATCTATTTCCCATGAAGTGATGGGACCAGATGCCATGATCTTCGTTTTCTGAATGTTGAGCTTTAAGCCAACCTTTTCACTCTCCTCTTGCACTTTCATCAAGAAGCTTTTTAGTTCCTCTTCACTTTCTGCCATAAGGGTGGTGTCATCTGCCTATCTGAGGTTATTGATATTTCTCCCAGCAATCTTGATTCCAGCTTGTGCTTCTTCCAGCCCATTGTTCCTCATGATGTACTCTGCATATAAGTTAAATAAGCAGGGTGACAATATACAGCCTTGACGTACTCTTTTTCCTATTTGGAACCAGTCTGTTGTTCCATGTCCAGTTCTAACTGTTGCTTCCTGACCTGCATACAGATTTCTCAAGAGGCACGTCAGGTGGTCTGGTATTCCCATCTCTTTCAGAATTTCCCACAGTTTATTGTGATCCACACAAAGGCTTTGGCATAGTCAATAAAGCAGAAATAGATGTTTTTCTGGAACTCTCTTGCTTTTTCAATGATCCAACGGATGTTGGCAATTTGATCTCTGGTTCTTCTGCCTTTTCTAAAACCAGCTTGAATGTCTGGAAGTTCACAGTTCACGTATTGCTGAAGCCTGGCTTGGAGAATTTTGAGCATTACTTTACTAGCATGTGAGATGAGTGCAATTGTGTGGTAGTTTGAGCATTCTTTGGCATTGCCTTTCTTTGGGATTGGAATGAAAACTGACCTTTTCCAGTCCTGTGGCCACTGCTGAGTTTTCCAAATTTGCTGGCATATTGAGTGCAGCACTTTCACAGCATCATCTTTCAGGATTTGAAATAGCTCCACTGGAATTCCATCACCTCCACTAGCTTTGTTCGTAGTGATGCTTCCTAAGGCCCACTTGACTTCACATTCCAGGATATCTGGCTCTAGGTGAGTGATCACACCATCGTGATTATCTGGGTCATGAAGATCTTTTTTGTACAGTTCTTCTGTGTATTCTTGCCACCTCTTCTTAATATCTTCTGCTTCTGTTAGATCCATACCATTTCTGTCCTTTATCAAGCCCATCTTTGCATGAAATGTTCCCTTGGTATCTCTAATTTTCTTGACGAGATCTCTAGTCTTTCCCATTCTGTTGTTTTCCTCTATTTCTTTGCACTGATCGCTGAGGAAGGCTTTCTTATCTCTTCTTGCTATTCTTTAGAACTCTGCATTCAGATGCTTATGTCTTTCCTTTTCTCCTTTGCTTTTTGCTTCTCTTCTTTTCACAGCTCTTTGTAAGGCCTCATCAGACAGCCATTTTGCTTTTTTGCATTTCTTTTCCATGGGGATGGTCTTGATCCCTATCTCCTGTACAATGTCATAAACCTCCGTCCATAGGTCATTAGGCAGTCTATCAGATCTAGTCCCTTAAATCTATTTCTCACTTCCAGTGTATAATCATAAGGGATTTGATTTAGGTCATACCTGAATGGTCTAGTGGTTTTCCTACTTTCTTCAATTTCAGTCTGAATTTGGCAATAAGGAGTTCATGATCTGAGCCACAGTCAGCTCCCAGTCTTGTTTTTGCTGACTGTATAGAGCTTTTCCATCTTTGGCTGCAAAGAATATAATCAGTCTGATTTTGGTGTTGACCATCTGGTGATGTCCATGTGTAGAGTCTTCTCTTGTGTTGTTGGAAGACGCTGTTTGCTATGACCAGTGCATTCTCTTGGCAAAACTCTATTAGTCTTTGCCCTGCTTCATTCTGTATTCCAAGGCCAAATTTGCCTGTTACTCCAGGTGTTTCTTGACTTCCTACTTTTGCATTCCAGTCCCCTATAATGAAAAGGACATCTTTTTTGGGTGTTAGTTCTAAAAGGTCTTGTAGGTCTTCATAGAACCATTCAACTTCAGCTTCTGCATTACTAACTCAATGAAACTAAGCATTACTGGTTGGGGCATAAACTTGGATTACTGTGATATTGAATGGTTTGCCTTGGAAATGAACAGAGATGATTCTGTTGTTTTTGAGATTGCATCCAAGTACTGCATTTCAGATTCTTTTTTGACCATGATGGCTACTCCATTTCTTCTGAGGGTTTCCTGCCCTCAGTAGTAGATATAATGGTCATCTGAGTTAAATTCACCCATTCCAGTCCATTTTGGTTCGCTGATTCCTAGAATGTTGACGTTCACTCTTGCCATCTCCTGTTTGACCACTTCCAATTTGCCTTGATTCATGGACCTGACATTCCAGGTTCCTATGCAATATTGCTCTTTACAGCATCGGACCTTGTTTCTATCACCAGTCACATCCACAGCTGGGTATTGTTTTTGCTTTGGCTCCATCCCTTCATTCTTCCTGGAGTTATTTCTCCACTAATCTCCAGTAGCATTTTGGGCACCTACTGACCTGGGGAGTTCCTCTTTCAGTATCCTATCATTTTGCCTTTTCATACTGTTCATGGAGTTCTCAAGGCAAGAATACTGAAGTGGTTTGCCATTCCCTTCTCCAGTGGACCACATTCTGTCAGACCTCTCCACCATGACCTGCCCGTCTTGGGTGGCCCCACAGGGCATGGCTTAGTTTCATTGAGTTAGACAAGGCTGTGGTCCTAGTGTGATTAGATTGACTAGTTTTCTGTGAGTATGGTTTCAGTGTGTCTGCCCTCTGATGCCCTCTTGCAACACCTACCATCTTACTTGGGTTTCTCTTACCTTGGACTTGGGGTATCTCTTCACGGCTGCTCCAGAAAAGCGCAGCCGCTGCTCCTTACCTTGGAAGACAGATATCTCCTCACCGCCCCCCCCTCCAAAAAAACCTATGGGATGCAGCAAAATTAGTTCAAAGAGGGAAGTTCACAGCAATACAATCCTACATCAATCAACAAGAAAAACATCAAATAAACAACCTAATTTTACACCAAAAACAACTAGAAAAAGAAGAATAAAAAACACAAAATTAGTCAAATAATAAATCATAAAGATCAGAGCAGAAATATATGAAAAAGAAATGAAGAAAACAATAGCAAAGATCAATAAAACTAAAAGCTGGTTCTTTGAGAAGATAAATTGATAAACCATTAAGCAGATTCATCAAAAAAAAGGGGGGGGAGAAGATGCAAATCAATAAAGTTAGACATAAAAAGGAGAAGTTACAACAGACATCACAGAAATACAAAGGATCATAAGAGACTACTACAAGAAATTATGCCAAAAAAATGGACAACCAGGAAGAAATGGACAAATTCTTAGAAAATTTCACCAGTCCAAGACTGAAGACTGCCTGCAATGTGGGAGACCCAGGTTCTAAACCTGCATCAGGAAGACCCCCTGGAGAAGTAAATGGCAACCCACCCCAGTATTCTTGCCTGGCAAACCCCATGGACAGAGGATCCTGGCAGGCTATAGTCCATGTGGTCACAAGAGTTGAACATGACTTAGCTACTAAACCACCACCACCACCAAGACTGAACCAGGAAGAAGTAAAAAATGTGAACAGACCAATCGCAAACACTGAAATCAAAACTGATCAAAAAATCTTCCAACAAACAAAAGTCCAGGGCCAAATGGTTTCATGGGCTAATTCTATCAAATGTTTAGAGAAGAACTAACACCTATTCTTCTCAAACTCTTCAAAAACATTGCAGAGGGAGGAACACTTCCAAACTCATTCTACAAGGTCATCATTACCCTGATACCAAAATGAGACAAAAATATTACCAAAAAAAGACAGTTTCAGGCCAATATCACTGATGAACACAGATGCAAACATCCTCAACAAAACACTACAACAGAATTCAACAACACACCAAAAGAATCATACACCATGATCAAGTGGGGTTTATCCCAAGCGTGCAGAAATTCTTCAATATATGCAAATAAATCAATGTGACACACCATATTAACGAATTGAAAAATAAAAAGCATATGATAGTCTCGATAGATGAAAAAAATTTTTTTGACAAAATTCAACACTCATTCATGATTTAAAAAAACCTCTCCAGAAAGTGGGCATAGAAAGAACCTACCTCAAAAAAATAAAGGCCATATACAACAAGCTGACACCAAACATTATTTTCAATGGTGAAAAACTGAAAGCATTTCCTCTAACAAGACAAGGTTGCCACTCTTGTCACTCATCAAAACATAGTTTTGGAAGTCCTAGCCACAACAATCAGAAAAGAAAAAGTAATAAAAGAATCTGGACTGGAAAAGAAGTAAAACTGTCACTGTTTGCAGATAACATGATACATGTGTGTGTGCATGCTCAGTCACTCAGTCATGTCTGACTCTATACAATCCCCTGGTCTGTAGCCCACCAGGCTTCTCTGTCCATGGGCTGTTCCAGGCAAGAATACTAGAGTGGATTGCCATTCCATTCTCTAGGGGATCTTCCTGACCCAGGGATTGAAGCTGTGTCTCCTGCCACTCCTGCATTGGCAGGTGGAGTCTTTACCCCGAGCCACCTGGGAAGCCTGTACTATACATGGAAAATACTAAAGATTTAGGATTTAGCCACCAGAAGATTACTAGTATTAATCAATGAATTTACTAAAATCGCAGGATAAAAAATTAATACACAGAAATCCCTAGCATTTCCATACACTAACAACCAAAAATCAGAAAGAGAAATGAAGGAAACAAGCTTATTCACCATTGCAAGAAAAAGAGTAAGTACCTAGGAATAAGCCTACTTAAGGATATAAAAGACCTATGTACAGAAAACTATAAGGCACTGATGAAAGAAATCAAAGATGGCACAAACAGATGGAGAGATAGGCTATATTCTTGGATTGGAAGAATCAATATTGTGAAAATGACTATACTACCCAAAGTAATCTACAGATTCAATGCAATCCTTATCAAATTACCAATAGCATTTTTCACAGAACTAAAACAAAAAATTTTACAAAATTTTTAGAAACACAGAAGACCCAGAATAGCCAAAGCCATCTTGAAAAAGAAAAACAAACTGGAGGAATCGGCCTCCCTGACTTCAGACTATATTAAAAAGCTACAATCATCAAGGCAGTATGGTATTGGTACAAATGTAGAAATATAGATCAAAGGAACAAGATAGAAAACCCAGAGATAAGCCCATGCACTTGTGGGCACCTTGTGTTTGACAAAGAAGTCAAGAATATACAATGGAGAGAAGGTAGCCTCTTCAATAAGTGTTGCTGGGAAAACTGGACAGCTATGTGTAAAAGAATGAAATTATAACACTTCCTGACACTATACACAAAAATAAACTCAGAATGGGACCTAAACTTTGATCCATTTTGAGTTACCTTTTGCATACAGTATAAAGTAGGGTTCAGTTTCATTCTCTTGCATGTGGATATCCAATACTTCCTGCACCATTTCTTGAAAAGGTTGTTCATTTCCTATTAAATTGTCTTGACATCATTGTTGAAAATCAATTAACTATAAATGTAAGGGTTTATTTCAAGTCTCTAATTCTATTTCCTTGACCTATTTGTCTATCATTATGCTGATACTACACTGCAGCTCTACATTAAGTTTTGGGATCAGGAAGTAGGAATTCTCCAGCTTTGTTCTTCCTTTTCAATATTGTATTTGATATTCAGAGTCCTTTGACTTTCCATATGAATGTTTGGAGAAGTTTGTCAGTTTGTGCAAAGAATACAGCTTGGAATTTAAGGGGGAATGAATTGAAATTATAGATGAATTTGGGGGTTATTACTAGAAGATCCAACCAGTCCATCCTAAGGGAAATCAATCCTGAATGTTCATTGGAAGGACTGATGTTGAAGCTGAAACTCCAATACTTTGGCCACCTGATATGAAGTGCTGACTCATTTGAAAAGACGCTGATGCTGGAAAAGATTGAAGGCGAGAGGAGAAGGGGACGATAGAGGATGAGATGGTTGGATGGCATCACCAACTCAATGGACATGAATTTGGTAAACTCCGGGAGTTGGTGATGGACAGGGGGGCCTGGCGTGCTGCAGTCCATGGGATTGCAAAGAGTTGGACACGATTGAGTGACTGAACTGAACTGAACTGAACTATCTTGAGAATTTTAAGTCTTCCCATTCATGAACATGTAATGTCTTTACATTTATTTAGATCTTCTTTAATTTCTTTCTACAATGTTTTGTAGTTTTTAGTGTGCAAGTCTTACACTTGCTTGATTAAACTTATTCCTAAGTATTTTATTCTGTTTGATACTATTGTCAATTGAGTTATTTTCTTAAATCAATTTTGTATTGTTCATTTCTATTGTGAAGAAATACAATTGATTTTTGTATATTGATCTTGCATTCTGTAATCTTGTTGAACTTATTTATTAACTATAATAGCTTACTTTCTTTTTTTAATTGAAGTATAGGTGATTTATAATATTGGGTTAGTTTCAGGTGCCCAGAACAGTGATTCAGTCTTTTTTTTTTTTAACTTTACAATATTGTATTGGTTTTGCCATACATCAACATGCATCTGCCATGGGTGTACACGTGTTCCCAATCCTGAACCCCCCTCCCACCTCCCTCCCCATACCATCCCTCTGGGTCATCTCAGTGCACCAGCCCCAAGCTTCCTGTATCCTGCATCGAACCTGGGCTGGCGATTCGTTTCTTATGTGATATTATACATGTTTCAATGCCATTCTCCAGATTATATTCTGTTATACATTATCTTCTCTTCCTTTGGGAGACTAAGAGGGAGAGGAAGCTGTTTGAATGGTTTCATTTATAATTGAATTCTAGGGTTTCCCTGGTGGCTTATCTGATAAAGAATCTGCCTGCAATGTGGGAGACCTGGGTTCAATCCCTGGGTTGGGAAGGTCCCCTGGAGAAGGGAAAGGTTACCCACTCCTGTATTCTAGCCTGGAGAATTCCATGGGGTTGCAAAGAGTTGGACATGACTAAGCAATGACTTTCACTTTCATAGATTATTACAAGATATTGGATAATAGGCAATAAAAACAAACAAATCTTTGCTCCTATCTATTTTACAAATAGTATTCAGTATCTGTTAATCCCATATTCCTGATTTGTCCTTCCCCTCGCCCTTTCTGCTTTGGTAATCATAAGTTTGTTTTTTCTGTCTGAGAGTCTGTTTCTGTTCTGTATATGAAATCATTTGTATTATTTTTAAGATTCTACATATAAGTGTTATCATATAGTATTTATCTTTCTCTGACTTATTTCACTAAGCATTATATTCTCTGAGTCCATATTGCTGAAAATGGCAATATTTCATTCTTTTATGACTGAATAATATTCTATTACATGTATATACCATGGGCTTCTCAGATAGCACTAGTGGTAAACAGCCCACCTGCCAATGCAGGAGACTAAGAGATATGGGTTCGATCCCTGTGTCGGGAAGATCCCCTGGAGGAGGTCATGGCAACCCACTCCAGTATTCTTGCTTGAAGAATCCCATGAACAGAGGAACCTGAAAGGCTGGAGTCCACAGGGTCTTAAAGTCAGACATTATTGAAGTTACTTAGCATGCACACATACCTCAGTAAAGCTAGGGGAGAAAAAGCTAGTGAGATATAAATGACAGAATGAAATAAACATTCATTGAAGACATACTACATGCCGCTGTAGTGAAATCTGTCTATACTCATGCACACATACATACACACATACACAATCTCATTAATCTTCATGTGGTTCCTGTCTCTTACAGGCCCCACATTTTCCACTATACCTGATCTCTCACCAGGGTTCCCCAGCATGAATGTTCTCTTTAGGGAAGGTACCTTCTGCCCCAACTCACACCTGCAGAGGTCTGCTCAAACACTTTGACTTACGTTATCCAATTTAACAAGTACCTATTGAACTGCTACCAAGTACAATGACACAGACATGTAGAAGATTGGGTCCCTTGCCTAAAAGAGCCATCAGTCTCATCTGAGAAACCAAGTAGATGCTAAAGAACTAGCTACTTAAGGGTGAAAAGTTATCTACAACTTAGAACATATAATTTGTTGTCCAAACCAATTCATTTTTGAGAATGTGAAAAGGCTATTAATAATTGTGCTGAGGTAATAGGAATAAAGAGGGCAAGAAGTAGAAATAAAGTGGGTATATGGATCCTATAAAGATAACAGGTCTGCATTACTGAAGAACCCTTTGTTTGCTGAAGAGTAAGAGGGACATGGATTTGCCACATGGGACAGGAAGAGGGACCAAACTAAATCAGTCTGCATGGTGGAGAAGTTGATATTTTCAGGGGAAAACTCAGAGCAATGGGATAAAGTCAAGAGGCTGGGTGCAGCTAAAAGAGCTTCAGGGAAAGAAACCCCTGTAATGAAGGTAGCAGAGAATAGGTTTGAGGAAATCAAATCAAAGTCAATTGTGCATTTTAAATTGCTTACTTTGAGGCATATAACTACCTTCTGGCTTCTCTCCCACAAAAATCCTCAGTAAAAGCTACATTTCTCACCGCTACTCTTTTGTAAGTAGACTCCAGGGAAAATTTGGAGAGATTCTGAGTTCTGCTTTGCTGTTTAAGTGGAGCAAAAACACAGACACTACCAGAGCTAGAGGACAGAGAACCACCACATCTGGTTAATCAACAAAAGCAACTCTTTTGTGTATATATCCTATACTGATAAACTTTAGCGGCTTTATGCATTTTCATTCATCTTTAAACAAGTTTCATTCCTTGTACAGTTCCGAAGTGTATGATATAGACTATGGGTACCACAGGGAACAATCTAGGAAGGAAGGAGTTTGGGTCAGAAAAGGCTTCTGAGAGGCTTAAGAAAGAAAAAGAAGGGAAGACGATCCAAGAGGGATAGCATGAGCACAGATGGTGATTAAAAAAATATGAGCTGGGTATTAACAGGGAGAGTGAGGAGGCCAGTCTCTTTGGAAAAAAATGTTATACTGAGGAGCAGGAACAATGCCAGAGAAGCTGAATAAAGGTTTCAGTATCTTTAGTCAGCAGAGTTAGAGAAGGGAAAAAGCACCAGCTGCAGCCTATTCACAAAAAGCCACAGTGCTGCCTTTCATCTTGATCTATACACTTTCAGTCATTTGACCTATTTTTTTTTTTTTGGCTGCACTGGGTCTTTGTTGCTGCGTGTGGGCTTTGTCTAGTTGTGGCGAGTGGGGACTACTCTTAGCTGTGGTGTGCGGGCTTCTCATTGTGGTAGCTTCTCTTTCTGCAGTGTGTGGTTCCTAGAGCACATGAGCTTCAGATGTTGTGGCTGGTGCTCGGGCTGAGTCACCCCATGGCAAGTAGGAATCTTCCCGGAGCAGGGATCAAACCCATGTCCCCTGCATTGGCAGGTGGATTCTTAACCACTGGACCACCACAGAAGTCCCTGGCCTGTATTTTTAACAAAATATGGAACATATGAAACATAATCTACATGTAACTTAACCATATGTCACGAACATCTCCCATTCATTAAGCATCATCCTTCTACCATTTGATTTTTATTGGCTCTTTTTCACTCTTTCACAGATGAAGTATGCATGAAGTTTATGAGCAAGAGAACTGAGGTCGTCACCAAAAAAATATTCTGAAAAGAAGGTTGGAGCAGTGGAAGCTAGACGTGGAAGGCCCATTCAGAGGCCAGTGTAATCTTCCAGAGCCTGTGGAAGCTCCTAGAGAGACCATGAGAAATGCAAAAGGTGCTAGCTCTCAAGAGCAGCACAATAAATGCACACAAGAAGATGTACAGTGCAAAGCACCACAGGAGTGAAGCCAGAAACTAGCTCTGCAAGAACTCATAAGAGGATACGAGGGGGTCTGGCAGGGCCTCCCAAAGGAAGGGAGCAGGGATTGGCACATGGAACAAGGGGGCTCAGCAAGTACAGGCTGTCTTGAAAGAGCATGACATGCACTTAGGCCTCTTCTCTTCTGTCTGTTGTCTATTAGTCTTTATGTTCTGTTCTTCAAATGAGAGTAGAAATTTCTCTTCCCTACTCCTCTTTCCATTGGGAAATTCTGTTCTCACTTATTTTCCCTGACCCTCTCGGGAAAAGACCAGCCTGAAGAACCTCCAGCCACAGGGAGAATGACTCAGCATAACTTTTAACTGATTCCAAATCCTTGAAGATGATCTTTGACGACTTCACATTTCATTCACCATCCACTTCATGCTTAATCAGTTGTGGCTTGTAAGGCCTCTCTCTTTAAAACTTAACACACATACACCAGGTTCTTTGGCAGCAAATTTCTGCTTCACCGTCATGGTCTAGCTCATCTATCTGTGACATTCTCTGAGAAAATTTCCCCCAACTTCTTTTCTTTCTTCCCACCCCTCCAAAGTAATGGCTTCTTTCTCTGAGCCTGACAGTCCTAGTCCCAGTCATTGTCACAACCACACAATGTGATAGGCACCACACAAGGTGCCTGCTGTAGTCTCAACAGTATGCTCTCCAAAAGCAGGAATCCTGCCTCCTGGCCTCTGTGGCCCCAGTACCTGGCCTAAAGGAACTCAGTATTGTTAAATGGATACCACCTTGAAAAAATAAAAGTGAAAGAAAAGTTTAGGGGACATCAGATTTCCTTGGGCATAGATTCAAGAGTCCTCAGCTCTGAGTAACTTTTTTACATAATCACATCAGAAATTTTTTATGGCACTATTTTCCATTCAACTGCCTCCATGTCCTACATGTTCCACATAAAACCACCATCTTATTACCACTTCCACCCACGCCAAAAACCTGCAGCAATCTCAATGAACAACTTTTCATATCAGCAAAGCTCTGAAGTGCCTGTCTCTGCTTTCTCGTTCAATGAATATTTATTAAGCAACTATTATATTCAGGGAACAATCTCTCTTGACATCCCCTGCAGTGCCCTTGAGACCCATTGCTTCCGACAAACAAAGGCGCTGTTATAAACATACATCCAGACACTGAATAATGATGGATGACGGTGCATCCAGCTTTCTTTCTGCAACTCATACTTTCAAAGTCATTACATCCTGTGCTTCCTGTGTCCCAGCTTTCCTTGTGCCTTTTAAACCTTTATAACTTGGAATATCAGCATGATACAAGCCATCTAGAAACAACTTTTTAAAGTAAGGCTATTAAAGTTTAGGGAAACTTTGTTGTACATGAAGCATATGTGTTCAGTCGTGTCTGACTCTTTTGTGATCCCATGGATTGTAGCCTGCCAGGCTCCTCTGTCCATTGGATTTTCCAGGCAAGAATCCTGGAGTGGGTTGCCATTTCCTCCTCCAGGAGATCTTCTCAACCCGGGGATTGAGCCCATGTCTCCTGCATCTCCTGCATGGGCAGATTGTTTCTTCACTGCTACACTATGTTGGGTGTATATTCTCCTTTCAGCTACTATGGTTAGTGAGAAGTGGCTACAATACATACATGTATGTATTGTATGTATTGTACAGTGTACAGTGTATCCTCATGAGAGGGTAACAGGCAGGAAGGTCAGGGGTCTCCAAACGGAGGAAATAGCCTGCAAGTGTCAGACATTTTTTATCTCTCTCTTAAGTGGCAGGAGGAAACAAACTACTGTTATATTTTTTCCCCTTCTCTATACAAATTTAAAAAGAGGTCTCTCTGAAAATTCTGTACTGCCTAATAACAGCTGGTTCCACCTGAACTTAACTTTTCTCAAACCTCGAGCTAACCAATGCATTTTTCTTATTTAAGCAATGCTAACGTACTATGTATTAACCCTTGACTCTATCTTCAAGTTGGTTCTGCCTAAAGGCTCAGAACCAGTATGTTATACTGATACATTGCTCTCCTAATCTATGTTGATGAAACTATATATTTGTATGGAAACCTGCCTTTCTTCAAGATTCATGTCAATGGTTTTATGGCCTGGGATGACTCACCTGGTGCCAACATTATCTCAAAATGCATCTTGTGGGTGAGAGGCCTGGTGCCATTCTCTGAGTTTTGAGACATTTCCTTTCCTTTATTAGCAGACTGCTAGAAGCTATATAACATCCAGCTAAAGACTAGCTGGCGGGGTACTCTTTATCTCCCCTTCTGATGTCTATGTCAGAAGATTTCTCTATCTCTTTTATACTTTAATAAAACTTTATTACCATGAAAGCTCTGAGCAATCAAGCCTCATCTCTGGCCCCGGATTGAATTCTTCTCCTCCGGAGGCCAAGAATCCCGGTGTCTTTTGTGTTTCAGCAACAACCTTTCATTCAGACCAGCAGAATGGAAGAACTTGTCTGCTGTAACAAAGCACATTGCTCTCCCTCCTAAAACTAAACTACATTGAAATAGAAATTCAGTTTCTAATTCAATAAAGAAGTTTACAAAGTTGTGTCTATGTAGAGAACAGAGCTGGTGTTGAAAGGTTGTTGGAGAAGGGACAGGCCACCCATGGAGTCGCAAAGAGTCTAACACAACTGAGGGACTTATACTTTCATTTTCTCTGTACCATACAGTAGGACCTTATTGTTTATCTATCCTATTTATGGTAGTTTGTGTCTACTAATCCCAAACTCCTAATTTATATCTCCCTACCCTCCTTTCACAAAGCCATTGGCTGTGTGGATCACAATAAACTGTGGAAAATTCTGAAAGAGATGGGAATGCCAGACCACCTGACCTGCCTCTTGAGAAACCTATATGCAGGTCAGGGAGCAACAGCTAGAACTGGACATGGAACAACAGACTGGTTCCGAATAGGAAAAGGAGTACGTCAAGGCTGTATATTGTCACCCTGCTTATTTAACTTATATGCAGAGTACATCATGAGAAATGCTAGGCTGGAAGAAGCACAAGCTGGAATCAAGATTGCTGGGAGAAATATCAATAACCTCAGATATGCAGATGACACAACCCTTATGGTAGAAAGTGAAGAGGAGCTAAAGAGCCTCTTGATGAATGTGAAAGAGGAGAGTGAAGAGATTGGCTTAAAGCTCAATATTAAAATGGCTGTCTGGAGAGGCCTTACAAATAGCTGTGAAAAGAAGAGAAGCAAAAAGCAAGGAGAAAAGGAAAGATATAAGCATCTGAATGCAGAGTTCCAAAGAATAGCAAGAAGAGATAAGAAAGCCTTCCTGAGTGATCAATGCAAAGAAATAGAGGAAAACAACAGAATGGGAAAGACTAGAGATCTCTTCAAGAAAATTAGAGATACCAAGGGAACATTTCATGCAAATATGGCCTCGATAAAGGACAGAAATGGTATGGACCTAACAGAAGCAGAAGATATTAAGAAGAGGTGGCAAGAATACACAGAAGAACTGTACAAAAAAGATCTTCATGACCCAGATAATCACGATGGTGTGATCATTCACCTAGAGCCAGACATCCTGGAATGTGAAGTCAAGTGGGCTTAGAAAGCATTACTATGAACAAAGCTAGTGGAGGTGATGGAATTCCAGTTGAGCTATTTCAAATCCTGAAAGATGATGCTGTGAAAGTGCTGCACTCAATATGCCAGCAAATTTGGAAAACTCAGCAGTGGCCACAGGACTGGAAAAGGTCAGTTTTTATTCCAATCCCAAAGAAAGGCAATGCCAAAGAATGCTCCAACTACCGCACAATTGCACTCATCTCACACGCTAGTAAAGTAATGCTCAAAATTCTCCAAGCCAGGCTTCAGCAGTACATGAACCATGAACTTCCAGTTGTTCAAGCTGGTTTTAGGAAAGGCAGAGGAACCAGAGACCAAATTGCCAATTATCCGCTGGATCATGGAAAAAGCAAGAGAGTTCCAGAAAAACATCTATTTCTGCTTTATTGACTATGCCAAAGCCTTTGACTGTGTGGATCACAATAAACTGTGGACAATTCTGAAAGAGATGGGAATACCAGACCACCTGACCTGCCTCTTGAGAAATCTGTATGCAGGTCAGGAAGCAACAGTTAGAACTGGACATGGAACAACGGACTGGTTCCAAATAGGAAAAGGAGTACATCAAGGCTGTGTATTCTCACCCTGCTTATTTAACTTATATGCAGAGTACATCATGCAAAATGCGGAGCTGGATGAAGCACAAGTTGGAATCAAAATTGCCAGGAGAAATATCGATAACTTCAGATACACAGATGACACTACCCTTAGGGCAGAAAGTGAAGAGGAACTAAAAAGTCTCTTGATGAAAATGAAAGAGGAGGGTGAAAAAGCTGGCTTAAAACTCAACATTCAAAAAACTAAGATCATAGCATCTGGTCCCATCACTTCATGGGAAATAGATGGGGAAACAATGGAAACAGTGCCAGACTTCATTTTCTTGGGCTCCAAAATCACTGCAGATAGTGACTGCAGCCATGAAATTAAAAGACGCTTGCTCCTTGCAAGAAGAGCTATGACCTACCTAGACGGCATATTAAAAAACAGAAACAATGGTTTGCCAACAAAGTCCGTATAATCAAAGCTATAATTTTTCCAGTAGTCATGTATGGATGTGAGATTTGGACTATAAAGAAAACTAAGCATGGAAGAATTGATGCTTTTGAACTGTGGAGAAGTGTTGGAGAAGGTGTTGGAGAAGACTCTTGAGAGTCCCTTGGACAGCAAGGAGACCCAACTAGTCCATCCTAAAGGAAATCAGTCCTGAATATTCATTGGAAGGACTGATGCTGAAGCTGAAACTCCCATACTTTGGCCACTTGATGTGAGAACTGACTCATTTGAAAAGACCCTGATGCTGGGAAAGATTGAAGGCAGGAGGATAAGGGGACGACAGAGGATGAGATGGTTGGATGGCATCACTGACTCAATGGACGTGAGTTTGAGCAAGCTCCAGGAGTTGGTGATGGACAGGGAAGCCTGGAGTGCTGCAGTCCATGGGGTCGCAAGGAGTCAGACACAACTGAGCAACTGAACTGAACTGAAGTGAACTCACTTCCTAGAAGAATTTAAATTGGGGAACTTTTTCCAGAAAAATTATTACCAGATACAACTTGTTTTTAATCTTTTGCCCATACCACATGGCATACAGGACCTTCGTTCCCCAACCGGGGATGGAACCCAAGTTCCCCTGTAATAGAAGCTCAGAGTCTTAATCAGTGGACCACCAGGGAAGTCCCTACCAGATATAGCTTTTATCTAAGTAACCCCATATATATGGCAGAGCAAACCTTTAATTACTAACATTGGCTGCTCTTGTGTACTATTAATAACTCTCTTGTCCTTGGAAGCCCCAAGGCCCTATCCCATTCCTTAGCTCAGGATGGCATACATATCTCATTTTACCTTTCTGTCTCTGAACCTCTCATGTCTGTAGGGTTCTCATACATATAAAATTAAATTCTATTTTCTTCAGTTAATATGTCTCATGTCATTTTAATTATTTAACCAGTAAAAAAGATCCAAAGAAGGGAAGGGTAAGGCAACTTTTCCTCTTCCCAACACTATACATGTGACCCTGTATTTTTGACTTAATAATGTATGTGTCTCAGACACAGACTTCCATGTAGATAAGAAGTTAATGATTTAGAGATTTTGCTGAAGTCATTTACAGGAAGATCACTGTTTTGTTTACCCTGTCCACAAGATCTAAATTAATGTTCAGAGGCTTCCAGCATTACTCAATAGTGTAGTCTGTAGGGGAAAACTCCTAACCATGCATAGAGAGGTCTTACTCTTTTGTGTCAGGTCAACAATTTAAATTCTGACTCTTGCTGCTAGAATTGCTAACTTCTCAAGAAAATCTCCCTCCAAAAGCATCAGAAAAAAAAGCCTTTACTTTTCACATAATTTTATATTTCCTATATTTGTTTCATTCAGCAAGTATTTATTTAATAACTACTGGGTTATCAAATAACTTAGACAAGGTCCTAGAGATTAACATTTTATTGACATATTTACTGATTTTTTCCTTCCCAGGGGCTAAGCTATTTTATAATGCTGGTGCCCTCTAAATGTTCCACTCCTCAATCAGTTGACAAGATAGAAAAGTCTGTCTGTTAATGATCTACTTGAACAAATTTTTAAAAACAGTCTTTGGCCTCACTAAAATTTCCAACAATATCCACTAAAATGAGAATATATAAAAGTATATTAAAATAACTACTCTCTTTTGAAAAAAAGTTTATTATTTACAGCCACATTTTATTGTAACTGTACTACACACAAGGCATGGGGGCTTCCCGGGTGGTGCAGGGGAAGAACCCACCTGCCCAGTGCAGGAGATGTAGGAGACCCAGGATCGGTCCCTGGCTTGAGAAGATTCCCTGGAGAAGGGAATGGCAACCCATTCCAGTATCCTTGCCTGGAGAAGCCCATGGACAAAGGAGCCTAGCGGCCTACAGTCCATAGGGATTGCAAAGAGTTGGAAGTGACTAAAGGGACTTAGTTGACCAGCCAGCCACACACAAAGCATAGGAAAATGTATTTAAAGAGGTTGTTCCTATAGTTTGAGATTACACAGACTGTTAGTTCTTTTTAATTTTAATTACTAAATATTTGAGTACTACAAAACAGTATATATGTTAATTAACATCTGCACCTGTGTTCAGTTCAGTCAGTTCAGCTCAGTCGCTCAGTCGTGTCCAACTCTTTGCAACCCCATGGACTGCAGCACTCCAGGCTTCCTTATCCATCACCAATCCCAGAGGCTACTCAAACTCATGTCCATTGAGTCAGTGATGCCATCCAACCATCTCATCCTCTGTTGTCCCCTTCTCCCACCTTCAATCTTTCCCAGCATAAGGGTCTTTTCAAATGAGTCAGTTCTTTGCATCAGGTGGCCAAGCATTGGAGTTTCAGCATCAGTCCTTCCCTGATGGGAAATCAGGATTGATTTCCTTTAGGATGGACTAGTTGGATCTCCTTGCTGTCCAAGAGACTCTCAAGAGTCTTCTCCAACATCACAGTTCAAAAGTATCAATTCTTCGGCCCTCAGCTTTCTTTATAGTCCAACTCCCACATCCATACATGACTACTGGAAAAACCATAGCTTTGACTAGAAGGACATTTGTGGGCAAGGTAATGTCTCTGCTTTTTAATATTCTATCTAGATTGGTCATAGCTTTTCTTCCAAGGAGCAAGCATCTTTTACTTTCCTGGCTGCAATTACTATCTTCAGTTATTTTGGAGCCCAAGAAAATAAAGTCTGTCACTGTGCATTGCTTCCCCATCTATTTGCCATGAAGTGATGAGACCAGATGCCATGAACTTAGTTTTATGAATGTTGAGTTTTAAGCCAACTTTTTCACTTTCCTCTTTCACTTTCATCAAGAGACTCTTTAGTTCCTCTTCACTTTCTGCCATAAGGGTGGTGTCATCTGCATATCTGAGGTTATTGATATTTCTCCCAGCTATCTTGATTCCAGCTTGTGCTTCATCCAGCCCAGCATTTCTCATGATGTACTCTGCATATAAGTTAAATAAGCAGGGTGACAATATACAGCCTTGATGTACTCCTTTACTGATTTGGAATCAGTCTGTTGTTCCATGTCCAGTTCTAACTGTTGCTTCCTGACCTGCATATAGATACACCTGTAATGCTCAAAATTCTCCAAGCCAGGCTTCAGCAATATGTGAACTGTGAACTTCCTGATGTTCAAGCTGGTTTTAGAAAAGGCAGAGGAACCAGAGATCAAATTGCCAATTATCCCCTGGATCATGGAAAAAGCAAGAGAGTTCCAGAAAAACATCTATTTCTGCTTTATTGACTATGCCAAAGCCTTTGACTGTGTGGATCACAATAAACTGTGGACAATTCTGAAAGAGATGGGAATACCAGACCACCTGACCTGCCTCTTGAGAAATCTGTATGCAGGTCAGGAAGCAACAGTTAGAACTGGACATGGAACAACGGACTGGTTCCAAATAGGAAAAGGAGTACATCAAGGCTGTGTATTGTCACCCTGCTTATTTAACTTATATGCAGAGTACATCATGAGAAACGCTGGACTGGAAGAAGCACAAGCTGGAATCAAGATTGCTGGGAGAAATATCAATAACCTCAGATATGCAGATGACACCACCCTTATGGCAGAAAGTGAAGAGGAACTCAAAAGCCTCTTGATGAAGGTGAAAGAGGAGAGTGAAAAAGTTGGCTTAAAACTCAACATTCAGAAAACTAAGATCATAGCATCTGGTCCCATCACTTCATGGGAAATAGATGGGGAAACAGTGGAAACAGTGTCAGACTTTATTTTTCTGGGCTCCAAAATCACTGCAGATGGTGAGTGCAGCCATGAAATTAAAAGACGCTTACTCCTTGGAAGGAAAGTTATGACCAACCTGGATAGCATATTCAAAAGCAGAGACATTACTTTGCCAACAAAAGTTCGTCTAGTCAAGGCTATGGTTTTTCTAGTGGTCATGTATGGATGTGAGAGTTGGACTGTGAAGAAGGCTGAGCACCGAAGAATCGATGCTTTTGAACTGTGGTGTTGGAGAAGACTCTTGAGAGTCCCTTGGACTGCAAGGAGATCCAACCAGTCCATTCTGAAGGAGATCAGCCCTGAGATTTCTTTGGAAGGAATGATGCTAAAGCTAAAACTCCAGTACTTTGGCCACCTCATGCGAAGAGTTGACTCATTGGAAAAGACTCTGATGCTGGGAGGGATTGGGGGCAGGAGGAGAAGGGGACGACAGAGGATGAGATGGCTGGATGGCATCACTGACTCTATGGACGTGAGTCTGGGTGAACTCTGGGAGTTGGTGATGGACAGGGAGGCCTGGCGTGCTGCGATTCATGGGGTCGCAGAGTCGGACATGACTGAGCGACTGAGCTGAACTGTGTATCGAACACCAAACTTGGGAAATATAGTATTATTATTTCAATTGACATTTCCAATATAGTCTTCCTCAAACCTCAAAGGTAATTACCATCATGAATTTGGTGTTTTTTATCCTAATAAAATCTTTAGTACTTTTCCTATATAGCTACATATCCATAAATAGTATATAACACTTTCTGCTGGTTTTAACACTTTAAACAAAAGATATCATACCAGTATTCATATCTTCTGCAACTTATTTTTTTTTCATTTATTATGTTATTAAGTTTTACCCACATTAATACACATAGTTTAACTTTATTCATGTTAAGCATCAGATGGATAGACAGGGAAATACTGAGACAGAGACAGATAGACTGACCATTTTATGAACATACTACAGTTTATCCATTCTCCTGTGAATGGACAGATAAACTGTCTCCAGTTTATCCTGATTCAAACAATAGAGCAGTTAAGATTCTCATACTAATCTTTTTGTGTACATGATATTAATGCTATGCATGAGAGTGCAAATCCATTTCAACTTCATCAAATATTTTCCAAATTGCTCACCAAAAGATTTTACAAATTAACCCTTGCACCAGAAGTGTAGGGTCTCCCCTTGATCTACAATTTCACTCTTTGTATTGGCTGGTTTTTTAATTTTTTGCAGTATGATGAATGTGAAATTGCATCTTGCTATGATTTTACTTTGCTTTTCTCCAATTGCTAATTAAAATGAGCATATTTTGAATGTTTATTAGCCATGCAGATTTTCTTTTCCTTTGTCCATTTTTCTACCAAGATTTTTTTTGTTTATTAATTTCAAGGAGTTCTATTTTTAACAGTAAGACTTTGTGGTTACCTCTGATGCAACTGTACCTCCCAACCGGCGTCTTGTCTTTTGACCTATGTAAGGTATGTATTTTTTACTATTATTTATTTATTTGGCTTCATAATAAATGCGGTTGCCATCTATGGTCTTAGCTGCCACACTGGCTCTCTGTTGTGGCACGTGGGGTTAGTTGCCCCATGGCATGTGGGATCTTAGTCCCCAGACCAGGGGTTGAACCCACATCCCCTGTATTGCAAGGCAGATTCCCAACCACTGGACCACCAGGGAAACCCCAAGGTACGTATTTGATGTAGCTGTGCTGTGCTCAGTCACCTAGTCACTCTGTCGTGTCTGATTCTGCAACTCTATGGACTGTAGCTCTCCAGGCTCCTCTGTCCTTGGGATTCTCCAGGCAAGAATACTGGAGTGGGTTGCCAAGTCAGTGGATCTGGATGCCCTCCTCCAGGGGATCTTCCCGACCCAGGGATGGAACTCGCATCTCTTCTGTCTCCTGATTTGTAAGCAAGTTCTTTACCACTAGTGCCACCTGGGAAGAATTTTAACTATAGTCAGACTTGATAGTCTTCCTTTTATGATTGAGTTTTTGTGTCTGTATCTTATATAAAAGCCTTTCCTATCCTAAAGACATAATATATTCTCAAGGTTTTGACAGTTTTAAATTTTGGCTTTTCACATTTAAGTATTGGTTCCTCTGGAATTCATTTTTTAATGTGGGAGGGGGGGTAGGGATCTAATTTTAATATATTCTTTAAGAAAAAACTGTTGTTTTATCACCGTTACTGATCGTTTCCGCACTACCTCATTATGATACTGCTGTCATACCAAGTTTCCACATGTGCATCAGCTCCTCACTCTGTTCTTAACATCTATTTGTCCGTCTTTACTTTGTGCACATTATACAGTTTTATAGTAAATCTTAATGCTTGGGGAGTCAAGTTTTCCTCAACTTGTTCACCAAAATTTTCGTGGTTCTGCATGCCTTTCTGCTCTTCCAATTAAATTTAAAAACAAGCTTCCCAATTTGAATAAAATGCTGCTGGAATTTTGACTGGACTGGAAGCACATTGAACTCATAAATTATTTGGGAGGAAGTTGATACATCTATACCTTTTCCTGATGTTCAAAAATTCCTGTTCCTGAATATTGTATCTTTTTACACTTACAAAAACTTTCTTTAATGTCTTAAAATAAAATTTTATAATTTTCTATGTGAAGATATTATATATCTTTTGTTAAATTTATTCCTAGGTACCTTAATTTTTGTTGTTGCTATTACAAATGGCAACATTTTAAGTCTCTGTATGATGTCTGAGATTTCTTCAAAATAATTCAGGTTGGACTTTAGAATCATGTTAATGTTTTATGGATTCACAAAATAAAATTATATCAATAAGGATGCAGGAGTGGGGGATGATACCAAATTAAATACTAACAGGAAAAGAATGAGCCAAATTATACTTCAAATGAGTAATGAAAACATGAAAGTGCAAGTCACTCAGTCGGGTCCAACTGTTTGCAACCCCATGGACTGTACAGTCCATGGAATTCTCCTGGCTAGAATACTGGAGTGGGTAGCCAGACCCCTTCTCCAAAAGATCTTTCCAACCCAGGGATCGAACCCAGGTCTCCCGCATTGCAGGAGGATTCTTTACTAGCTGAGCCACCAGGGAAACCCCAAATGAATAATAAAAGACATTGAATGGGAAGGAAAAAATAACCCAATATTTAGAAGTTCTAAATATGTTTTCAGTTTAAAGACAAAAAGAACCACAAGTAAATATTGAACTCCAACAAGTAGATTGCTTTTTTTAAGTGCTATGGTTATAAGAGTTATAAAAATATGAAACATATTATGACATAAATGGTCTATAACTAATTGAATAAAATAAGAATCCATGAATCCATTCTTACAATAAATAAAAAAATAAAGGGAATGGAAATTTCAACTAGTAAACATAGATGAAAGTATAGAGCTAAAAATCACCATTTGCAACCATCATAATAAGAACTGATTTTAAAAGAATTATAAATAATTCTAAAATGAGTGGGTAAAAGTTTGATGAGGAATGGGGCATTTATATAATGTTGAAATATCCTGACAAATTACTTTTTTTTTCAATATAAGCATTTCTTTTAATGGAAAATACAATGTAAAAACTATGCCAAAACTCAGAAGGTGTTTGGTGATAACTTTCTGTGTTTCTGAAATATCAAGATCATGATCTTTTTGATCATTATTTTTTTAATTGTATTTTATTTTTTAACTTTACAATATTGTGTTGGTTTTGCCATATTATTTTTACTTTTACTATTTTGTACAAGTATTAGGTGTTTATATTTGCTGTGAAATCTCCAAGCTGTATGATATTTTAAAAATTTTTTATTAGTGTACAAAAATTACAAAATTACATAGGAAAAAAGTTAGCTTTATAATGGAGAAACATGGCAGACTACTTTAACCAAGGGTTCAAACTTAACATCACCAGTACTGAAATAAACTTACATCTGTGCCTACTGATGGGATGCACTGAGAGGGACACAGTGATGCACTTCTATGTCATTTCTGCTAAAATGCATAACCTGGATCTGATCATGAGAATGGATCACATAGTCCAAACTGGGGGACACTTTGCATAACTGGCCTGTACTCTTCCCTGATGGCTCAGACAGTAAAGAATCCACCTGCAATGCAGGAGATCTAGGTTCAGTCCCTGGGTTGGGAAGATCCCCTGGAGAAGGGCATGGCAACCAACTCCAGTTATTGTTGCCTGGAGAATCCCCATGGGCAGAGGAGCCTGGCGGGCTACAATCCATGGGGTAACAAAGAGTTGAACATGACTGAGAGACTAAGCACACACACAGCACATACTCTTCAAAGGGCTTTCCTGGTAGCTCAGCTGGTCAAGAATCCACCTGCAATGCAGAGACCCTGGTTCGATTCCTAAGTCAGGAAGATTCCCTGGAGAAGGGATAGGCTACCCACCCCAGTATTCTTGGTCTTCCCTGGTGGCCCAGATAGTAAAGAATCTGCCTACAATGTGGGAGACCTGGGTTCAATCCAGTCCATGGGGTCACAGTGTCAGACATGACTGAGCAACTAAGCACAGCACAGCATACTCTTCAAAACTGTAAGAATTGTAAAAGATTTTTTAAAATTGTTACTGGAGTATAGTTAATCCACAACATTATTTTAGTTTCAGGTGTACAGCAAAGTGAATCTGTTATACATATACATATATCCACAGTTTTTTAGATTCTATTCCCATATTGGACATTGCAGAGTATTGAGTAGAGCTCCCTGTGCTCTATCCCTCTTAGTTCTCTATTTTATGTGTAGTAGTGTGTATGTGTCAACCTCATTCTTCTCATTTATCCCTCCCTCCCTTACCGCCTTGTAACCTTAAGATTATTCTCTACAGCTGTAACTCTATTTCTGTTTTGTAGGTAAATTCATTTGTACCCTTTTTTTTAGATTCCACATATAAACAATATCATATTTGTCTTTCTCTGTCTGACTTACTTCACTCAATATGATAATCTCTTGGTTCATCAGTGTTGCTGCAAATGGCATTATTTCACTCTTTTTACGGCTGAGTAATATTCCATTATATATATGCGTGTACCATTTATGGCTAAGTAATACATGCAAAATCCTACTGTATAGCACAGGGAACTACATTCAATATCTTGTGATAAACCATAATGGAAAAGAATATGAAAAAGAAAGTATGTATATATATATGTATGTATAACTGAGTCACTTTGCTGTACAGCAGTAATTAATACATTGTAATACAACTATACTTCAATAAAAAATAAATTTAAGAAAAAAGAAAGAAGTATGGAGATAAAGAAAATGGTCAGGAAAGTGGTGTGAAAAGCTAAATTCTCATTTATCCTAATAGGAAATTAATAAAAAAATGTCTAAAATTAATAAATCAAGAAATAACGGTATGAAAGTGAAAGTGAAGTCGCTCAGTCGTGTCCGACTGTAGTAACCCCATGGACTGCAGCCTACCAGGCTCCTCCATCCATGGGATTTTCCAGGCAAGAGTACTGGAGTGGGTTGCCATTGCCTTCTCCGAATGGTATGAACTATATTATTAAAAAATACAGTGATATATACCAGAAGAAATAGCTGAAAGTCAAAAGCACTCATCTCTGAGGAGCAGCAATGCAGGTGGGAAACAATTATATTTTCATTTTTAAGCTTTTGAGTAATAACTGAATTTTTAACTAAGCATATATTACTTTTAAATTTAACTATATTAAATTAATAACTACATTACTTTTAAATATTAAAAATTAATAATCAGTTCTTCTTTTAATAAAATTTATTTATTGACTTTAATTGGAGGCTTATTACCTTACAATATTGTATTGGTTTTGATATAAAGGAGAAACATATCCAAAAACAGCTGGCTAATAGGAAGAAGATGAAATTAAACATTTATTAAAAGTACCAAAGTACAGACCCATTTCAAGTAAGAATTAACAGACCCACATTTCTCAATAGTCCCTAAGCAACAGTTGATCACAGCACAGAACAGCTATTCACTTACCTAAAGAAATAACATCAAAACAAGCTTAACTGTTTTTAGTCTACTCTAACAGGGCAAGGAAGATTGATGCATTTTGGAAACACTGTCATGCAAAAATGGCTAAAATAGTAGCGATTTAGCACCTAAAGGGAGTAAGCTTTGGATATCTATAACATCAACATGTTGGTTCTCGGATGGTGTCAGATAAATGAGTTTAAGCAAGAAAGTTGATTGCTAGAAAAATTATAGATTATGCATTAGGATCAGAGAGAATCATCAATTTCAGATTTTTGTCTTCATTTCAAGGGCCATCAAATCATTTTTCTTTAGACTGCCTGGGCTGGTTTGGGCCAAGATCTAGTCAATATGTAGTCTGCCAGGGATGTAGGCAAATAAGATAGAGGGACAAAGAAAAACTGAGCATCCCAGCCAGCTGAGTATCGAGTGCGGGGATGCACGGATGTCACAGCATGTTCCATGCAGTCGGTGACCAGGTTTAGGTTTGTGCTACAACTCAGCAGCCCTTGTTTCATGAGATCGTGATCTGTAAACAAAATGAAAAATGGTGGTTAGCAATCATTGTTTAGGGATTTCCATGGTGGCTTAGACGGTAAAGAGTCTGCCTGCAATTCCTGAGACCTGGGTTCGATCCCTGAGTTGGGAAGATCCCCTGGAGAAGGAAATGGTAACCCACTCCAGTATTCTTGTCTGGAAAATCCCATGGACAGAGGAACCTGGCAGGCTACAGTCCGTGGGGTCACAAAGAGTCGGACACGACTGAGCAACTTCACTTTCACTTTCAACTTATTGTTTATATTTCTAAGATCCTGTTGCATGAGGTCACAGAAGTCTAACTACATTTCAGTTCCACAAGAATTAGGCCTATTGGACCTATGCTTCCCAGTATAACAGCCACTAGCCACATGTAGCTAATGAGCACATAAAACATAGCTAGTATGACTGAAAACTGAATTTTAAAATTTAATTAATTTTAAAGCTTAATTCTGTTATTGGAAAATTTTTAAATATGTTTGGAACAATATAGATATGTGAATCTACTTTTCAATTGGAAATTTTTTAGCATCTTTATTGAGATAATTCACATTCGTAAAAATCATCCATTTCAAGTATACAAATCAGGGCTTCCCTGATGGTCCAGTGGTTAAGAATTCAGTTTGCTTGGATCCCTGGTCCAGGCAGATCCCACATGCCACAGGTAACTAAGCCTGGCCACCACAAGCACTGAGCCTGTGCTCTGGAGCTGGCAAGGCACAACTACTGAAGCCTGTGCACTTAGAGTCCATGCTCTGCAACAGAAGAAGCCATGGCAATGAGAAGCCCACGGCACCCCAACCAGAAAGTAGCCCCTGCTCACCACTAAAGAGAAAGCCCATGCACAGCAAACAAGACCCAGTGCAGCCAAAACAAATAAGTAGATAAAAATTTTTTAAAATCAAGTATACAAATCAAGGAGTTCCCTGGTTATCCAGTGGTTAGGATTCAGTGCTTTCACTGCTGTAACTTGGGTTCAGTCCCTGGTTAGGGAATTGACATCCCACAAGCCAAGTGACATAATCAAACAATAATAATAAATAAAATAAAATATACAAATCAATGACTTTTAGTTTATCCAGGATTATGCAACCATCACCACAGTCTAAGTTTAAAACATTTCATCATCCCAAAAAGATACCTTATACCCATTAGCAATCACTCTCCCATTTCCTGACAACCCACACTTGCCCTAGGCAAATGGTAATCTACTTTCTGTCTCTACAGATTGCCTTTTATGGATATTTCATATAAATAGAATTATAGATCATGGTCTTTTGTGATTGGCTCCTTTCAGGGAGCAAAGTGTTCTCACAGTTCATCTATGCTGTAGCATGTATCAGTACTTCATTTTTTTTATTGCCAAGTAATATTCCATTGTATGGTTATATCACATTTTGTTTTTCCCTTCAACAGTTGATGGACATTTGAGTTGTTTCCACTCTGGGGCTATTATGAATAATGCTTCTGGCAACTATCAGTTGTATTAATCCAAATACAGAAGTACTTCCTAGGAAAATTTAGTATCCCAGTTGAGATGCGGAGAAGGCAATGGCACCCCACTCCAGTATTCTTGCCTGGAAAATCCCATGGACCGAGGAGCCTGGTGGGCTGCAGTCCATGGGGTCGCTAAGAGTCGGACACGACTGAAGCGACTTAGCAGCAGCAGCAGCAGCAGTTGAGATGTGCTGTAAATGTAAACTACACATCAATTTTCAAAGACTAATAGGGAAAAAATATAAAATATCTTATCAATAACTTTTATATTGATAATAAATGTTAAACGATAGTATTTTGGATATATATATGGGATTAAGTGCCGAAGAATTGATGCTTTTGAACTGTGGTGTTGGAGAAGACTCTTGAGAGTCCCTTGGACTGCAAGGAGATCCCACCAGTCCATTCTAAATGAGATCAGCCCTGGGTGTTCTTTGGAAGGAATGATGCTAAAGCTGAAACTCCAGTACTTTTGCTACCTCATGTGAAGAGTTGACTCATTGGAAAAGACTCTGATGCTGGGAGGGACTAGGGGCAGGAGGAGAAGGGGACGACAGAGGATGAGATGGCTGGATGGCATCACCAACTCGATGGACATGAGTTTGAGTGAACTCCAGGAGATGGTGATGGACAGGGAGGCCTGGCGTGCTGCGATTCATGGGGTCTCAAAGAGTCGGACACAACTGAGCAACTGAACTGAACTGAACTGAAAGTAAAATGTATTAAAATTAATTTAACCTGGTTTTTTTTTTTTAAAAAGTATCTACTGGGAAATATAAGATTATATATATATGGTTCTCATATATCTATTGGATAGCACTGATCTAAATTATTCTGATCTAGGGACAAATAAATGAACAATTTCAACTCCTTTAAATCATTAAATACATATATCCCTCCTTTTACATAAAGCCACTTCTTAGTAAATTCTCTTGTCCTTTGATTTCTGTTGTCAAATATATGTACCCACAAGGGGAGACAAATTCTCTAATAGTTTAAAACTTTAGGTAGAGAAGAGCTCAGAAGAGCAGCTGGCTGCCTGACTTGTTAGGAATTGTAGTTCCCTAGCTTTGTATTCTGAGAGGCTCAGGAAGTTTTCTATCAGTCTTTCCTTGATCCAATTTCTCTCCCCTCTGTGGATAGTCACCCCCCTAAGCCTAATGTACCCAGAAGACAGGGCTGGAGGTCAGGAGTCTTCCATGTGCACATTCCCCTTCTCCTTTCTCTGTACTGAGCTATCACCCAAAGTCAAGGCCAGGGCTACTGCTACCTGCCACGGAGCCTTTTTGTGAATGGGAAAAGAGAGCTGCTCCCTTTGGCCTTGGCAAGCTGCTAAATTCTTTATGTGAAAAAAAAGTACCCCTTCCCCAGGAGCGATTCCCTGGTGGCAATGGTAAAGCATCTGCCCGAAATGTGGGAGACCCGGGTTCGATCCCTGGGTTGGGAAGATCCCCTGGAGAAGAAAATGGCAACCCACTCCAGTACTCTTGCCTAGAAAATTCCATGGATGGAGGAGCCTAGTGGGCTACAGTCCATGGGGTCACAAAGAGTCGGACACGACTCCACAACTTCCCCAGGAAGGTGCACCCCACACTAGTGTGCATGACTTTCTTCTACTTAAAGGACTTCTTTAAGCCCTCCCTCTTCCCCCAAAACCGATCCTCCTCCATGCCATGAAATTGAACCTTCTCACTCCTGCAAGACTCCCACGGCCTGCACATGAGGTCCAACCTCTGGGAATGGCCGACAGTGCCCTGCAAATCCTGTCCTAATCCACTTACCTCTCCCCACCTATATGCACCCTCCCTCCTCTCATAATAAAATGTGGAGTTTGTGGCTAGGCTGTTACCCAAAGAGTAGATAATACTGAATGCTCAACTAAGCAGGCCTCCCACACCAGCCCCTTCAAACTGTGAAGAGGCACCCCCTCACAAAATCCAGAGACTCCATGTTTCCAACCACATAATACCTCCCTGGTGCTCAGGTGTCCAGGCCCATATGTGACAGGGCAGGGCAAGCTCTGGCCTGAGGCTGCTTGTATGGCCTCTTCCTCAGCCACAACAGCCATCACCACACCAACTATGAAGGCGCTGGGACCTTCCTGAACCTTCCCTCTTGTCTTGGGAAGGCTTTACTGAAGGTGATTTATTCTTAGAAGATCTCCCAGTCTGTCTCTACCAACCGCCTTTGCCCTTTTCGTGCAAGATTATCCATCATGCCATTAAAAGAAAAGCTCACAGGCATCAAAAAACTTCTGTCCATAGGTCTCCTTAATATGCGCAGGGGTTTCTTTCCAGATTTGTTTCATTATCTCTGAGAACTTCTGCCAATCTGTCATTGCTGTTCTGAAGTAGCCAGGTTCAACCATACTGACTTTCACCCCAAAATGTTGAAGCTCACGCCTAGGGGAAAAAAAACCCTCAAGTTAACTCCTCTGACTGAAAGATACCACAATTTCAATGTTTTCAAGGAGAAAACAAAACAAAATAGTTATAAAAACACCTTTACTGAATATTTTAAAAGATAAAGAAATGGAGGGGAACAAAATAAAATTTTACACATCCCTAGGTGCAATAATTGGGATATGATTATACAAACTACCATAACCATTCAACTCCACATCCATTTATTTAACAGAATTGTTCACTTTCAACCATGTGCTATACACTGGAAAAATGAAGAATACAAGGAATAATAAGGAAAATTAATGTTTTTATGGTATCTACTGGGCTAAGTGTTTTGCATGCACAATCTCAGTAAATTAAGACTCTGCTCACCACCCCTGAAAAACCCACAGTGAGTGAATCTGATAAATAAGCAAATAATTGCAATACAAGTCAAAAGAATTATAAAGGCAAGGTATTAATGGGGCTACATAAGTAGAAAAGAGGATGTAGATTTTCTGAGGGAGTCAAAGAAGGCTTCAGTAAGGAGAAAATGTTTCAGTTGAGCCTCCAAGGATAAAGAGGAAATTTCCAAGTGAAGAAAGAGTGGAGTGGAATACCATACTGATGGAATTGCACTCACAGAAGCAGGGGGCTGTGAAAAATTACAGTGTGTTCAAAGACTGCAAGAGACCATTAGTGGAATATGACGTGGGCATTAAACTGACAAGTCACTGGTCACTCCAGAATATTCGGGTTAGTTCAAAAAACATTTTCGAAAGTATTCATCAGGGGGCCGTGTATGTATCAGGCACTATGCGAAGTGCTGCCTTCACCACGTGAAGTAAGATGGCATTGTGCACCCTGTGAGGTATTCTTTCAGTACTCCAGGACAGTGATGAGGGCTGCTCCCTGCTCTAGAGGTTGGAGCACCTTGCTAGAGAAGATGAAGCCCAAGCTAATGTCAAGGAGAAAAGTTTGGAGCAGTGTTTCATAAGAATATAAAACACAAAGCATCGTGATCCTCTAAAGGAATGAATGGTTCCCAAAGTGTGGACCCCAGATCAATAGCATCAGCATCTGGGAACTTGCTAGAATGCAGATTACTGAGCCCAAGTCTAAATTTACTAAATCAGAAACTCTGGGGGTAAGAACCAACAATCTGTCCAAAGTAGCCTTCCAGGTGACTCTGAGGCATGCTAAAAGTTAAGAACCACTGCTCTAAAGGAAAACCCTCCCTTATCAAACCAAAGCCTAAAACCTTTCAAGTTAAAGCTTCAGAAAATGATTCTCCAGGTACCTGTGTGTATTGGAGCAGAAGGAGGGGCTAGGCAAGCCAGGGGTGCTTTGGCCCTTTGCATTTCACTTCCCCTTGCAGCTTTCTCATACATTCCCCACACGCCACATCTCCATCACCTTTAAAATTCTAACTCAAATGGGGGACAAAACTTCCTTTTTCTGTTTATCCTTAGCATAATTAAGGCAAACTGGAATTTCCTACAGGAACTAAATAATGATTTAAAGGTTGGAAGGGCATGTCTTTGCTCTTGGCCTGGGAGTCCAAGAGGCATGAGCAGTGGTAAATCAGCAGGCAGCGGCCCCATGGAGGTGGTCAAAATGTTGGATAGGCAGGAAGCCAGGAAAGATGCCTGCCATACAGTAACAACTCATGTAATGTCCTTGGTTATTTCCCTACTCCTTTCCTAAGCAGATAATATGATATGCACATTATATTAGATATATACCAGTCATGGCATGTGGTAAGTTAAATAATGACTCCCAAGCATATCAGGTCCTAATCCCTGAAACCTGTAAATGTTACCTTATGTGGCAAAGACTTTACAAGTTTGATTGAGTTAAGGATCTTAAGCTAGGGAGACTATGCCAGGTGATCTGGGTGCATCCTAAATGCAATCACAACTGTCCTTATAAGAGAGGCATAGGTAGATCCAAAGACCAACAGAGGAAGAGAAGGCAAAGTGACCATAAAGGCAGAGGTTGATGTGGCCACAAGCCAAGGAATTCCAGCAGCCACCAGAAGCAGAAGGCAAGTAACAGATTCTCTCCTAGAGCCTTCAGAAGAACATGGCCCTGTCAACAACTGACTTTGGCCCAGTGATGCTGATTTCAGACTTCTAGACTCCAGAACTGTGAGAGAATAAATGTGTGCTGTTGTAAGACAGGGAGAAGGCAATGGCACCCCACTCCAGTACTCTTGCCTGGAAAATCCCATGGATGGAGGAGCCTGGTGGGCTGCAGTCCATGGGGTCGATAAGAGTCAGACACGACTGAGCGACTTCACTTTCACTTTTCACTTTTATGCCCTCGAGAAGGAAATGGCAACCCACTCCGGTGTTCTTTCCTGGAGAATCCCAGGGATGGGGGAGCCTGGTGGGCTGCAGTCCATGGGGTCGCACAGAGTCGGACATGACTGAAGTGACTTAGCAGTAGCAGTTGTAAGACACCATGCACCATAAATTACTTGTGGAAACTTATTACAACTGCCATAGGAAGTTAATTCATGATGTCTGTAATATTCGTAGCTTGTTTCTAAGAGAAACTGCCCCTAGAGTCAGCCTGTGCTAAAGGAGAGTCTGTGCAGCACTATTCTGTACCGTGTGACTGCATCCTCATGTCTACAGCTGGCATGACCAGGAAGGGTCCTTAATGGGAGAAGAGCCCTTCTTAGGACTGGACAGTGACTCAGCCTGTTATTACCAAGATGGCCATGGCAAATTACTGAACCTTTGTGCCTCAGTTTCCCTAGATATATAATAAGGATAAAAATAATTTCTTCCTCACTGGGTTGCTATGAAAATTAAATGATTTATTAGATGTAAAATACTCACAGCAGTGCCTAACAGATAGTAAGTGCAAAAAAAATCACATCATGCAATGTCATACAGAATACCCAAAAAAACGATCTCAAGCCCAACAGGATTCTCTGTCTCAGAAATTAAAATATGAAGGGAGCTATAAAAAGAAAGAACCGCTGATAGAGGAGCAGGAAGCTGAAGTGAGGTATTTTAAAAAGCCAGGAGGTAGAGGCAGGGCCATTAGAGGGTTGTGGCAAACTAAAGTTATAAGAAAAAAAAGAAACCATTAGATAAAGAGAAGATATACAGAATAAAGGGATGAAATAAGTTAACTGCAAGCAGATGAGCACCAGAAAGGGTTGCTGTGAAGAGATGAGGACAGGAGGAAAGAGGACAGTCATCCTCTCTTCAGAAAGAAAATTTTACCAAGGATATATCTTGAGAGTTAAAATGTGGTATGGTGACAGGAGACAGAGACTTCGGTCAAAACACGGCTCTGCCAAATCATCGTTGTTGCAGGTGAACTTTGAATAGATACTAAATCTGAGCCCCAGCTTTCTGTATGAAACAGACTAGCAATAATATCTAGTAAACAATAATATTTGAATATTATCTAATACATAATATCTAGTAAACATATCAGATTTTGGAAGTGATGAAATAAAATAATGTAGGTGAAAGTGACTAGTGACTAGGAGGTAGTGGTGACTAAGACATATCTAAGTGCTCAGTGGTTGCTTTTGTTTGTTTGGGGGTTTCTTTGCCACTTTATTTTTTTAATTGAGGGATAATCGCTTTACAGAATTTTGTGGTTTTCTGTCATCCATCAAAAAGAATCAAGCGTGTCCCCTCCTTCCCACACCTCCCTCCCATCTCCCTCCCCATCCCACTCTCCTAGATTGTTTTTAACTTTAGAGTCTCACCTCAGAATATCTGAGAAGGCTTCCACTCCATACTTGGAACAACTGTAGACTGCTCCAAAGAAAGCAATTCTTCCCAGAATGCTGGAGACATTGACAATTCTCCCCTGTGCTTTCCTGACCAGGGGAAGCATGCTCAGGGTCACCTCTATCACACCAATGAGGTTCACCCTAAGGGTATCCCTGTAGGTCTCAATCTTTATCCACTCAGCATAGCCATGTGAGTGAAAAATGCCTGCATTGTTGACCAGACCCCAGAGCCCTAAAACAATAAAAATCAAAGCAGGAGTTTAGTTTCAGACAAAAATGACAGACTTCTTCTACCTTGATCAATCTTCCTGTTGAAAACAGCTAAAAATGCTAGACAAAATATACTTTTTCAATCTTAAATCAAAATATGTATTTTCAATCTTAAACACATCTATCAGTAAGAACATAAAAGAAGGTCAAGCCAAAAACAAAGAGAAGGCAGGAATCCAGGGAGGATAAATAGAACCTTAATGATAGCTTTTGATTTGAGGGAATTTGCCAAACAGTGTGAATTGAACTTCAGTATTTATAGCATCAAAAAATATACACAATTAGAAGATATGAAGTCCAAGGCCCACTAAGGTAGGGAGTCTAGTAAAAAGACTCTTTCTGGATTAAATGGCTATATTATCACTTTAAGGGTGAAACAGAAAGTACTTCCAAAGGACTGAAAGTATAACTTCCTGTCTTGAGCTCTGGGATTGGAGGGAGAAGAGAAGAATCAGTCTCAAGGACCAAAATGAAAAGCAGATTTGGTGAAGATGAGACAATAAGAGTTCTCCTTTAGATTTGGTGAGTTTGAGCTTCCAGTAGAATTTCCAGTTGAGAAAACCAGCAAGTAGTTGGAAATTCAGGTGTGATGAACAAGAAATAATTTAGAAATCAAGAGCATAAAGGTAATAGATTAAACTATGCGTAAATGAGATCCATTCAACACTTGTTGAGCCCTTAACATGTATCAGACAACATGTTAGAAACTGGGAATACCGTGATGGTTAAGAGATATCCATGTCCTTGAGAACACTCTCTAACAGGTGGGAAAACATTAACAATAATAATAACGATACAGTAGAAATAAACCACTATATACAGCATAGAGGCTATAACTAACCATAACTTCTGACTCTGGAGTCAAGAACATCCTCAGGTAGGAGTAATATTTTAAAATCAGTTTTCTAATTTAAAGTAAATTAAAAAAAATAAACATTCTTCAATCCAAAAAAAATAATTTTATTACTATTTTAGAACTCATTGGATGAATAAATATCTAATAGGTCCAATTATCAGGACCTAAAGAATCATAAAACAAGTAGAGAAAGAAGAAGGGGATCAAAGAGGATTTGGATAATATCCAAAATGAACTTTAGAAAAGTGGATTTATCCATAATTGCCAAAAAATTTAAAACAACCAAGATGTCCTTCAGTAAGCGAATGGATAAACAAACTGCAGTGCATATAGTGGAATATTATTCAGTAATAAAATTAAATGAGTACTCAGTTCAGTTCAGTCACTCAGTTGTGTCCGACTCTTTGCGACCCCATGAATCGCAGCACGTCAGGCCTCCCTGTCCATCACCAACTCCTGGAGTTCACCCAGACCCATGTCCATCAAGTCAGTGATGCCATCCAGCCATCTCATCCTCTGTCGTCCCCTTCTCCTCCTGCCCCCAATCCCTCCCAGCATCAGAATCTTTTCCAATGAGTCAACTCTTCGCATGAGGTGGCCAGAGTACTGGAGTTTCAGCTTCAGCATCATTCCCTCCAAAGAAATCCCAGGGCTGATCTCCTTCAGAATGGGCTGGTTGGCACGGAGGGACCTTAAGTGCATACTGTTAAATGAAAGAAGCCAGTCTAAAAAGCTATATCCAATATGATTCCAATTGCATGACATCTGAGAAAAGGCAAAACTATGGAAAGAGTGGGGACAACAGAGGACGAGATGGTTGGATCGCATCTCTGAGTTTGAGCAAGCTCCAGGAGATGGTGAAGGACAGGGAGGCCTGGTGTGCTGAAATCCATGGGGTCGCAAAGAGTTAGACACAAATGAGTAACTGCACAACAAGATGGAAAGAGTAAAAGGCTGCACAGTTGCCAGGATTTGGGAGGAGGTGGGGAGAGCAGAGGAGATGAATAGGTGGAGCCAAAGGATTTTTAGGGCACTGAAAGTATTCTGCATCATATTATAACACAAATGAGTAACTTCACAACAAGATGGAAAGAGTAAAAGGCTGCACAGTTGCCAGGATTTTGGAGGAGGTGGGGAGAGCAGAGGAGATAGATAGGTGGAGCCAAAGGATTTTTAGGGCACTGAAAGTATTCTGCATCATATTATAATGGTAAATATAGGATATTTTACATTTGGCAAAACCTATAGAACCATACAACACAAAGTGGATCCTAATGTAAACTATAGACTTTCATTAATGCTAATGTATCAACATCAGTTTATCAATGTAATAAATGTACCACACCAATGCAAGATGTTACTAATAGGAGAAACTATAAGAGGGGGGTTGCATATGGGAACTCAGTGCTTTCCAACTTTTCTGTAAATCTATCACTGCTCTAAGGAATACAGCCTATTAATTAGAAAAAATAAAATGAAAACTTGTTTTAAAAAAAGAATAGATGATCAAAGGCTGGCTTCAAGGAAGGGCAGAAGAAGCAGATCCTTAAGAACCTCTTGAAAATTCTTCAAACGTAAAGAATTGTGAAGAAAAGGATTGTAGTTGTAAATACTTCACTTGCAAGGTGAGATAATAGCCTTGAAATCTGAAATCTACTGGGTTCATTTTTCAATACAAACATTGTTAAGGAAAAAAACACACTGCCAAAGATCACAACTGTCTTTCAAATGACAAAGCCAGTCTTTCAAGCCCTGCTTTTGAGATTATATATGTGTAATATATATGCACATAAAATGTTAACATCTTCACGCCTGAGTAAATGAAAGGAGAAAAAACTTGCCCATACCTCTGTCCCCAACACGCTCCTTCACCCACTCAGTGGCCGCAGCGATGCTCTCTGTCTTGGTGACGTCCAGAATCACTGTCTGCAGCCTGTCTGATGTCTGGTTCCTCAGCTGCTCGGCCCCCTGCTCCGTCAGACACCCAGCCAGGACCCTCAAGCCTCGCAGGTCCAGCTGCCTGGCCAGCTGGTTCCCAAAGCCCGAGTCACAGCCCGTGATGAAGACAAACTTGTCCTGGAGGTGGCTCACCACCTGCCTCTCTCGGTACCAGCGCAGGAGGTAGTACAGGCCCAAGAGGACTGCCAGGTACAGCCACATGGTGAGAGGACTTCCTTCAAAAGAAAAAGAACAGCTTTCATTTTATTCCTTCCTTTTTTCCTTAACCAGTATTTACTATGTGCCAACCACTGCACTATGTGCTAGGACTCTGTACTAACTAACACATGGTCCTACCCTCTAGCCACAGTCTAGAGAGGGGAGTCAGGGAAGTAACCAAACAACTGCATTGCAATGTGGTAGGTACCAAACAGAAGTATACACAGTCTGATGGAGCTATAAAGGAGAGTGACCCACTACCTGCTAAGTTAGACCTAGCTTCACAGAGGCGATGATTTTTGAAATACTTCTAATAAAATAGTTAAAGAGTTCAAAAAGTGGATACGGATGAAATGACATTCCAGGCAGCAATAATGTGTACATGAATGGAGGAGTGAGCAGCATAAAACTTCCTGATACCTACAAGCAGTTTAGGTGATGTAGAAAGCATATGGAAGAAGAAATGGAAAGTGAGGTGGTAAAGGGTCAGACCAGGAGGGGTCCTGTAAACTACACTAAGGAATCTGGATGTATGTTATAGGCAACAAGGGTATGCCATTAGAAGGTATTAAACTGAAGGCTGAGATGGCCAGATTTAGCTTTAAAAAGATCTGTCTCACAGTGGGAATGAAGGATGGATTAAACAGGGGTGTGATGAAGGCAAAGAGATTAGTTAAGAGATCCAACAGTTTGGTGAGACATTGCAGCCAAAGCAGTTTGGAAATATAGACCAATCATATGCATTGTTGAAATGAATGTTCAGAGATGCCTACACTTCTGTACATAGTTCTAGAGAAACATCCACCTTTTGGGGGCAATCTGTAGTTTCTGGCTGAACTAACATATGACTCATAAAGTCATGTGCATGCTCAGTTGCTCAGTCGTTTCCGACTCTATGCAATCCCATGGACTGAAGCCACCAAGCTCTTCTGTCCATGGGATTTCCCAGGCAGGAGTGGGTTGCCATTTCCTTCTCCAGGGAATCTTCCCAGCCCAAGGATCAAACTCGAATCTCCTGAATCTCCTGTGTCTCCTGCCTTGGCAGGTGGATTCTTTAACACAGAGCCACCTGGGAAGTCATAGATAGAGGTCAAAGATGGGTGTAGGGGTTTCCCTGGTGGTCTAGTGGTTGAGAATCACTTTGTAGTGTAGAAGACACCAGTTGGATCCCTGGCCTGAGAAGACCCCACGTGCCATGGGGCAACTAAGCATGAGCACTGCAACTTATGAGCCTGTGTTCTAGAACCTGAGAACCACAACTACTGAGCCCACGTGAAGCCTGCATGCCTGGAGCCCATGCTCCACCACAAGAGAAACCACCACAGGTAGAAACCCATGTGCCATAACCAGAGAGGAAGCCCCCACTCACCGCAACTAGACAAAGCCCAAGTGCAGCAACGAAGACCCAGATCAGCCATAAATAAAGCTTTTTTTTTTAATAGATGGGTTTGGACCCACTAGGACATCACAAGGCTTACACAATGTTTACCTTAGCTTGGCTTTAAGGTCTCCCCAGTGCTCTGGTCCCAGATTTCTTTCTTAGCCTCCTCTTTGACCACCCTCTTTTACACCCTACTCTTTAGCTGTAATAAGCACCTTTCAATAACCCACACAGTACAGGCTTTTCATGCCCCAATATACAATTCTGTCTATAATTCTTTCCCAGCTCTCATCCATTTGACAAATAATACTCATCTGTTAAGACTCCACTGAATCATTTTCATTCAACGACATCAATTCAACATCCACTATGAGTCAGACACAATGTAAAGCACTGATACACAAAAGTGAACAAAACAAGATTCCATTATGCATTGAATTCATGGTCTAAGTGTAAAGACTGACAAGAAAACAGTGCGATATACAGTCATCCCTTGGTATCCATAAGGGGTTGGTCCCAGGACCCTTCACAAATACCAAAATCTGAGGATGTTCTGTCCCTTATGTAAAATGACATAGCATTTGCATATAACCTATGAATATCCTCTTTAAATCATCTCTAGATTACTTATCATACCTAATATAATGTAAATGATATGGAAATAGGTGAAAATACAATGTAAATGCCTGTAATTAGTTGTAAATGTGGTGTAAATGCTATGTAAATAGTTGCTGGCATGAAGCAAATTCAAGTTTAGCTTTTTTGGAACTTTCCGGAAATTTTTTTCCTAATATTTTTAATCTGTGGTTGGTTGAATCTGCAGGTGCAAAACCAGTAGATATGGAGGGCCAACCATAATAGAAGTGAGGGCCAGATGCTGTTGGAGCATTCAGGAGAGGCTTCCAAGCCAGTCTAAGAACTGAGAGGTTTCCTAATGAGAATAAAATATAACTTCAGATCAAAAGCATAATAAAAGCAGCTAACACTTGCAAAGCACGTGCTGTAGTACATACAGGTCCTGTTATAAGCATTTCATATATATTAAGTCATTGAATTTTCATAACAGCCCATTAAGGTAGATCCTATCAATATCCCTGTGTGTCAGTTCAGATGCCAAGACAGAAACAGACATGCAAGGCACTCACTGGGGGAAAATACCTAAAAAGACTAAAGGTGGAAAGTGCAGGAGTGGGTGCCAATACAGGTCTGAAACAAGAAAGAGAAGGAAAAAAGGATTTAAAAAGAAGAAACTTAAACTGCAGTTCAGCCCTGAGAAAGTCTCAACTAGGCCAACGAGGGTCCTTGAACAAAGACTGCCCAGTAGAGTTCTACATTGGGCTGAACTGGTTGGAACTTTCAGTTCCACCTCCTGACCTCCAGGGAGAGGAGAGGATTTGGAGATTGAGTTTAATCAGTAATGGCCAATGATTTAAGGGGCGTCCCTGATAGCTCAGCTAGTAAAAAATTGGCCTGCAATGCAGGAGACCCTGGTTCGATTCCTAGGTTGGGAAGTTCCCTTGGAGAAGGGCATGGTAACCCACTCCAGTATTTTTGCCTGGAGAATCCCATGGACAGAGGAACCTGGTGGGCTGCAGTCCATGGGGTCACAAAGAGTCAGACACGACTGAGCGACTAAGCATGCACTGATTTAAATCAATTATGCCTATATAATGAAGTCTCCACCAAAACCAAAAAGGATAGGGTTCAGAGAGCTTCCAGATGAACATTCGGAGATTCAGGGAGGGTGGCTTGGAGAGGGCACAGAAGCTCTGTGTCATTTCCCCATGATGGTGGTTTAGTCACTAAGTCATGTCCAACTCTTACGACCCCATGGACTGTAGCCTGCCAGGTTCCTCTGTCCATGGGGTTCTTGACAAGAATACTGGAGTGGATTGCCATTTCCTTCTCCAGGGGATCTTCCTGACCCAGGGATTGAACCTGGGTCTCTTGCATTGCAGGCAGATTATTTACCAAGTGAGCTACAAGGGAAGCCCAGACCTTGCCCTAAGCATCTCTTCCGTCTAGCTGCTCCTGAGTTATATCCTTTTATAATAAACCAGTCATCAGATAAGTAAAATGTCCCTCTGTAAGTTCTGTTAGCCCCTATAGCAAATTAATTAAACCCAAGGATGGGGTTGCTGGATCTTTCAATCTACCATCCATCAGAAGCACGGGTGATAATCTGGGCTTATAACTGGTGTCTGAAGTGAGGGGTGAAGAGAGTAGTAGGGTTGTAGGACTGAACCCTTAACCTGTGGAATCTAATGTTGTCTCCTTGTCGTTAGCGTCAGAACTGAGTTGAATTGTGAAACACCTAGCTGGTGTTGGAGAGAATCATTTTTTTATAATTAGGTCCAGAACTGTTGAGGTGAATAGAACTCGAGGAGCCAGTGAAGGGGAGAAAACAGTGGATAAAGACATTGATTGGTCCCTCCCTGCTCTTCTCTTTCTCTCCTTTTCCCTCCTCCCACTGCCTCCGTATTCTCTCCCCTCCCCCAGGTTTTCTGCTCTCTCCAGTATGAGTCCTGTGTTCTCTAGCCAACTGCCTCTGTTCTGCCCAGTTGTCATTCTCTGGTACACTGTACTAACAGAGCTTCATCCTGCCTGTTTACTGACTAAAAGGGTAATTTCCTGATGCCATTCAAAGATGAGAATCCATGTCCCCCGTGAGGAGGAAGCTTGGAAACCACAGCCTTTCTACATATTACTATTCAATCACCACATAGTAAGACTAAACTTGAAAGAGAGATATGCCAGGCCAAGCAGAATCCCAAAACATAGGCCTAAATTGAATGTGAATCAAAAGCCTTGAGGTGTTTTGACTATTTCAAATATCTATATCCCTTGACCTGACCATTTTCTGAGGCTCTATCCTGTCTTTCTAATTTCCTTAAGTACTTTTCAGCCAGATGTTGAGCCAGATAGTCAATATATCCAAGATAGAACACATCATATTTTCTCCTAAAACTGTTTCTCCTCCAGGATTCCCAATTTCTATTTGTATTATTTTTAGTCTTAAGGCTCTGACACTTTCTCTTCATTGCCCCATGCATTCCCTCCAGAGATGAGGCGGTAGAGTCCAGCTCTCTAGTATCTGGAGCACCTGTCCCCTACCCTTCACTCCCATGGTCACATCCATCGTTCAAGCCTTCAACATTCAATACCTCTTGCTTGACCTATCATAGAAGCCTTCTCACCATCCCCACAGTGTTAGTCCCTTCTCACCTCCACACAGTGCTGTCTGATAATTTTCCTCAAGCACAGCTCTGTTGATGTCACTACTTGAAAAGCATGTACTGTGCTTAGTCACTCAGTCGTGTCCCACTCTTTACAACCCTATGGGCTGTAGCCCACCAGGCTCCTCTGTCCATGGGAATTCTCCAGGCAAGAATGCTAGAATGAGTTGCCATGCCCTTCTCCAGGGGATCTTCCCAACACAGGAATTGAACTGGGATCTCCTTCATTGCAGGCATATTCTTTATCAGCTGAGCTACTAGGGAAGCCCCACAGAAGAAACATATTCCAACATAATAAAGACCATATGTGACAAGCCCACAGGCTTCCCAGGTGGGAAAACATAGGGAAAAATTCCTTGATGTTGACCTTGGCAACAATTTTTTTGGCTGTGAAACCGAAAGCAACAAAAGTAAAAATAAGTGGGTCTACATCAAACTAAAAAGTTTCTACACAACCAAAGAAACAATCAACAAAATGAAAAGGCAACCTATAGAATGAGAGAAATATCTGCAAACTGTATATCTGATAAGGAGTTAACATCCAAAATATAGAAGGGACTCATAAAACTCAATAGCAAAATAAATCCAATTACAAAAGAGCTCCAGGAGTTGGTGATGGACAGGGAGGCCTGGCGTGCTGTGGTTCATGGGATCGCAAAGAATTGGACACGACTGAGTGACTGAACTGAGAGAGGATCTGCATAGACATTTTTCCAAAGAAGTCATATAAACAGCCAACAGATACATGAAAAGAAGCTCAATATCACTAATCATGAGGAAAATGCAAATCAAAATCAGAATGATCACTTCATGTCTGTTAGAATGGCTGCTATCAAAGAGACAAGAGTTAACAAGTGTTTCCAAGGATAGGGGAAAAAAATCCACCTATGTCAACAGTCCCAAGGTTGAACAACTAGAACAACCTGAGGAGGTTGGGAGAAAGAAAGGGAAAGCCTAGGAGAAGTCTCAGGGCAGTACTGAAGGCGGGGCTCGCTTAGCAGGTGTCTTCTAAGCCACCAACTGAGCCACCTCCTTGGACTGAAGACTCTCAAATGGAAACACGACTCTGTAGGTGTTACTTCTGAGCCTTTTCTTTACCAACAGCGAAGTCATTGGCCCATTCTGTCTTGGAGACTTCATCCTAAGACCATCTACAATGAACTGTAGAGCTCATCTGGCCATCCCCAAGCCTGAGATTCCCTTACTGCTCTCCCCACTTAGCAGGGTGAGCTTTTCTCTAAGGGAACAGTGTTTGTTTTTGTGGATGGGGCCATGTAAGCATGAAAGGAAAGGGAAAATATAGCAGAAGAGGAAAGAAAGGTAGAAAAAGGTGTGGGGAAGTAGAGGGTTCCAGGGGCTCCACGAGAAAGTAGAGATGGCTTAATCTCTGCCTAAGCATCCACCAGGATGTCCCTTCTTTGTCTTTCCTGCCATCATCAGTCTTTGGAGCCCATCCTCACCAGCCCAGGTCTTGTTCAGTGACAGGGCCCCAAGAAGGAAGCAGGAAGGTTTGGGGCCCCATGAACTGACCTCTCTGGATGCCTTGGAATCTGGGGTGAACACAGGGTCACTAGCCACTGGTATGGATATTAGAAATATTAATATTGACTACTACCTCTGATTGGTTTCTCTAAAACCTGAAAATCCCAACAAAAACTAGCCATAATACTGTGTCATCAATCTCTCAGTAGAGCAACCATAAAAACCTGACACAGAAAATGAAAGGAAAAACCCAAGAAAAGTCCTAGGGAGGTTGGCAATCCTCAAGATTAGGCTCGCTGCTAAACTGGGCTTCCCCACCCAGTCACTGTACTTGGTGTGTGCCGAAAACTCTCACATCCAAACCTGGAGGTGTTTCAGGCTTCTGTAACTTTCCTCTTCAGCAACTATGCAGAGCAAGGGCTTCCCTGGTGGTCCAGTGGTTAAGATTCTGGCATTCCCAATGCAGAGGGCTCAGGTTCAATCCCTGGTCAGGGAACTAGATCTCACAGACCATAACTAAGAGCCCTGACACTACAATTAAAGACCTCATATACTACAATGAAGACCCAGTGCAGCTGAATTAAAAATATATACAGTGCAGAACACATTCCATTTCTCAGAACACTTTTTTTGGAGTCTGTTATACCAATGAGACCCTTGGCTAATACTCTGCCTACCTTTCCTTTTATTCCTTTCCAATTTGCATGAGTTCCCCTGACCTCAACCCTGATTTTGTGGATAGCATAGAAATATGAGCATGTATTCTGAAGTCAGATTACTTGGGTTCAAATCAGGCTTTACCATTTACTTGTGTAGCCTTGGGCAAGTGAATTAACCTCTCTACCTGTGTTGTTATTGTGCATGCTCAGGCATGTCTGACTTTGCGACCCCATGGACTGTAGCCCGCCTGCCTTCTCCGTCCTGTGAGACTTTTCCAGGCAAGAACACTGGAGTGGGTTGTTATTTCCTCCTCCAGGGGATCTTCCTGACCCAGGAATCGAACCCCGGTCTGCTGCAACTCCTGCATTGCAGGCAGATTCTTTCCCCACTGCACCATTGGGGAAGCCCTCTACCTGTGTGCTCATCTTCAAAATGGGAAAAGGACCCTTCAGTGATTTGTTGGGAGAGTTTAAGTGAGTTAACACATGTAAAGCACTATGTAATTTCTAGATATTATTAGGATTACTTTGGTGGTTGTTGTTTTATTATTGCCATTCTAGACTTTTATCCCTGAACCCTGCCTCTTCCTCTAGGTCTTATCAGAATCACTTTTTCACAGTGTGTGCAACTCCAAGCATTGCAACATCCTTAGTCTTTTCTATATGCTTTTTATCACTACACTGGGCCATACTAGTTCACCCCGACCTTCTTCAGTCTCAAGCAGAGGACCTGTCTCTCTGAAATATAGCACAAGGCAAAATAAGGAATAGCCTTTATTCTCTTCTTTTAAATCTTCAGACATGAGTTTATCTGTAAGGTTCAATCAGTCTAGTCACTGATCCTAAGAGTGAGTCTATCAACAACACACGGATTCGTGGACTGATCCATTGTGACCTTCTTTGTTCTCACACTGGGCATACAAACTAGGTATTACTTGTAAAACAAAGAATGTTGCCCACTATCCAGTTCTACAAGGATCAAGTCATTAGCCTCTGCAGTCACTGACTGGCAGTACACTCTGAAAAGAATTCAGGATGAAGAATGTGATAAGGCATTTTATACTTTGGAAAAACAGATGCCTTAGTTTGAGATATCTCAGGTGGAAAAAAATTTAATGAACCCAGATTTTTGCATCTTCTCATACAGAAAAAAAAGCACTAAGATCATTAACTGAGGACTTCCTTGGTGGTCCAATGGTTAAGAATCTGCCTGCCAATGCCGGGGATCCAGGTTTGATTTCTGGTCTGGGAAGATCCCACATGCCACGGGGGCAGCTAAAACCATGCGCCACAACTACTGAAGCCCACACATTCTAGGGCCTGAGAGCCCGTTCACCTTAGAATCCCTGCTCTGCAACGAGAAGCCACTACATTGGGAAGCCCATGCACCATAACTAGAGAGCAGCCCCTGCTTGCCACAACTAGAGAAAGCCCACATGCAGCAATGAAGACCCAGTGCAGTTCAAATAAATACATAAATAAAATTTTAAATCTTTAATTCAGATATCTGATCCTGGTGGTGCAGTGCATAAGAATCTGCCTACTAATGTAGGGGACATGGGTTCGATCTCTGGTCCAGGAAGTTTCCAGGTACAGCAGAGCAACTAAGCCTGTGCACCACAACCACTGAGCCCGCACTCTAGAGCCTGTGCTCCACAGTGAGAGAAGCCACCACAATCAGAAGCCTGAGCACCACAGTGAAGAGCAACTCCTGCTCATCATAACTTAGAGAAAAAAAAAAAAAGCTTGAGCAAAATAACAAAGACCCAAAACAGCCAAAAATAAAAATTTTTTTAAAGGAGTTCACAAGAACAATCAAACATTGCTATTGAACAAGTAAATATATTCAATTTGGAAAAAGCAATTTATCATTATCTACCAAAGATAATGATCCATCTTCCCTATACCCAAAGATTCCAGTTTAGGTATATAACAACAAAATATGTACACCATAAACATTACTTGTGATAGCCAAAAGCTGGAAACAACCCACACATGCACAAATAGTAGAATGGATAAATAAGTTGAGATATGTTCATGCAATGGAATGCTATACAGTGAAAAAAACAAACTATAGCTACACACAGTTACATGAATGAGTCTCGCAAACATAACACTGTGACACAAAAGAACACATACTACATGATTCCATCTCCACAAAGCTTTAAAATATAAAACTAATCTATGTTGGGACTTCCTTGATGGTGCAGTGGCTAAAATTCCACACTCCCAGTGCAGGGGGCCAAGGGTCAATCCTTGGTCGAGGAACTAGATCCCGATGCCACAACTAAGACCTGAAGCAACCAAATAAATAAAAATAAATCTTTTTTAAAGCTATAAAAATTTTTTAAATTAATCTATGTTGATATTAATACAAATCATATTACTGGTTACTTTGGGGGAGGAGGTAGGGTTCAACAAATGAGAACGGTATTAATGGATTATCTACCATGCTCATAATGTTCTATTACTTGACCTGTGTGGCTGTAACAGAAATGCAAATTTTGTGAAAATTCATTGAACTGTCACCTGTGTGTTTTCTACTCAAATTAGAAAAATTAAAATACCACTTTGGGGCTGGTGCACTGAGATGACCCAGAGGGATGGTATGGGGAGGGAGGTGGGAGGGGGTTTTAGGATGGGGAACACGTGTATACCCGTGGCGGATTCATGTTGATGTATGGCAAAACCAATACAATATTTTAAAGTAAAAAAATAAATAAATAAAATAAAGGCTGAATAATAAAAAAAATACCACCTTGATTAAAAAGAGAAGAAAAGAAACAGTCTGAAGAAAATCACTTCTGCATTTGTCATAAAATTCTTATCAAGAACACTGTGTATCTATACACTGTGTAAGATCCCACATGATAAATCCTGTCATGCATTTAGTACCAGGAAAGATTTTGTCTTTTCTAAGTAAATAGTATACTATTGATTCTTTTTAAATTATCTAATTTTTCCATATTATCTTAGTGGTTTAAGGCCAAATTTAATGTTCAGTCATAGTAATTCTATTCGTCCTCATAAATAGCATTTTCTTCTTCTTCTCTCTTCTCTTTCAACACGTTGATTTTCTTTCTCTTTTTATGTTTCCATTTGCATTTTAATAACTTTTTTTGTGTATGTGTCTTTTATTATAGATTACCTCAAACTCTTTTTGAAGATGCTACATTTGTCCAAGAATAAAATCTAATAGATTCGCCAACCTCAGTCTCTTCCCAAAAGCTGACTCAATCCCTCAGCCAAGTGGGAAAAAAATTAGCAAATACTCCAGTAGTTGATGCCATGTACTGGCATATATATACACATATATCTATGTATAATATAATAAAATGTATATATACACATATACATAAATCATACTTCATTTCATATCAGTATATGAGATTCCACAAAGAGAAAGGACAAATGTTACCTGAGAAATTTTTATTTGTGAATATACATCACATTTCACCTACCTTTGGAATTTTACTTCTTCTCTGTTCTCCACAGGATTAGAAATGTAATGAGAGAAGGAATCATGGGACTATTGAACCCTTGTTTACTGGTCACATGGGTTAAAAAAGAAAGAAAAAAAATTTCACCACTCCCACTGCAAAGAGCTTGCTCATAGTAGGAAATTGGGGTAGGGTTAGGTCAGGACAGAACTAGATCACAGAGCTTCAGCAACACAACTCTCAGGGCTTAATTACATAAAGCTGCTTTTGCTTATCCAAAAGTTCATGAACTTACTCCACAGCTCCCAGCATTAACTAAAAAAGAGCTGGTTTTCCACACTGTCAAGATTCCCAGTTTACAGAGCATATCCAAGGGGTCTTATGTGTAAGTATAAAATCACTGTCAACTTCTAAACAATATTTAAACTGCAAAAGAATAAAGATCAAAAAAGTGGAGAAAATCATCAGTTCAGTTCAGTTCAGTCACTCAGTTGTGTCCTACTCTTTGCGACCCCATGGACTGCAGCATGCCAGGCTTCCCTATCCATCACCAACACCCAGAGCTTGCTCGAACTCATGTCCATTGAGTCGGTGATGCCATCCAACCATCTCATCCTCTGTTGTCCCCTTTTCTTCCTGCCTTCAATCTTTACCAACACTAGGGTGTTTTCCAATGAGTCCGTTCTTCGCATCAGGTAGCCAAAGTGTTGGAGTTTCAGCTTCAGCATCAGAGAAAGCCATGATGATGAATTTTCTTTCAGAAATCAAAGTTGAAGGGTCTTTTAAGAAAATTATAGACCACAATCAAGATCTTTATCCAAACAGATTTTATTTCCAACCCAAAACACACACACACACTCACACCATTTGTTCAGGAAGAGTTTTCAGAGGACTTCATGAACCCCACTGAGCAAGGTCCCTTTCCTTTCCTGCACGCTGCCCATCCCAACCTTCTGCACCTCTTTCACAACACCACTCTCTTGTGGTCAGAGTTCAGGGTGCTTCACTCGCTTGTGCCCTGCCTATAGTTCTCAACAGTGCCAGCCTTGTTCAGCTGCAGAATCTGACCTGTTACAGTCAAAAAAAAAAAAAAAATTAAAAACAGAAAGCTCCCATTCTCTAAGTTGGAGCCTCTGCTGGAGTCAGGGAATGGGGAAGCAGAGCCTGCTCTTAGACTGCCCACCTGAGATCAGTTTCTGCGAACTGGGGCTCTGGGCCCTTAAGGCTGTTAGACACATTTCCAAAAGACCTGCCACTGCTTTATGATCTAATACATTCTAGCAAATCAGTCAAACCCAAGGAGGGAGTCGTGGAAATCTTCAATTTAAAGCACAGGTAACAACCTGGGCTTGCGATTGGCATCTGAGGTGGGGGGGAGTCTTGTGGGATGAACCTTGAATCTATGGAATCTGACACTACCTCTGGGTGCATGCATGTTCAGTCACTTCTTTGCAACGCTGTGGACTGTAGCCCACCAGGCTCCTCTGTCCATGGGATTCTCCAGGCAAGAATACTGGAGTGGTTGCCACACCCTCCTCCAGGGCATCTTCCCTACCAAGAGATCAAACCTGTCTCCTGAAGCTGGGTAAATAGTATCAGGGCTGAGTTGAATTGTAATACACACAGCTGGTATCCAAAGAACTGGTTTGGAGGTATGGGTAAACACATCCCTCCCTCACATTAGAATTGGTATAAAATCCTTCAGCACCTTTTCACAACTCTCTCCTTTCTTGGCTCCTATGAAATCACCATCTCCTAGCTCTCCTGCTTCTATTTCTATTTGTTCTCCTTGTCCTTCCTGGCTTCTCTTCATCCACCCAGTTTTTAAAGTCAATATCTTTAAGAGTTCTATCCAGGCCCTTCTTCTCTTCTCAATGCACACACCCTCCTTGTATGGGGACCTCAGTCATCATCAACTTCAACCTGATCTACAGTCTAAGGACTTTGTAAATCTCTGTCTTCAGTCAAGATCTCTCTTGACATCTAGCTCCTCATATCCAACTGCCTGCTGGGCATCTTTCACTGGAATTCATTCATCCATTCCATAAATATAGAGTTCCTACTATGTGCTAGGTCCAATGCTATTTATTGGAGCTAATGTTGTTGCTTTTGTTTAGTCACTAAGTCGTGTCTGACTCTTTGCAACCCCTTGGGCTACAGCCTGCCAGGCTCCTCTGTCCATGGGAGTTCCCAGGCAAGAATACTGGAGTGGGTTGCCACTTCCTTCTCCAGGGATCCAACCCACATCTCCTGCACTGGCAGGTGGATTCTTTACCACTGAGCCAGCAGGTAAGCCACTGGAGCTAATAGAGGAGAATAAATTGGCATGATATTTGAAACCTTAGAATTTATCATTTTAGTAGGAAAATAGACATTAAATATACATTCCTACAAATAAATGTATAATTACACACTGTGACAAAGGCTATGGAAGAAAAGCATAGGGAGCTTAGGAAATACAGAAACAATATAATATAGTCACAATAGAAACTCAAATTTAACTTTTCAAAACTGAAATGATGATGATTCAGTGCAATATGATCCTCCTCATTTTCATGTTATTTCCTATCCCTACATGTATTCAACAAATACTCAACAAATTTAATGATTGCCCACTAGATGCTAAACAACTCCCTTCCAACCAGCTGCCCAATCCTGAAACCTGGGAGATCATCCTAGACCCATCCCTCATCCCCTACATCCAATCAACATTAATTCTTTGTAATATTTCTTGTCACTTATGTCCACCCAATCACATCCATCTCTACTGCCTTAGTTTAGGCCACAAGTATTTGTGCCTTGGATTCCAACAACAGTTTCTTGGGATGGTTCTGCCTCTGGTTGCTCTTTCCCCTTCTATCTGTCCTTTACAGGGCTCCAGAGGTTATTGGAACAGACTGGTTCCAAATCGGGAAAGGAGTACATCAAGGCTGTATTTTGTCACCCTGTTCATTTAATTTATATGCAGAGTACATCATGTGAAATCCTGGGCTGGAGAAGCACAAGCTGGAATCAAGCTTGCTGGGAGAAATATCAATAACCTCAGATATGCAGATGACACCACCCTTATGGCAGAAAGTGAAGAAGAACTAAAGAGCCTCTTGATGAAAGCAAAAGACAAGAGTGAAAAAATTGGCTTAAAACTCAACATTCAGAAAACTAAGATCATGGCATCTGGTTCCATCACTTCATGGCAAATAGATGGAGAAACAATGTAAAGAGTGACAGACCTCACTTTTCTGGGCTCCAAAATCACTGCAGATGATGACTGCAGGTGACTATGTGATTTTAATGGTTTGCGGGAAAAAAACAAGTCATTTTGTTTTTGAGGCCCAATCGCCGGGCCCTTTTTTACCAGTGACTACTCCATTTCTTCTGAGGATTCCCGCCCAGTAGTAAATAATGGTATCTGAGTTAAATTCACCCATTCCCGTCCCTTTGTTCGTTCCTGAAAAAGTTACATTCCTCTTCATTTTGTTTGACCACTTCAATTTGCCGTTCATGGACCGACATTTTAGGTTCCCATGCAAATTTTCCTTTTCACATCGGGCCTTTCTTCTATCACCCCGTCCATCCCCAGCTGGGATTGTTTTCTTTTGGGTCCTTCCCCTTATTCTTTTTAATTTCACTGATCTCCAGGCATATTGGGGACCTACTGACCTATTTTTTTCAGATCCTATCATTTTTCCTTTCATACTGTTCATGGGTTTTGCAAGAATACGAAGTAGTTCCATTCCTTTTCCAGTGGACCCATTCTTTAGATCTTCACCCAAACCGCCGCTTGGGACCCCCACGGCATGGCTTTTATTTAGAGACAAAGGGAAGGTCCCGTGTGAAGATTGACTGTTTTCGGGGATGATTTCAGTGTGTCTGCCCCCTGATGCCCTCTTTCAACCTTACCGTCTGGGTTTCCCTTTGGGGGTGGACTTTTGGTACCCAGCGGGAGTTGGCTCCACCTTGGATGAGGGTATCTCCTCACCCCTGCCCCTTTCCCGACCTTCAACTGGGTGCCCCCAGGCCCCCCCTGCCCCCCCCCCAGACCCCTTGGGCGGGGGTTTGGGCCCCCCAGCCCGCCCTGCCTCAGGGGGGGGGACATTGAGTTAGTGGTGAAGTGAGTGAACGTCAGTCATTCCCCTTTTGGGCCCTGGACTGAAACCCCAGGCCCTCCGTCCCTGGGGGTTCTCCAGCAGAATATGGAGGGCTTTTTCTCCAGGGGGTCTTACCCCGGATTGAACCCTATCCTATTTTTGGCAGATGTTTAACCCTAGACCAGGGGGCCAACAAAGGGCTGTCTAGTCAAAGCTATGGTTTTTCCAAATCATCTTTGGGTGTGAGAGTTGGACCATAAGGAAGGCTGAGCCCAAAAAACTGATGTTTCAAATGGTGTTGAGAAGACTCTTAAGTTCCTTTTACCAGGGGATCAAATTAAACCCAAAGGGAAACAGTCCCGAAAATTCATTAAGGACTGATGCTGAACTCCCAAAACTTTCCCCCTGATGGCAAAAGGGCCCAAACCATTCCCCGATGCTGAAAAAATTGAAGGCAGGGAACGAGACAGACATAGATGATAGGATGGGATCACTGTTAATGTACTGAGTTTGACAAACTCTGGGGAGATGGTGAAGGACAGGAAGCCTGGTGTGCTGAAGTTCATGGGGTCATGAAGAATCGGACACAACTGAGTGACTGAACAACAACAAATATGTCTCCATCTGTAAAATAGGATATGATTAGTACCAATCACATATGTCCTGACACAGCAACAAGCATACAAACAGTTAGCTATTATTATGTCCTTTTGCCTAATGAGAATAACTGTTAAATAAATCAAGCATACAATAGGAACTCAATAAATAAACTTCCTTGTTTTCTATTCACATATCTTAGCTCCTTGCAGTGTGCCTTCTTTAATGGTCCTAAAATTCAAATAGGGGACTCCCAAATAGCTAAAAGAAATTAGTTCCTAAAGGCAGAATAAGGAATTTCCAGGTAAGAAACACCAAAACTTCCATTAAAAAGCCCAAGGGTATGCAAATTGGAAGAGAACCTAATGTTTCTCCTTTTTGTTCTTTTTAATTTTGACTTTTGACTGCATCAGATCTACCAGGGAAGCTGAGTTAGTTCCCCAACGATGTCTCTGTACTTCCTCTGCATTCGAAGTATGAGTCTAAGCTCTGCACCACCAGGGAAGTTCCTCTATTGGTACTCTTGCTACTGTTATTACAGTGAAGACATTCCCAGAAGTGAAATTCACTCTATCCAAAACAGATTGTCTGGGGATTGTGAAAATCAACTAATATTGTGCAGAACATCATATTTCTAGAAATACTCAAATAAATATGATCTGTCTAGAGACTATTTTTCACCATGTTGCCTACAGAAGATGAGGACCATGACCACTTTCAAAAAGTAAAGTTCATGAAAATGATGGCTCAAGAATGGAACAGCATGTAATTATCAGACTACCCACCCCAATCCACATTTGTAGTGAGATGTATCTTTACCTGGTAAGACTGGATTAGTAAATCTGGCACATCATTGCAACAGGTTCTTTCATACTTATGAAACTCCATGATTTTCTCAAGCTTCTCGATTCAGATCAGATTCTGACGTCTAATACGAGAGACCAATAAAGAAAATAATGACCAGACCATATACAAAACAGAACTCTGATCCACAATCTGCCCAAAGCATACCCAGGAAACCAATTCTCATTATACAAATGCCCAGGAAGCCAGCTTGCTTTAGGTCAGACTTGTAGGAAGTGAGACTGCAGTCTAGAGTAATAGTCCAGAAGCTAAATAACCCACATAAGAACCCATCCAAAATAGTCAGGACTTGATTAAAACTGACAGCTTCCCTAATTCTTGTCTCTGATTTCCAGCAGGAACCAACCAGAGAAAGCCAAATGTGCACACCTGACCAATCACATAGGATGTCCCAATGTGTGTTAGCCCACTTATACCTGCCCAATGCAAAGAGTCTTGATTTAGGATATACCTGAAACCTTCTCTTCTGTCCCTATTAAAGCTTTCCCCATTTCTCTGCTCATTTGAGTCTGTCAAAATACAAGTGAGGGTGGCTGACTCCTTTCTGTATAAAAGAAGTTCTTGAATAAATAGATCCTGCTTTTCTCATTTGGTTGGTCATTTATTCCATATATTGGACATAGAAATTCTATGAAGAACTAATTTCCAAACCTTCTTTAATTGCTTAAATGTGTTGTTTCTAAAACAGTTATAAAGTTAGCAGAGAACATCTCTTTTACTTCATCTTGATAACCTAAGTCTATATGCATTCTTGCCTGAGAACCCCATTTAACAGTAAGTATGAAAAGGCAAAAGATGTGACACTGAAAGATGAACTCCTGTGTCCTGAGGTGTCTACTACAATACTGAGAAGAACAGAGAAATAGCTCCAGAGGAATGAAGAGGCTGAGCTAAAGCAGAAACAACACCCAGTTGAGGATGTGTCTGGATATGAAAGTAATTCCAATGCTGTGAAGAACAATATTGCATAGGAACCTGGAATGTTACGCCCATGAATCAAGGTAACTGGAAGTGGTCAAACAGGAGATGGCAATCATGAACATTGACATTATAGGAATCAGTGAACTAAAATGGACAGTAATGGGTGAATTTAATTTAGATGACCATTATTTCCACTATCACAAGAATCCTTATATTAGGCCAGAGCAGCCATCATGGTCAGCAAGAGTCCAAAATGCAGTACTTGGGTTCAATCTCAAAATGATAGAGTGATCTTGGTTGGCTTCCAAGGCAAACCATTCAATACCATAGTAATCCAAGTCTATGCCCCAAACATTAATGTGGAAGAAGCTGAAGTTGAACGGTTCTATGAAGACATACAAGACTTTCTAGAACTAACACCAAAAAGACGCTCTTCATCAAAGGTGAATGGAATGCAAAAGTAGGAATTCAAGAGATAACTGTAGTAACAGGAAAGTTTATTTTGAGCATGTGAATGAAGCAGGGCAAAGGTTAACAAAGCTTGCCAAGAAAATGCACCAGTCATAGCAAAACACCCTCTTCCAACAACACAAGAAAAACAGTTCTACACATGGACATCACCAGATGGTCACTAAAATCAGATTGATTATATTTTGCAGGTCAAATGCAGAAGTTTACAGAGTCAGCAAAAATAAGACCAGGGCTGATTGTGGCTCAGATCATGAACTCCTTATTGCCAAATTCAAACTTAAATTTAAGAAAGTAGGGAAAACCACTGGCCATTCAGATATGACCTAAATCAAATCTCTTATGATTTTACAGTAGAAGTGACAAACAGATTCAAGGAATTAGATCTGATAGACAGAGTGCCTAAAGAACTATGGATGGGGTTCACTGACATTGTACAGGAGGCATTGATTAAGACTATCCCAAGAAAAGAAATGCAAAAGGCAGAATGGTTGTCTGAGAGTACTTACAAATAGCTGAGAAAAAAGAGAAGCAAACGCAAAGGAGAAAAGGAAAGATATACCCATCTGAACAGAGAGTTCCAAAGAATAGCAAGGAGAGAAGAAAGTTTTCCTAAGAACAACTAAATAGGTCAGAGAAAAACAATAGAATGGAAGGACTAGCCATCTCTTTAAGAAAATTAGAGATACCAAGGAAATATTTTCATGCAAGATGGCCTACAAATGATTGTAGAAATGATAAGTGACTTAATATATAAAGATATTACAAGAGAGGGTAAAAAAATACACACAGGAAGAAATCTGCAAAAGATTCACTACAACCTAGATAATCACAGATGGTTTCCTTCCAAAAGAAATCCCAGGGCTGATCTCCTTCAGAATGGACTGGTTGGATCTCCTTGCAGTCAAAGGGACTCTCAAGAGTCTTCTCCAACACCACACTTCACAGTCAACTCTCACATCCATACATGACCACAGGAAAAACCATAGCCTTGACTAGATGGACCTTTGTTGGCAAAGTAACGTCTCTGCTTTTGAATATGCTACCTAGGTTGGTCATAACTTTCCTTCCAAGGAGTAAGCGTCTTTTCATTTCATGGCTGCACTCACCATCTGCAGTGATTTTGGAGCCCCAAAAAATAAAGTCTGACACTGTTTCCACTGTTTCCCCATCTATTTCCCATGAAGTGATGGGACCAGATGCCATGATCTTCGTTTTCTGAATGTTGAGCTTTAACCCAACTTTTTCACTCTCCACTTTCACTTTCATCAAGAGGCTTTTGAGTTCCTCTTCACTTTCTGCCATAAGGGTGGTGTCACCTGCATATCTGAGGTTATTGATATTTCTCAAGGCAATCTTGATTCCAGCTTGTGTTTCTTCCAGTCCAGCGTTTCTCATGATGTACTCTTCATATAAATAAGCAGGGTGACAATATACAGCCTTGACGTACTCTTCTTCCTATTTGGAAGCAGTCTGTTGGTCCATGTCCAGTTCTAACTGTTGCTTCCTGAATACAAATTTCTCAAGAGGCAGGTCAGGTGGTCTGGTATTCCCATCTCTTTCAGAATTTTCCACAGTTCATTGTGATCCACACAGTCAAAGGCTTTGGCATAGTTAATAAAGCAGAAATAGATGTTTTTCTGGAACTCTCTTGCTTTTTCCATGATCCAGCGGATGTTGGCAATTTGGTCTCTGGTTCCTCTGCCTTTCCTAAAACCAGCTTGAACATCAGGAAGTTCACGGTTCACGTATTGCTGAAGCCTGGCTTGGAGAATTTTGAGCATTACTTTACTAGAGTGTGAGATGAGTGCAATTGTGCGGTAGTTTGAGCATTCTTTGGCATTGCCTTTCTTTGGGATTGGACTAAAAACTGACCTTTTCCAGTCCTGTGGCCACTGCTGAGTTTTCCAAATTTGCTGGCATATTGAGTGCAGCACTTTCACAGCATCATCTTTCAGGATTTGAAATAGCTCAACTGGAATTCCATCACCTCCACTAGCTTTGTTCATAGTAATGCTTTCTAAGCCCACTTAACTTCACATTCCAGGATGTCTGGCTCTAGGTCACTGATCACACCATCGTGATTATCTGGGTCGTGAAAATCTTTTTTGTACAGTTCTTCTGTGTATTCTTGCCACCTCTTCTTAATATCTTCTGCTTCTGTTAGGTCCACACCATTTCTGTCCTTTATCGATCCCATCTTTGCATGAAATGTTCCCTTGGTATCTCTAATTTTCTTGAAGAGATCTCTAGTCTTTCCCATTCTGTTGTTTTCCTCTATTTCTTTGCACTGATCGCTGAGGAGGCTTTCTTATCTCTTCTTGCTATTCTTTGGAACTTTGCATTCAGATGTTTCTATCTTTCCTTTTCTCCTTTGCTTTTTGCTTCTCTTCTTTTCACAGCTATTTGTAAGGCCTCCCCAGGCAGCCATTTTGCTTTTTTGCATTTCTTTTCCATGGGGATGGTCTTGATCCCTGTCTCCGGTACAATGTCACGAACCTCATTCCATAGTTCATCAGGCACTCTATCTATCAGATCTAGGCCCTTAAATCTATTTCTCACTTCCACTGTATAATCATGAGGGATTTGTGGTTTTCCCTACTTTCTTCAATTTAAGTCTGAATTTGGTAATAAGGAGTTCATGATCTGAGCCACAGTCAGCTCCCGGTCTTGTTTTTGTTGACTGTATAGAGCTTCTTCATCTTTGGCTGCAAAGAATATAATCAATCTGATTTCGGTGTTGACCATCTGGTGATGTCCGTGTGTAGCGTCTTCTCTTGTGTTGTTGGAAGAAGGTGTTTGCTATGACCAGTGCATTTTCTTGGCAAAACTCTGTTAGTCTTTGCCCTGCTTCATTTCATATTCCAAGGCCAAATTTGCCTGTTACTCCAGGTGTTTCTTGACTTCCTACTTTTGCATTCCAGTCGCCTATAATGAAAAGGACATCTTTTTTGGGTGTTAGTTCTAAAAGGCCTTGTAGGTCTTCATAGAACCGTTCAACTTCAGCTTCTTCAGCGTTACTGGTTGGGGCATAGACTTGGATTACTGTGATATTGAATGGTTTGCTTGGAAACAAACAGAGATCATTCTGTCGTTTTTGAGATTGTATCCAAGTACTGCATTTCGGACTCTTTTGTTGACCATGATGACTACTCCATTTCTTCTGAGGGATTCCTGCCCGCAGTAGTAATATAATGGTCATCTGAGTTAAATTCACCCATTCCAGTCCATTTTAGTTCGCTGATTCCTGAAATGTTGACATTCACTCTTGCCATCTCTTGTTTGACCACTTCCAATTTGCCTTGATTCATGGACCTGACATTTCAGGTTCCTATGCAATATTGCTCTTTACAGCATCGGACCTTGCTTCTATCACCAGTCACATCCACAGCTGGGTATTGTTTTTGCTTTGGCTCCTTCCCTTCATTCTTTCTGGAGTTATTTCCCCACTGATCTCCAGTAGCATATTGGGCACCTACTGACCTGGGGATTTCCTGTTTCAGTATCCTATCATTTTGCCTTTTCATACTGTTCATGGAGTTCTCAAGGCAAGAATACTGAAGTAGTTTGCCATTCCCTTCTCCAGTGGACCACATTCTGTCAGATCTCTCCACCATGACCCGCCCGTCTTGGGTTACCCCACGGGCATGGCTTAGTTTCATTGAGTTAGACAAGGCTATGGTCCCAGTGTGATTAGATTGACTAGTTTTCTGTGAGTATGATTTCAGTGTGTCTGCCCTCTGATGCCCTCTTGCAACACTTACCGTCTTACTTGGGTTTCTCTTACCTTGGGCGTGGGGTATCTCTTCACGGCTACTCCAGCAAAGCGCAGTTGCTGCTCCTTACCTTGGATGAGGGGTATCTCCTCACCGCTGCCCTTCCTGACCTTCAACGTGGGATAGCTCCTCTAGGCCCTCCTGCACCCGCGCAGCCACCGGTCCTTGGACGTAGGGTTGGTCCTCCCAGCCATCGTCCCTTGCCTCAGGCGTGGGGGCGTGGGACATTGAGTTAGTGAGTGAAGTGAGTGAAGTCGTTCAGTCATGTCCGACTCTTTGTGACCCCATGGACTGAAGCCCACCAGGCTCCTCCGTCCATGGGATTCTCCAGGCAAGAATACTGGAGTGGGTTGCCATTTCCTTCTCCAGGGGATCTTCCCAACCCAGGGATTGAACCCCGGTATCCTGCATTTCAGGCAGATGCTTTAACCTCTGAGCCACCAGGGAAGCCAACAAAGGTCTGTCTAGTCAAAGCTATGGTTTTTCCAGTAGTCATCTATGGATGTGAGAGTTGGACCATAAGGAAGGCTGAGCACCAAAGAACTGATGCTTTCAAACTGGTGCTGGAGAAGACTCTTGAGAGTTCCTTGGACTGCAAGGAGATCAAACCAGTCAATCCTAAAGGAAATCAGTCCTGAACATTCATTGGAAGGACTGATGCTGAAGCTCCAATACTTTGGCCACCTGATGGCAAGAGCCAACTCATTGGAAAAGACCCTGATGCTGGAAAAGATTGAAGGCAGGAGAAGCAGATGACAGACGATGAGATGATAGGATGGCATCACTGATTCAATGTACATGAGTTTGAGCAAACTCTGGGAGATGGTGAAGGACAGGGAAGCCTGGTGTGCTGAAGTTCATGGGGTCATGAAGAATCGGACACAACTGAGTGACTGAACAACAACAAATATGTCTCCATCTGTAAAATAGGGATATGATTAGTACCAATCACATATGTCCTTGACAGCATAGCAAATGCTATACAAATGTTAGCTATTATTATGTCCTTTTGCCTAATGAGAATAACTGTTAAATAAATCAAGCATACAATAGGAACTCAATAAATAAACTTCCCTTGCTTTGCCCACTTATATCTTAGCTCCTTGCAGTGTGCCTTCTTTAATGGTCCTAAAATTCAAATAGGGGACTCCCAAATAGCTAAAAGAAATTAGTTCCTAAAGGCAGAATAAGGAATTTCCAGTAAAGAAACACCAAAACTTCCATTAAAAAGCCCAAGGGTATGCAGCTCTGGAAAAGAGAACTCTTAATGTTTCTCCCTTTTTTGTTCTTTTTTTAATTTTTGACTTTTGACTGCATCAGATCTTAATTGTGGGAAGCTGAGTTAGTTCCCCAACGAGGTTCTGTATCCCCTGCATTCGAAGCATGGAGTCTTAAGCTCTGCACCACCAGGGAAGTTCCTCTATTGGTACTCTTGCTACTGTTATTACAGTGAAGACATTCCCAGAAGTGAAATTCACTCTATCCAAAACAGATTGTCTGGGGATTGTGAAAATCAACTAATATTGTGCAGAACATCATATTTCTAGAAATACTCAAATAAATATGATCTGTCTAGAGACTATTTTTCACCATGTTGCCTACAGAAGATGAGGGACCATGACCACTTTCAAAAAGTAAAGTTCATGAAAATGATGGCCTTCAAGCAACAACAGTGATGTAATTATCAGACTACCCACCCCAATCCACATTTGTAGTGAGATGTATCTTTACCTGGTAAGACTGATTAGCAAATCTGCACATCAATAGTAAACAGGCTCCTTTCATACTTATAAAACTCTCCATGATTCTTCAAGCTTCCTTGGATTCAGATTTTAGTATTCCTGGATGTTCTACATGAGAGACCAAATATACAAAGAAATAATGACCAGACCATATACAAAAACAGAACTCTGATCCACAATCTGCCCAAAGCATACCCAGGAAACCAATTCCCTTATCTATAATAAACAGCCCAGGAAGCCAGCTTGCTTTAGGTCAGACTTGTAGGAAGTGAGACTGCAGTCTAGAGTAATAGTCCAGGAAGCTAAATAACCCACATAAGAACCCATCCAAAATAGTCAGGACTTGATTAAAAACTGACAGCTTCCCTAATTTTTGCCCCCACTTCCAATTTAGAACCAACCAGAGAAAGCCAAATGTGCACACCTGACCAATCACATAGGATGTCCCAATGTGTGTTAGCCCACTTATACCTGCCCAATGCAAAGAGTCTTGATTTAGGATATACCTGAAACCTTCTCTCTTGTCCCTATTAAAGCTTTCCCATTTCTCTGCCTACATTTGAGTCTGTCAAAATACAAGTGAGGGTGGCTGACTCCCTTTCTGTATAAAAGAAGTTCTTGAATAAATAGATCCTGCTTTTCTCATTTGGTTGGTCATTTATTCCATATATTGGACATAGAAATTCTATGAAGAACTAATTTCCAAACCTTCTTTAATTGCTTAAATGTGTTGTTTCTAAAACAGTTATAAAGTTAGCAGAGAACATCTCTTTTACTTCATCTTGATAACCTAAGTCTATATGCATTCTTGCCTTGAGAACCCCATGAACAGTATGAAAAGGCAAAAAGATGTGACACTGAAAGATGAACTCCCCAGGTCCGTAGGTGCCCAATACAATACTGGAGAAGAACAGAGAAATAGCTCCAGAGGAATGAAGAGGCTGAGCCAAAGCAGAAACAACACCCAGTTGAGGATGTGTCTGGATATGAAAGTAATTCCAATGCTGTGAAGAACAATATTGCATAGGAACCTGGAATGTTACGTCCATGAATCAAGGTAAACTGGAAGTGGTCAAACAGGAGATGGCAATCATGAACATTGACATTATAGGAATCAGTGAACTAAAATGGACAGTAATGGGTGAATTTAATTTAGATGACCATTATATCTACTACCGTGGGCAAGAATCCCTTAGAAGAAATAGAGTAGCCATCATGGTCAGCAAGAGTCCAAAATGCAGTACTTGGGTTCAATCTCAAAAATGATAGAGTGATCTTGGTTGGCTTCCAAGGCAAACCATTCAATACCATAGTAATCCAAGTCTATGCCCCAAACATTAATGTGGAAGAAGCTGAAGTTGAACGGTTCTATGAAGACATACAAGACTTTCTAGAACTAACACCAAAAAAAGACGTCCTTTTCATCAAAGGTGAATGGAATGCAAAAGTAGGAATTCAAGAGATAACTGTAGTAACAGGAAGTTTGGCCTTGGAGTACAAAATGAAGCAGGGCAAAGGCTAACAAAGTTTTGCCAAGAAAATGCACTGGTCATAGCAAACACCCTCTTCCAACAACACAAGAAACAGTTCTACACATGGACATCACCAGATGGTCAATACCAAAATCAGATTGATTATATTTTTTGCAGTCGAAAATGTAGAAGCTCTACAGAGTCAGCAAAAATAAGACCAGGAGCTGATTGTGGCTCAGATCATGAACTCCTTATTGCCAAATTCAAACTTAAATTTAAGAAAGTAGGGAAAACCACTGGCCATTCAGATATGACCTAAATCAAATCTCTTATGATTTTACAGTAGAAGTGACAAATAGATTCAAGGGATTAGATCTGATAGACAAAGTGCCTGAAGAAGTATGGACAGAGGTTCATAACACTGTACAGCAGGCAGTGATCAAAAACATTCCTAAGAAAAAGAAATGCAAAAAAGCAAAATGATTGTCTGAGGAGGACTTACAAATAGCTGAGAAAAGAGAAGCAAACGGCAAAGGAGAAAAGGAAAGATATACCCATCTGAATGCAGAGTTCCAAAGAATAGCAAGGAGAGAAGAAAGTTTTCCTAAGTGAACAATGCAAAGAAATAGAGAAAAACAATAGAATGGGAAGGACTAGCCATCTCTTTAAGAAAATTAGAGATACCAAGGGAACATTTCATGCAAAGATTGGCACAATAAAGGACAGAAAAGATATGGACCTAATAGAAGCAGAAGATATTAAGAACACGTGGCAAAAACACACAGAAGAACTATATATAAAAAAAGATCTCAATGACCCAGATAACCATGATGCTGTGATCATTCACCTAGAGCCAGACATGCTTGAATGCAAATTCAAGTGAGCCTTAGGAAGCATCACTTAAAACAAAGTTAGTGGAAGTGATGGAATTCCAGCTGAGCTATTTCAAATCCTAAAAGATGATGCTGTTAAAGTGCTGCACTCAGTATGCCAACAAATTTGGAAAACTCACCAGTGGCCACAGGACTGGAAAAGGTCAGTTTTCATCCCAACCCCAAAGAAGGTCAATGCCAAAGAATGTTCAAACTACCGCACAACTGCACTCATTTCACATGCTAGCGAAGTAATGTTCAAATTCTCCCAGCTAAGCTTCAACAGTATGTGAACCTGGCATACTAAGATGTTCAAGCTGGATTTAGAAAAGGCATAGGAACCAGAGATCAAATTGCCAACATGCACTGGATCATAGAAAAAGCAAGACAATGCCAGAAAAAAATCTACTTCTGCTTTATTGACTACACTAAAGCCTTTGACTGTGTGGATCACAACAAACTGTGGAAAATTCTTAGAGATGGGAATACCAGACCACCTTACTTGCTCCCGAGAAACCTGTATGCAGGTCAAGAAGCAACAGTTAGAACCAGACATGAAACAATGGACTGGTTCCGTATTGGGAAAGGAGTACGTCAAGGCTGTATATTGTCACCCTGCTTATTTAACTTATATGCAGAGTACATCAAGCAAAATGCCGGGCTGGATGAAGCCCAAGCTGGAATCAAGATTGCCAGGAGAAACATCAATAACCTCAGATAGGTAGATGACACCGTCCTTATGGCAGAAAGCGAAGAGGAACTAAAGAGCCTCTTGATGAAGGTGAAAGAAAAGAATGAAAAAGTTGGCTTAAAACTCAACATTCAGAAAACTAGGATCATGGCATCCAGTCCCATCACTTCATAGCAAATAGATGGAACAATGGAAACAGTGACAGACTTCATTCTCTTGGACTCCAAAATCACTGTAGATGGTGAAAGAAGTCATGAAATTAAAAGACACTTGCTCCTTGGAAGAAAAGCTATGACAAACCTGGTCAGCGTATTAAAAAGCTGAGACATTACTTTGCCAACAAAGGTCCATCTAGTCAAAGCTATGATTTTTCCAGTAGTCATGTATGGATGTGAGAGTTGGACCATAAAGAAGGCTGAGCACCAAAGAATTGATGTGTTTGAACTGTGGTGTTGGAGAAGACTCTTCAGAATCCCTTGGACTGCAAGGAGATCAAACCAGTCAATCGTAAAGGAAATCAACCCTGAATTCATTGGAAGGACTGATGCTGAAGCTGAAGCTCCAATACTTTGGCCACCTGATGGCAAGAGCCGACTCATTTGAAAAGACTCTGATGTTGGAAAAGATTGAAGGCAGGAGGAGAAGGGGACGACAGAAGATGAGATGGCTGGATGGCATCATCAACTCAATGGACATGAGCTTGAGCAAGCTCTGGGAGATGGTGAAGGACAGGGAAGCCTGGCAGTGCTGCAATCCATTGGGTCGCAAAGAGTCCGACATGACTGAGAGACTGAACAACAACCATATGCTCCAGGGCTCATCTTTCCGCAGTAAATCGTCCAGGAATGGGCGTGGTCTTCTTCGTCCCACCTGTGCAGGGAACCTAGCTAAGAAACAAATGGGCAGAGACCACAGGAGCACCGCCCTCGACCAGAAAGTGAACGGGAAAGTCGCTCAGTCGAGTTGGACTCTTTGCGACCCCATAGACTATAGCCTGCCAGGCGCCTCTGTCCATGGAATTCTCCAGGCCAGAAAACCAAAGTGGGTAGTCAATTCCCTTCTCCAAGTCATCTTCCAAACCCAGGGATGGAAACCAGGTCTCCCTCATTGCAAGCGGATTCTTTACAGTCTGAGCCACCAGAGAAGCCCAAGAATAATGGAGTGGGTAACCTATCCCTGCTCCAGCGGATCTTCCCGACCCAGGAATCGAACTCGCGGTCTCCCATTGCAGGCGGATTCTTTACCAGCTGAGCTACCCTGGACGCCCAGTCGGTCAGAAGCGGCCTCGCCCAGGCCAGCCTCCAAATAGGAACTACAATTCCCAGCGGCCCCTGCGGACGGCGGGCCGTGGCCACGATGCGCCTGCGCAGTGGCTCAGGCTGGCCTGTGTGGTTCCCGCCAATTCTTGCGGTAGTCCGCCCACGGTTGAATTCTGTGTTCCATGGAGGCGTTTGATCCTGCCGAGCTGCCGGAGCTGCTTAAGCTTTATTACCGAAGGCTCTTTCCCTACGGCCAATACTATCGCTGGCTCAACTATGGCGGAGGTGATGGAGGCAGGGAGAGGGGTGGTAGTGTGTCTGCAAAGGCGTGTGAGGAGGTTTTGGGAGGGTACCTTGGAATGACAATATGAAGTGCCTCCTGTGGGCCAGGCGTTGTGCTGGGCACCTTCGTTTGTTATCTCCAGCCCTCTCCGTCACCTCTGAGGGGTAAATGGGCCGAGAGAGGATGTAATGACCAGCCTACGCCGCACACGGAAGGGTATAGCCGCTACCACTACCACTACGTGTTAGTGTGTGCTGAGTCGCTCGGTCATGTCGACTTTTTGCGACCCTGTGAACTGTAGCTCACCAGCTCCTCAGTCCATAAGATTTTTCCGGCTCAAATAGTCGGACTCACTTTCCGTTTGATGTTTACCTGCAACCACGGGGCGTGAGGGGAGCGGGGGGTGGAGGGGAGGAGGTACAGGGTCATAGCATGAAGCTGCAAAGTCGTGATCTGCTCAGGGACAGAGGGGCATCTCCTAAAAGAGGAGAGGTACTTAACTCTTGCCGCTTGAATTTATTAGTGCCCACCAAGGAAAGAGAGGTGGTATTACATATTGAAAATATTTCTGCATTTTTATCTTCATCTTTGTAAACCCCTTCAAATTAGTAACTAGCTCTTGCCTTTTTTTTTTTTTAACATGTAGCATAGTGTTGAGCAGAGGACTCATTAAAAATATCTTCTCATTGGTTAATGTTTTAATGCTCTGAGCTGGATAAAGTACCAAATTAACTTTAAGGTGTACATTTATTTTGCAGTGGTAAAGAACTACTTTCAGCACCGTGAATTTTCATTCACATTGAAAGATGATATTTATATTCGCTACCAATCCTTCAACAACCAAAGTGATCTGGAAAAGGAAATGCAGAAAATGAATCCATACAAGATTGATATTGGCGCAGTATATTCCCACAGAGTAAGAAATCGTTTTTTTAAGTAGTTTGTTGCTTTTTAAACCAAGAAAGGTTTGGTGCCCCTAGCATTTTGAGATAAATTTGTAGTGTTTATTTTATTTGAAGAGCCACACTTCAACCATTTTTGTAAGAAAGTTGTAAAGTAAAAAAAAATTTTTTTAACATCCTTTGATACTTTACTGACTGGAAATCATTTGGAAATGGATTGGGTATATTCACTCTAGGACAAAAAAACTTTCAGCCAGTATCTGGCTAAAAGACTAAATGAGGTCCATTAAAAAAGAAATGTTTAAAAAAAAAAGACTAAATGAGGGACTTCCCTGGTGGTACAGTGGATGCAGGGGAAATGGGTTCAATCCCTGGTCCAGGAAGATCCCACATGCCATGGAGCAATTAAGCATGTGTGCCACAACTAATGAGCCTGTGCTCTAGATCCTGAGAGCTGCACCTAAAGCCCAGGCGCCCTAGAGGCCATGCTCCTCAGCAGGAGAAGCCACTCCAATGAGAACCCCGTGTACTGAAACTAGAGAAAGCCCATGCAGCAACGAAGAGCCAGCACAATCAAATAGATAAAAAAACATTTTTGAAAGACTAAATGAAGAAGTCAGCATGGTTGAACACAGAAGATATTGGAGAGAATCATTCTTGATTCCTCTCTCACACCTATGTCTGTTTCACTAGGTAATCTCTTTAGCTCTTCCATAATAATATCTACTAACCACTGCTACTAGTGGTACTATCATCACCATCACCTCTTATCTGAATTATTGTAAAAACTTCCTAACACTTTGCTCCTGTAGACTCTAGACTGTATTCTCAACACGGCAGCCAAAAGGATCCTTTTAAAACAAGTAAGATCATCGTGATTCATCTGCCCAAAACCATTCTCCAGTGGCTTCTCATTTTACACAGAGTAAGCCACTCTCTCTCCCTCACTCACTCCATTCCTGTCACACTGACCTGTGCTCAATCAATTTCCACGGCCTAGAACCCATTTCCCGAAGCATCTTTTTGGTTCATTTTTCTCACCTTCAAGTCCTTACTCAAAGAGGCCTGCAGCCTGCCCTTCCTCCTACCCTCTCCCCTCACTGATACATTCTAAGTACTTAGAATACTGCCGGACAGAGAGAGTATCTGTTGAATGAATGAACATAATTGCCCAAAATTGCCCTTCTTCCTCTCTTTAAAAATATACACAGGTAGGGAAAAGATACACATAGAATAATAGCTTTTGTATGGAGCTTTTTCTTAATGTATAACTTGTTTTTCATATCATTCTTCATTATTCTTTTTTAAAAAAGAGAACTTAGATAATTTGGCCTAGGTTACACAATTTCTAAATGAGGGAGATAGGACCTAAATCCAGGTTTTCTGACTCTAAATCCCAAAGGAAAGGGAGAGGAGGTAAGAAAAGGCAGGCAGGGAAAATACTTTGGAGCAGGTTTCTCCTCTTAGGGATGGAGATTAAAACTGAAGTCTCTATAGAAGAGCCAAGGTGTCACTCTACTCCTCCCTAGCACAGAAGGGGGAAAAGGTGTCATTTCTTAAATTGGGCCAAGACAGGCATCTATACATCATCTTTGTGTGTTTTTATTGGTTATATATGCACATAGTTTACAAAATCAACTACTATTAATTAGGCTTTTTTTTTTTTTTTTTTTTTTGGTCTCCTACTTTTGCCCCTATTTTCTGTTCCCAAGAGGCAACCTCTTTTTTTTTTTTGGCTGTGCTGGGTCTTAACTAAGGTACAAGGAACCTTCAGTCTTCATTGCAGCATATGGAATCTTTAGTTGTGGCATGTGGAATCTAGTTCCCTGACCAGGGATTGAATCCCAGGCCCCCTTGTATTGGAAGTGCAGAGTATTAACCACTGGACCACCAGAGAAGTCTCTTTTCCTACTTATTGTTTTCATTTTCTCTGCTTTCTGGGGAATTTCCTCAGAGGTTTTCATTTCTGCTATTATGTTTTCATTTCCAAGAACCTTTTTTTTCTCACATATCCTGTACTCTTTTCATTGATGTATCTGATCCTGCTGAAGATACCAATGACAGGTTTTTACCTGTCATTTTCTTCTGTTACACAGGTTGTTTTATCTACAGTTACATTTTTTTCTGTTTTTCCACTTTTATCAGAGGTTTTCCTCATATATCTGGTAATGTCTTGCTTGTTGCTTATATTTAAGAATAGAGTACCAAAGAGCTGATTGGAAGCTCTGTGTACATGGCTGAGATTTCTTTACTACAGAGTGATCTGACTGGGCCATTTTATTGCGGGAAGCTCTGGTGTCAGTTTCTCTAGGTCTTTGCCAGAATGAAAACTCCAGTTGATCACTGATCTGTTCCTAGAGCCTAATAACAATGCCTGACACACCTGGTCAGGCTTCAGAGAGGAATCTTCCTGTCTCCTGCCTGGGGCGGCAGTGGAAAGGTACAGAGGAGACAGCTAGGTCTCAACATTCCACAAGTAAATGTCTAATTAATCCCCTGAATATCTGTACAGTACAACATTTTTTCATCTGTGCCTACTCTCCCCTTCTCAGTCCAGGGACCCTCTGTTTTATGCTCTCCAGGTAATGATTCAGGTGTCTGCCAGGGAAATGGAAGCACAGTCACCTAGCTCCACAGAGTAGGTTTAGTACTAACTACCTCATAAACAGGTTTGTAACCAATCCTCCTGTTTTTAATCTCAGCTCCAGAGATACGTGTTGTCACCTGTTCCTAAGACTTGGGGATTCTGAGATGTAAACTGGGTTTCTTCTTATTCTTTCTTTACTGAGAGCTGAAGATTCAGCTTTTTGAATCTCCTTATAAAAATTGTGGTGGTATCGTCTCCTCTCTGGTTCTTTTTAAAAAGACTTATACCTGTCTTTAAAAAGAAAAAATTATTTTTGTACAGGTTTAGAGAAAGCCAAATAAGTATTTGCATTCAGTCTATCTTCTTTACCAGATACTCCATAGCCTCAAAGGAAATTACTTACAGCTTGAGCCAGACTGACTTGGGAGATCTTTTTGAATTATTGAAAAATTTTAAACACAATAACAATTAAAGGTCCTTAAAATATCTTGCAGTAGGCTTCTAATTATTTGTATGGACCTTTCCTGATCAGAAACCTAAAAATGCTTTATTATGATTTCTATTGATCAACAAATGTTTATTATACAATGTCTTATGTCAATTATATCTCAATAGGATTATAAGAAAACATAACTTATGGTAAAACATTTATCAAACCTTGTTTTTAGTAGATGAAAGTTACACTGTCATCACTTCTGGCTGTATAGGATCCAGTCAATGTCAGTCACTGACAGACTTGGCAGTATATGGTTTCTTTCCTTCTCTTTGGCACCTTTCTCTTTATAAGTAGGAAATTAGCATATCTGACACTGTGGCAGCTCTTATAGAAACTGATTGATATTTTGTCCCTTTAGCCCAATCAACACAATACAGTGAAGCTGGGAGCTTTCCAGGCTCAGGAAAAAGAACTGGTGTTTGACATTGACATGACAGACTATGACGATGTGAGGAGATGTTGCAGGTGAGCTCGGCATGCTTTGCTAGTGGGGGTGATATCACTGACAGTGAGTAATGATCATCCTGCCCCAGTTCTGCAGACATATGTTCCAAGTGCTGGACCCTCATGACGATGGCCATACATATCATCGACCGAGCACTGAAAGGCAAGTATTAGCAGTATCTAAATGGGGTCACCATGCAAGAATCTTTTTTTCTTCTGAATATTAATCTGTCTACACCATTTTTATAATCAATTCTCATAAATTTCTGACATGTTTCTTTGAAATATATGATGGGAAAATAAAAGATTAAAGTTGTAATTAAAACTTTGATAAACCTGTTGATCAAATCATGTAATTTTTTTCCCAATTCAGTCATCTGTTGAGCAACTCTTGCATGCCAGTTACTGTCCTAAGTGAGGGAACTATGAAAGATAACAATTCTTACCTCAAGTAAGTTATGCAGTCTAAAGAGGAAACAAGAAAATTCAGGATTACATATGTGTTAATATGCACAGGGTGCTATGGGGATATAGAACAGCAGGAGTACATACAGGAATGGGAAGATATTAGATCAGAAAAGGCTTCCTGGAAGAGGTGATGGTAAGGATAACAATAATGACTAACTTTATATAAGAGGCTTATTATGTACCAGGCACTGTTCCAAACACTTTAAATTTGTTACCTCTTTTAATATTCTTAGACTGGATCTTTAGAGAGAAATGGCAATTGGTCAGGGAGAGAAATGGAAGTAGTGGGGCATGAAGAAATTCTTAGCAGAGTAACAGAATAAGTAAAGAACTGAAGGCAAGAGCTCAGGGAGCATGGGAAAGTACAAATAATGTACAGTTGACCCTTGAACAACATGAATTTGAACAGCGCAAGTCTACTTATACAGATTTTTTTCAATAGTAAATACTGCAATACTATATGCTTCATAGTTGGTTAAATCTGCAGATGTGGAACCACAAATATAGAGGAACTGCTGATGCAGAGGAACTCGTCCTTTTATATATATATATATATATATATATATACACACACACACACACACACACACATATATATATATATACACACACATATTTATTTGTTGGCTGCACTGGGTCTTCATCACTAGACATGGGCTTTCTCTAGTTGACAGGGAGGGCTGTTCTTCGTTATAGCGTGCAGGCTTTTCTTATTGCAGAGTATAGGCTCCATAGTTGTGGCACACAGGCTTAGTTGCCCCACAACATGTGGAATTTTCCCTGATCAAGGATCAAACTTGTGTCCCCTGCATTGGCAGGCAGATTCTTAACCACTGGACCACCCAGGAAGTTCAAGGAACTGTTTCTATGGAGGGCCAACCATAAGTTTTACGTGGATTTTCTAGTGGGAGGGTCGGCATCCCACTTTGTTCAAGGGTCAACTGCAGTATAGTTAAGATGAGTACATGTGGATAAGAGGTAAAAAAAAATCAAGCTAGAGAAGTATGCAAGAACCAGAAATTTACAAATTTATTTTAAAACCGATGCTTTCTTCCCTCCTCAGAGGACTTTGGATTTAAACATCGTCTCTGGGTATATTCTGGAAGGAGAGGTGTTCATTGTTGGGTCTGTGATGAATCAGTTAGAAAACTGTCCTCTGCAGTACGTTCTGGGATAGTTGAATATTTGAGTCTTGTAAAGGTAAGGTCTTCTTAATGATAGTTTACATTATTTCGTTAGCTAGACATTACCCAGTCTTGTATGCTTAGTAACAAAACAAACTATCTTTTAAGTATTCATATTTCAGAGTAAATGATTTTACCAGCAGATCAGTTAAAATCATAGTAGTTACATTTTTTTAAGATATCTCATATTTTGCTGTAAGTATCCTCCTTTGTAGCAAAAGGAAGTTTGGTTTACTTTTCTGGTCCAAGTATGTCAAGTAAAGTTAACCAAGAAAATTACAGGTATTGAGACTGTATAAAATGGCATCCAAGATTCTATACTTTGACAGAATTTAATCAATATCTTTAGAACACGTTAAAGAAAATTTTGATTTATTTCATTTATGTTATATAATATACATGAAGTGTTTGTTTGTTTGTTTTTGATGGTTTGTTTTTCAGGGTGGTCAAGATGTTAAAAAGAAAGTTCACCTAAGTGAAAAAATTCACCCTTTTGTCAGGTCTGTTGAGGAAGACTCCATGAAGTTTAAGTTGTGTCTGATTTACCTGCATGTGCTTTTAGAATTACTTTATCAATTTTCTGCACCAGGGTAGCATTTTACAACAGTAATAGCCAGAATTAATTAATTGTCTGTTTTGTACATTCCAGTATTCTTGATAGGTGTTTCACAAATGTTCTTATTGGTCTTCACGACAACCGCATTAGATACATGATGGTTATCTCCACTTATAGATGAGAGAAGTGAGATTTGGAGAGATTTTATAATTTGTTTGGCTTTATGCAAGTAATTATTAAAATCAGGATATATGTCCTTGTCTGCTTGATTCCAAAGACCATACCTTTTCCATTGAATTCACTACTTCTCTAGGATAATGGAAAGAGCATTGCATTAGAAGTAAGAATCCCTATTTTGCCACTTTAATATGACCTTGATAAAATATTAGAGACTCTGTTTCTTATCAGTATGGGGAGAACAGTGTCTACTCCATCTATCTCAGAGTTGTGGCAGAGATTAAATGAAACAGTAGAAAGGCCCTGGCAGTCCAGTGGTTAAGACTCTCTGCCTCCACTGCATGGGTCATGGGTTCAGTCCCTGACTAGAGAACTGAGATCCTGCATGCTGTGTGCTGTGCAGCCAAAAAAATAATAATAATAAAATAAAAGCTAGTAACCTAACATACAAATATATATACATAAAACAGTAGTTGCAAAGTCTATTTTCAAAATGCAAAGCACTTTGTAACTGTTGAGATGCTAAAGCAAGCAATTCAGAATAGAAACTGGATTGTATCCCACATCCTACTACTGATGTATTATTACATTGTCCTGATTTGGTTGCTTTCTGCCCTTGTTACATGTCTATGATGCTATTAACCTTCTAAATTGTGGGATTTAAGAAGTAAACATTTCTTGAATATCTAGTCTAAGCCAAGTATTACGCTAGGTTCTTTCCCCTTAGAGTGTTTCATTTAACTCTCATAACCCTATGAAGAGATATAATTCCCATTTTATCTAATTAAGTTCTAGAAATTCAGTGAAAATAAGTACTAGCCTCCCTAGTGAACAAAAGCCATGTGCCATATATGTCGCTAATAGTGTTGGGACTTTGTTATTATTGTTCCTACAGAAAATCTATAAACATAATAAAAAAATACTTTGAACAATATGCCTTAGTTGATCAAGATATTCTTGAGAATAAACAAAGTTGGGATAAAATTTTAGCCCTTGTTCCTGAAAATATCCTTTCCCAAGACCATTTCTATGTGAGCTACTTGTACTGACCTATGATATTATAAATTTGTTCTACCTGCATGTTCTCATGTACTTATATAGTTATAACCTTTTTACACAAAACATCTCCTGTATTTCTGCTTTTTTTTTTTAATCTCTAGTCTGGAATATAATAAGAAGTGAGGCTGTTTTGTAAATAAATTTCCTCATTTTGGAAGTTGATCCTCCTAAAATTAGTGACTACTTAATGAATGCAAAATCATCATCAAAATATATACAGATCACGGACCAGTTTTACCTTAAACCTTACAGCTATTTTGGCATTCTTTCTGTCGTACCTAATACAATTTAACAGGGGAATTTTTCTAAGGTTTTGTGTTTAATATTTGTATTTTAGAAGACAATAATTACTGTGTAATCTTTAGATATCCTTGTGGTAATACACATTGAAAATAAGTTGTTCATTGATGTACCCTAAATGAGTGTGTTCCTTAATGATCCATCACCAGTGCGTGATGAACTTCAACAAGGCTTCCAAAGGCAGAGCAATTCACCTCAGCGTTGGGAGACTTTGAAGAACACCATCAACAAATATCAGGTATATTCCATTGAAATCTATATTACAAATACAACAATGCAATTCTTAATTAAATTATCATTTTTTTGCTTACTAAGTTAAAGATGGTTGAAGATCATTTTTTCACCACCTTAAATAAATCTTCAAAAGTTCCTACTGATCCTCATGCTGGACTTGCATCTGTTTTTAGAAAAACAACAAAAACGACAAATGTGGACTCTGGCTTGAGTGGGAGATCATGCTCCAGTATTGTTTTCCACGACTGGATATCAATGTTAGCAAAGGAATCAATCATTTACTGAAGAGCCCTTTTAGTGTTCATCCTAAAACAGGTACTATGTAAAAAAAAAATAAGAAAAACAAAAGAAAAATCAAAGTTATTTTTTGTTATAGAAAGCATGTCACTGGGTGTGAATGTCTGAAATAGTAAAGCTTGAAGAATTGTTCTGTCAGCTAATATCTGAATTAACTTATTTTTCCATTGTCAGTTAATAGCTATTCAATGAGTTTCCACTATGTAAATAATTTTCAGTTGGGTTTCCAAGGTTCAGCGTTAGAGTTGGAGAGGAACTTAAAAATCACAGAACAATAGCACATATTGTACAGATGAGAAAAAAGTGGCTCGAGAGGTTAAAGTGATTTGTCCACAGTCTTAAAACAAATTTTGGGGAATTCCCTAGTGATCCAGGGAGGTTAGGACTCAGCACTTTCACTCATGGGGACCAGGTTCTATTGCCATTTGGGGAACTAAGATCCCACAAGCCTCGTAGTATGGCCAAAAATAAAAAAATTATGTCAGAACTGATAACAGAGTTCAATTCTTAAGACTCAAAGTTCTGTGCTTTTTAGAAATAGAATCACAGATATAGAGGACAAATTTCTGGTTACCAAGGTGGAAGCAGAGGGTGGGATGAATTGGGAGATTGGGATTGACATATATATACTACTATGTAATTAAATAATGGGAACCTACTGTATAGCTCAGGAACCTGTACGAATCATCTGTGGTAACTTAAATGAGAAGGAAATCTTAAAAAGTGGGGGTGGGTATATGTATACATAGAACTGATTCATTTTGCTGTACAGCAGAAATTAACAACACTGTAAGGCAACTATACTCCAATTTAAAAAAAAGTTCCATGCTCTTTCCACTATGCTGCTTCCCTCAGGTCTTTTTCAATAGATTTAGCTTTCTTCTTTCACTCTCTGGATAAGATTTGATGGACTAAAACTGACTTTACAATAAGTATGATAGTCGAGACAGTGGCATAAACTTTGCTCCACCCAACTAGAGGACACAATTAGAAGTATCTAGTTACCCTTTTTAGTGTCAACAATTCAACTCTGCCACTTGCTGTGGGAAGTTAAGCAAACTACCCTTGGTTTTAGCATCTGTACAATGGAGATACCTCAGTGGTTTATGGTGAAGATCTAAAAGGTAAAATGCTTAGAAAAGTGTCTGTCACATATTCAATACTCCCAAATTGCCTGCTGCTGCTGCCAAGTCGCCTCAGTCGTGTCCGACTTTATGTGACCCCATAGACGGCAGCCCACCAGGCTCCCCCGTCCCTGGGATTCTCCAGGCAAAACCACTGGAGTGGGCTGCCATTTCCAAATTGCCTAGTTTTCTTTAATAGTCTACAATGACTCTGTAGTGTATACATTTATATAGCCCCTTTTCAAATCTGCCAATTATGTGTTTTTAGTTTATTTTGGTAGTAAGCTTAATGTTTCTTAATGTTTATCTTAATATTCTAAAGCTTCAGTGAGTATTCCCCTTATTTAATATTTAAGATTTGAGTAACTAATTACATTCACTCGTAAGTATACATTTTTATTATATCTTTTTCCCATTAAATGGCTATAGTCTTTTCACTCTGCCTTCCACCAGTAACTCCCAATTTCCTTAATTATTTTGTTAGTCACCTGCCATTCTTTAAATTCATTATCTCATTTTTCAGATATGAATTTTATGTCATGTCCCAGTTGTGGATTTTGTAAAAGGGTAATATGTCATTTATATTATTTCCAAAGATGCTCAACACATAGGTGTCTGTTTTGATTTCAGCAAATTAAAGTAATGAAGTAAACTACTTCCATCTATTTTGTGTTCCATCTTCACGACTCACTAAATTTGAGATTGTTCCATACTTACATATTGGAAGATATAGGGAAGAGGAAAACAGAAATCAAAATGGATATAAGAGCAACTAGGAAATAGCTCAACAGTCTTTCACATCTATTTTTTTGTGTTTTTTTTTTGGTGTTTTTAGAGAAATAAAAGGCACTAATGTGAAAGTACTTTTTTTTTAAGACCCAATTTTATTGTATTTATGTATTTTTTGAAACTTTTTGGCCACATGGCATGTGGGATCTTAGTTCCCTAGTCAGGAATAGAATCATACCCCCTGCATTGGAAATGTGGAGTCTTAACCATTGGACCTCCAGGGAAGTCCGGAAAGTACTTTTAATTTATATTTCTAAATAAATACTCTTAACAGATTAGTGTAACCCTTTTTCTAAGCCTTAAAGTTTTAGCCAAAAATAACTCATAGGACACAGCCTATAATTATTTGTATTGTACAATATTCAGCTTTTTTGTTTCTCACAGGTCGCATTTCTGTGCCTATTGACTTACAGAAAGTGGATCAATTTGATCCATTTACTGTTCCAACTATAAGGTATGTTCCAGATCACTGATCACTCCTTTTTTGTTTGTGGCTATTATAAATGTGAAGTAAATTGGATTAGATCCCTTCTGGAGAGGCAGCTTCTCTGAGGCTATATGATGGTGCCCTTCCAGAAGAGCATTTCCTAGTGAGTTCTACAGAACACAGGTTTTTCAGCTACTATTATACAAAAAAAAGTTCAAATAAGTTTGAGAAATGTTGACTTAAGCAAAATTTCCTAGTCTTTAATAGGCTAACATGCATGGAAAACTCCAGAAAGAGAGTATGATGTTTAGAATATCCCAAATTTATTTGGCCACATTTTTTTCACAGAAAATCTTGTGAGATTCATGTGCTTTCATACACTGGGTAATACTGACCAAGAATCAACTTTTAAATTATCTTCTTCTATTATTTGTAGTTCCATTTGCCATGAGTTGGATGTTATTTCTACTAAAGAAGAAGAAGAGAATGGAACTGAATCTGATACTAAACACAGAACCAGAGGTAGGTTAGTATATTGAAGTCTCACTTTAACATAATCTTTTTATATTGACATCTTTCTGTGACTCAGTAATTAATTTGCCTTGGATTCAGACCAGAATGGATCATTTTTTATCCTGAAACCAGCTCAGTACCAAATAATATGATCACAATGTTTCTCTCCTTCATCAGTTGCCCAAATGGTGCTGTTGAATCCAATGTGAGTCAACAAATATTCACAAAGTAACATTTAATGCCAGGATCTATACTGAAAGATTAAATTGTCAATTGATTTTGACAATTGTTTGAATCTCATAGTCTTAGATTCAATAACTATTTACTTAACTACCATGTATGCAGTATTTTGTTCTCTACTTGTTTTTGTATCCAGATGAGTGTTATGTTAAATATATGTCTAAACTGTAACTGAATTGTATATCCAATAATTTGAAAGAGCTGGGAGTATAAAACGGCCTGTTCAGTTCAGTTCAGTTGCTCAGTCGTGTCCGACTCTTTGCGACCCCATGAATCGCAGCACGCCAGGCCTCCCTGTCCATCACCAACTCCCGGAGTTCACTCAGACTCACATCCATCGAGTCAGTGATGCCATCCAGCCATCTCATCCTCTGTCGTCCCCTTCTCCTCCTGCCCCCAACCCCTCCCAGCCTCAGAGTCTTTTCCAATGAGTCAACTCTTCACATGAGGTGGCCAAAGTACTGGAGTTTCAGCTTTAGCATCATTCCTTCCAAAGAAATCCCAGGGCTGATCTCCTTCAGAATGGACTGGTTGGATCTCCTTGCAGTCCAAGGGACTCTCAAGAGTCTTCTCCAACACCACAGTTCAAAAGCATCAATTCTTCGGTGCTTAGCCTTCTTCACAGTCCAACTGTCACATCCATACATGACCACTGGAAAAACCATAGCCTTGACTAGACGGACCTTTGTTGGCAAAGTAATGTCTCTGCTTTTGAATATGCTATCTAGGTTGGTCATAACTTTGCTTCCAAGGAGTAAGCGTCTTTTAATTTCATGGCTGCAGTCACCATCTGCAGAGATTTCGGAGCCCAAAAAAATAAAGTCTGACACTGTTAGTGAAAGTCAAATCTTATACCAACATCCAAGAGACACTATAGCAATAGCTCAACAGTACCTTCTGTGATGAAAATGTCATGCACTGTCCAAATGGTAATCACTAGCCTTTTCACGTGACTTTTGATAACTTAAAATGTGAGAAACTGAATTTTTAGCTTCATTTAATTTAAATAGGCTCATGTGACTTGTGACTACTGTAATGGGCAGAACGGATCTCTGATTGATCTTTTTAGTCAAATGTTGCTACCTTGCTTTCAGAATCCAAGCTCAAATGTCACTTCATATATTTCAGCTCTAACATAAACAAGGTACGTTCCTCTATCAATATTTATAAAATGATTACAAGCATTCTGTTTAAAATAATGCACAAAAGTCTCGAACAAATAAACTGGATAATAATAAACTGAAAAAAAAAAGAACTCAGGGGAAATAAACAATGCAAGGAACAGAGGAAACCTTTTTTTAAAAATACTGATATCCTCAGAGATTAAGAGAAGACAGTGTATCCATGAAGCAAGACCAGAATGCTATGGGGGAAAAAAAAAAAACATTCAGAATAAGAAAGAGGACTTAGAAATCAAAAACATAATTGTTAGAATAAAACTTTCACTGGAAGGGCTGGAAAAGAAAAGAGGAGACTTCCTAGAAAGTAGTAAAAAAAAGACAAGTTAGTTTATGTTTTTTAAGGAGGAAAAAGATAAAATTAAAGACTGATTCAGGAGGTCTAATATCTGACAGAAAAAGAACAAATAAAATAGGGATGGAAAAAATTGTCAAAATTATATATGAAAACATCCCAAAAATGAGCCCTTTGTTAAAAGGGCTCAGCATAATGAGAATGATACGCCTGCACCAAGGCACGTCGTTTTGAAATTTAACACTCAGAATTAAGAGAAGATCTTAAGAGCTTTCAGACCCCTTCCTACAGTCCCTCCCCACAAAAAAGCCATGGACCTAGGAAGAATGGCCTTAAATTTCTAAGTAAAAATGGAAGTATTCATTTTTAGAAATAAGTGCTAGAAAAGAAAAAAGTAGTTGCCATTCAAGAAGATGGAAAGGTGGGAGCTGCTATTTTTTCCCACATAAACCTGTTAGTATTATTTTCTTTTTAACAAATTACTTTTAACACAACTTTTTAATTTAATAATAAAAAAATAATAAATTTAATAGTATCTCTTTGTGAACATCTTTTTACTTTGTTCAGAGGTTTTAAGAAAGCAAGTTTTGGCTCCCTATAAGGAGAAGCTTTATAATAAATGTGTTCAGAAATAAACTGCACTTTCGAGTATTCATAAAGGCTATTAGCCATGAGTAAGTCAGGGATGCTTTAGATTAGGTGGGAGGCTGGCATAGGTGATATTTAAGTTCCTTATTATTTCTTTAATTTCTATGATTCTAAACTTTTGTCCATTTTCATATTAGTACCATTTGCTCCTTCCCTTCTACTTCCCAAATACTGGTATGTTCTCTACCCTCCTCGCTGACTATCTAATTAAATCTTTTTTCTAAGACCCAGTTCATAGCTACCTCAGTCAACTTTGATTGGTCAGTTCTTTGGACACAAAATTATCCATATGCCTGTTTGGCCTTTAATTATATATTGTCTTCTGTTACTACATAGAGGAGTTGTTTTTCCAATTCATTTAAAAGCTTCTTGAAGGAATTCCCTGATGGTCCAGTGGTTAGGATTCCATACCTCCACTGCAAGGAGCCTGGGTTCCATCCCTGGTCAGGGAACTAAGATCCTGCAAGCCTCACAGAGTGGCCCAAATAAATAAATAAATATTTTAAAACATAAAAATTTCTTGAGATGAAGTAGTTTGTATGGATTATACTTTTTTATAATTTAGCATAGTACTCAATAAATAATTATGGCATGTGGGATCTTAGTTCTCTGATCAGGGATGGAACCCTACCCTGCAGTGGAAGCATGGGGTCTTAACCACTGGACCACCAGAGAAGTCCTTGGTTCCTTTTCTTTTTTTTTTTCCTTTAAATTCTTTTTAGTAAACTATTATGAGTATTCTTAATTCCATGCAGATAAAATCCAAATCTCATTTTGATCTCAATTAGATTTTTTCCTTCCTTTGGGTATTAATTATAGATTGTATAATTAAATGGATGATTAAGATTCTGTATTCAAAGTTTTATATACATTTTTAAGACTTTTATAAATCAAAAAATACCTGTACTTAATGCATGTGACTATAAATTTCTGATTGTTTCTAGAAGGTATGGTCCTCACTTCACATTTTCAGTGTTTTGATCTGTTGGTAAAACTATTTATTATTGAAGCCACAATTTCCAAAGAAAGGAGTGTTTGGTGGGACTTAATACATAGCAGTAGATGATGTTGGTCTAGTACCAGAAAGCCTACTAGAGTAGTTATATACATATGGTTTGGATGTTTTAGAGCAGCACTGTCTATAATATATTAGCTACAGTGTGGCTATTAGGCATTTGAAATGTGGCTAGTATAACTAAAGAACAGGGTTTTGTTTTGTTTTGTTAATTTTAAGTAATTTAAGCTTAAAAACTGATAACTGATTCAATTGTTAGAAAACTTTTAAGCATGTTAGAAAAATTAGTTATATAAGCTTGCTTTTTAAAATCTAGATCAAGTATTTCCAATGATATGATAATATAGTATCTGTTAATAAATTGTTATACTTTAAGTACAAAATACTACATTTCAAAGACTTAGTATGAAACAATGTAAAATATTTCAGTCTTTAATGGCAACCAACTCCAGTATTCTTGCCTGGAAAATCCCATGGATGGAGGAGCCTGGTAGGCTACAGTCCATAGGGTCGCAAAAGTTGGACACAACTGAGCAACTTCATTCACTTTTTATCATATGTTGAAATATTTTAGATATAATGGGTTAAATAAAATATACTATTAAAGTTAATTTCACCTTTTTAATGTGGCTACTAGAGTGTTTTAAATTATACATTTCTCATTATTTTCTATTGGACAGCACTATTCTATAGCATTTTTACAAGAGACTAAAAGTTATACTTTCATGTTATTCTTGCTGCCAAAATGCTAATTATAACTCATGGTCTTCATAATTTAGATTATAAGAGGACCAGTCTAGCTCCTTTTGTAAAAGTTTTTGAGCAGTTTCTTGAAAACCTGGATAAATCCCGAAAAGGAGAACTTCTCAAGAAGAGTGGTAAGATTCTATACCTTTCCCTTATAGCTATTTTGATCTTAGTATGAGCAGTTTAAAACATCTAGCAAGTGAACAATTTTTAGAGCTCTAATCTTTGCCCTCTCAAGAAAAGTTACTAGTTTATCTTACTATCTTTAGTGTTTTGAAAACTGAGATCCCTTAATTCAATTCAGCACATACTCATTTAACACTTTCTATATGTCAGGTTCTATGAGAAAAATAAAAATGAATTATACTAGGATGAATTCCACACTATGGCTCCCTGCCCTTAGGGAGTACTAACTGATACCAAAAAAAGAAAAAAAGTATAAAATGCTAAAAAAGCAATAGAGGTCTCATCTGACTGAGAGAACCTGGGAAGATTTTATATGAAAAGAATGGCATTTAACTCTATTCAGTGAACTACTGTATGAATTCTAGTCCCCAGTGCCAATATATCAGGCCTTGAGGTATGAGTAGGAATTCCACAAACAGATTTGATGAGATAGAGATACAAGAGTGGAGAAAGGAGACAGGTTGTTCATTCTCCAAGGAACAGCAGAAACAAAGGCATAGAAGCAGGAAAGCATCAAGTCACTCTAGAGGCCATCAAGTAGCATAGCTTATTTGGAAAAAGATGCATCAGGAAGTGATGAGATAGAAATTCAAAGAAGCCACAGTGTAGATTGCCTTGAATTCCAGACTTGGGAGTTTGAGTTTACTTCACATAAACAGGGAAGCAATTAAAGCTTTTTGAGGAAGGGAGTATCATGATTTGTTGTATCTAGAAAGTTGTGCCTAGAAAGATAAATCTACTAGCAGTATCTGGGGAGAAACAGGGAATAGAATGAGCTGTTAGTATTAGGACAATAGAGCTGGAGATCTCCAAAACATGCAGATACTAGAGCCATCCTTGAAACTTGATAATGATTTTTGGGGGAAGCTGAAAGATCTAAGTGCAGAAGCCAAGCAAGAGGAACGTTTCAATGAGCTTATCAAGTTCTTTGACTAGGAGACACCCAAGCATATGTGTAAGGCAAAAGGAAAAAAATCAGTAGTATTATTCAAGAGATTGATGAATACCATAGAAAATTGGCAATGTTGTAGAAATGCAAGCCCCCTTTCCACTTCATTTTTTAATAAAACGTGTGATGATTAAATAGTATTGCCTAAGATAATGCTCTACTCATAGTAGACACTCAAATACGTGCTTGTTGAATGAACAGTGATGACTCTGAACTTGGAAAGCCTCATTGAAGCTGCCATTCCAATGCGGCATATTAAGTCCTTTGTATTCTCGTTCTGTACTAACTCAGCCTATAATGTGGGCTTCAGCAAATGTGAAAGCAAATCTTTATGCATGATGTGAATTTAATGGAAGCATTAAGCAAATCAGAATGTGAAATAAATGAGCTTTGTTTTCCTTTACTATCCTTGATAAAAATCTATCCTATTTTAGATTTACAAAAAGACTTCTGAAGATAACAGATCCTTTTATATGAATATGGATTATCGTCTACCTTCAACCAAGAATCAAATACTTCAAGAGCCATTTAATAAACGTAGCAGAACTGTGTATGTGTCTTAATGCTCAAAGCAAAATTTCCTTTTCTTGAGAAAGAATTATGTTGAAAAGATTCGGGAAACCACCAAAGGAAAATGTTCAGATTCCTGGAAGGAGCAATAATGGGAGGATATAAGTGAATGCAGATTAATCTGTAAAATTTAATATTATAATTCTAAGATTACTGATACAGGTACTAACTTTTAGTAGTTGCCATGTATAGAAGTAAGTGAGTAGTAATATGACCAAGACTTTAATGTCAGTTCACCAGATTCAACCTCCATATTTCTAGGTGTATGAGGGTTTTGTTCTTAAGTTCTTAATTAACACTTAAGTTAATTATACCTGGAGTGTATATTCAGTAACTTCCTCATTTTGTTTACTGATACTTTTATTGGTCAGGCCACACCCCACTTCCTGTCTTTTAAAAAATCATTTTAAAATGGGCATCTAAACCTACTATAACTTTAATTCAAAAGATATGACTTAATACTCTTGCAGTATTAGAGCCTAGTATTTTTTACAACTGTTGGCAATTGTAGCTCCTTCTTCCCTCAGAGAATAATTTTCTAAGCAATTTAGAAAAAATAAACCACTTCACCAGCATAAAACTTTTTGTACTTGTCAAAACACTTGGACTTTGTAGATCTCCACTTTAAATTTAAGTGTTTTTTTTAAATTTAAATTTTAAAGGTTTCATTTCTTCCATATTTGACTTAATGTGATAGATTCTGAAATGTCAGATTTCTTTTGCCTGATTTTACAGCCAGTCTAAACAAAACAGTCGTTCTGGTTTACATTGTCTTTTGAGAAACATTGAGAAGCTGGCTTTCAGGCTGGTGCTTTCCATGGGGTATGAAAATTTTCCTTTCTTTGCATTACCTATAACATTGTTTTCACCATAGCCACAGTCTTTTTTCTTTTGTCTTTTGACTTATATAAAACAGATGGTGTAATACAGTCAACACACTAAAATGCATTGCATTTCTTTCTCTTTTCTAATTTTTTAAGAAAAAAATTAAAGACTATTGTGTAAAATTCCTCTGTTGAACTTCTGTTTGCTATATATTGTTCAATCTTTTTGGAAAACAGTGACTGGTCAATTAAAACTCCTGAATACAAAATTACTAAAGATTTGTTAGTCCATCTTAAGTAAATGAGAGGAGAAAAACTGGGATTACCCATTCAATAAAAGATGTTTTAGCATTAAAGCATTTTAATGCTTTAATATTAGAGCCCTTGATAAAAACTGGTATAACAGCCCATAAAATAAATATATTGTGCTTGTATATAACAATGTCTGATTCTTGAAAATAGCAGAAACATGCTCAAAGACAATTAACTTCTCTAACTCTGATTTGCCAACTCATCCATGTATGAAAAGTGTAGAAACAAAGGGCACAGAACTAGTTTCCATCTTCAAACTTGCCCAGTTGATAAAGAAACCCAAGAAAGAAAGTACATCCTTCCTTAGCTAATGATTAACAGTTATAAGTCAGTGGGCTTGCTGGGAAAGAAAGGGGAGTAGTCAGAATGTTTTACTTATCTAAGGCCACAGTTGGCTATTATTGGCCCTTTCTTCTGAAGGTAAATGAATGCACTGAAAGCCTCCCAGATCACTATTAAGCAGAAATATTATCAAAAAAATTAATAACAATAAGTTGGCTTACATTACCTTCCTAACAATCCTATGAAGTAATCCTCACAAAAAAAATAAATTGGCTTCCCTGGTGGCTCAGACGATAAAGCGTCTGCCTGCAATGCGAGAGACCCGGTTCAATCCCTGGGTTGGGAAGATCCCCTGGAGAAGGAAATGGCAACCCACTCCAGTACTCTTGCCTGGAGAATTCCAGGGACTGAGGAGCCTAGTAGGCTACAGTCCATGGGATCACAAAGAGTCGGACACGACTGAGTGACTTCACATAGTAAAATAGTGAAATTTTAAAGTAGCTTTTAGACCATTTAAAATATTCACTGCTTATCTTAAAAGTGTTAGGCTCTCAGGCATGTCCAACTCTTTGGGACCCCATGGATTGTAGCCCTTCAGGCTCTGTCCATTGGATTTCTCGGGTAAGAATACTGGAGTAGGTTGGCATTTCCTTCTCCCGGAACTTACCCACCCAGGACTCCACCCCTCATCTCCTGCATTGCAGGCAGATTCTTTACCATCTGAGACAATAGGAAGCCCACTTATCTTAAAAGATAGCCACAACTGTCTTAAAGCCACTAGCTTTTAAGTGTATTTAAAGTGTGGTGTTGGGAGAAGACTCTTGAGAGTCCCTTGGACTGCAAGGAGATCCAACCAGTCCATCCTGAAGATCAGACCTGGGTGTTCATCGAAAGGACTGATGTTGAAGCTGAAACTCCAATACTTTGGCCACCTGATGCAAAAAGCTGACTCACTGGAAAAGACCCTGATGCTGGGAAAGATTGAGGGCAGGAGGAGAAGAGGACGACAGAGGATGAGATGGTTGGATGGCATCACTGACTCAATGGACATGGGTTTGGGTAGACTCCACCAGTGGGTGATGGACAGGGAGGCCTGGAGTGCTGCTGTTCATGGGGTCGCAAAGAGTCAGACACGACTGAGCGACTGAACTCAGTGTTAATATTGTATTTGTTGAGTCCTTTTGGAGAGAGGATATGGGAATCAGGACCCCTGACCTTTTCATTAACAAAACGTTTACATTACATTTGCTTTTCAAAAACTACTGTATAAGAAGTGGGATCCTCTAGAACGGATGAGTTTCAGGATACAGTGTCCAAAATAGGCAAAAAGAAATATACTGAGTATAGAAATTTACACCTTCACGATAATCTCATTTAAATTATGTATTCCAAAATAAAATAATTGACAGCCTAGGTCACAGCTACCTTTCATTGGTGTGACTACAATCTCCGTGTATTCGTCATTATTTAATACGTCGTTCTACCGAATTAATTGATAAAAGGAAGTCAGAAAGTAATACTGTTGTGGCTACTTTGCTGACCCGAGAGAAGAGGCTGCTGCCTCAACATGAGGGACGCGAAGGGGTCGGCTTTCTAAGGACTGCATAACTCAGGATAGAGAGTTCTGCCAGGCCAGCGAGTCCTGTTCTAATTTCATACCCTTATTTAGACCTCGTCACCACCCACAACTGGAAACAGCCGGATGACTTACTGGATAAAGGAAGTGACTGTAAGCAGCTCCTGACCCGGAATTAGATCCTGGTCCCGCCCCCTCCGCCAGGCTTCGTTCTGCAACAGGCGTGGGTCACGCTCTCGCTCGCTCGCTCGCTCTCTTTCTGCCGCCATCTTGGTTCCGCGTTCCCCGCACAGTAAGTGCTTGTCTTCGCCGCTACTTTTTATCCGTAGCCATCCGCCTTGCTTGCGGCCTGAGGCGCCGCGCAGAGTAAGAGCTAAGGAGAATTAGAGGTTTTATGGGGTCACGGGGTTCCTATTCAACCCTGGGCAGTGTGGCCTTGGGGCCTCCGGACAAAATGGGGTCTGCTCTTGGTGTCCTGGCAAGAATAGGGCAGAAAGGCCAGAGAGTCCAGGGCTAGGGAGATGGGAGCCGTTGGGGATGGAAGTGGGCTGCGTCTGCTGTTGGAACCGGCTTCACCAGACCCCAGAGGATGTTAAGGGGTCACAGCTTTGGAACAACCACCTCCCCGCCCGCGCGCGTATACACACACACACCCTTATTGTGACAAGCCAATGTTGGGACTTAAGACACTCTCTTTCCCCTTCTGGGGCCCGGAAATCAGCAAACGAGGGTCCAGGAGGTCCTCGCCCAGAAAGCGCGTGGGGGAGAGGGGGCGCGGCGTTTCAAGGTAGCGTCTGAAGTCTCCCATCCCGTGCTCAGGAGCCAGACCGGGATCCTCTCCCTCGGGTTGAGAACGCAGTGATAATTGCTTCTGTGTGGGATTTGGAGTGTGGAATAAAACGAATCCCTGGGCACTGGGAAATCCGCTCTCCGCGGAGTGAAGAGGAGCGATAAAAAGGTGATTCTCTTGATCAAAAATGTGAGGGTTACGTCGTGTTTTTCACCTATTCCAGCTACTTTGGGGAGGGTTGTCCCACACACCCTTACGGTATTTAACAGCCCTCAGCAGTTTTAAGCGTTACTCTGGATTGGGCAGCAGAATGGATCCGAGTCAATTCAGGCCTCCTCTTTATTCCCTTCAGAAATGCCCGGTGAAGCCACAGACACCGTCCCTGCTACAGAGCAGGAGTTGCCACAGCCCCAGGCTGAGACAGGTAGGTTCCCCCTGGACCCCTTGCCCTTAATTAAGATTGTAAAATTGCCCCTAAAAACATATGGTGGGTTAAATGACAAATAGACTATACTTCTGTTTTTTAGTATTGGTTCTCATTAAAGATGGGGCTGTAGCTGTACCAGGGAGGAGAGTCCATAATAGTAACTTACCTATTGGAAATAGGTGACACACTGGCAGGCCAAGGAGACCTGAGCTTTTGTGAAGTTCCAGCCAGCAAATTGCATCAAGGTTTTAGATGGCAGTGCTTGGCATTGTGCTGTCATCACATGCCTGGATGAGATGTGTGCTGGTTGGTACATGTGTTCTCCTGGGCCCTCGGGCCCTCCTAGATTGGTTAACTTGTTTTGTGGATTGGTGCTGAGATGTTTCTAGTGTCCTGGAACAATGCCTTCATCAACAGCTTATCTGGAACCCAGGATTGAATTAGAGCCTTCTTTTGACTGCTCTTTAGCTTTGAAATAATGAGTGTAGAACGTAGTGTAAATGCAAGGTTTGAATTCTGTTTAAAATACATCGCTACAAAACCTGAGGGGGGTAGTGAAAAAACTTTTATGGTAGTCTTCTTGCTGTTCAGTTGTGCAGAAGTAAATGAAGGGAATCTTCAGGCTATGACCTCCATTCTCACCTCTCCCCGCCCCCATGGTAATTCTTTTTTTTTTTAACTCCACCTGTCACTTAAGGGCAGTTTCTATCTCCTGGAATTAAAATAGTTGAAAGCATTAAGGTTCTCCCTCCCCACCTGTCTGATTTAGCAGCTGAACGGATTAATACAGCTGCTTGAAAAGAAAAAGGGGGCCTCTGAGTTGGGGAATGAGCTATATGAAATCCTTGAACTACTGGGACTTAAGGAAGGTTACAAAATAAAGGACTGGTTTCTGAAGATTCTGTAGTTTCAGAGTTAGACAAAACTTTAGAGAGTCTCAACTTGATTTTATAAGTGTGGGGACTGAAATTCAGATGAATTTTGAATAATCTGAATCAGGCTTCAAAATTAATGCTGTTTGCTTCTGAAGCAGTCCTCACAGCTGTTAAACTTATACCTGAGTATTTTGAGATTGCACTGTAGGTTAGATTAAGTGCCTGTGGTGAATACTCGGGGTTTTTTGTTTTTGTTTTTTTAATACATAACTATAAATAATTATTAGAGTTAGTATAGAAACTGACTCAGGAAATACGTTATGGTGTCTAAAGCGAGTAATTTGGGCCTTATACTGGAGTTTTGAGGTTCAGTGAGAAGAAAACATTCTAAGTTTCAAATTGTGATTAATATGTTTGAGAGCGTTTGCACTGTAGTCATAAAGACTTTGAGCTACCAAGTTTCCAGGAAAGACTGGTTTGAGCCTACCTTTGTAGTGGGATACTCTTGATTGAGTAATCTGTGAATTTGGATGCTCTACGCTTTTTTAAAAAATAATACTAATACTCCCTTCTAGGTGTTGAGCAGTCATTTAGAATCTTTTGCATAGCTTCAGTGTGGTGCTAAGTAGTGCCTGTTTTGGCACAATGGCATACTCGTCCAGATTAAGGGGTGAGGACCCAGTGTATTCTCTCCACTTGAATTCCCTACTTTCAAAATAGAACCACAGTCTGGTTTGACCAGTTGGATTACAGTTTCATAATACAGTTCCTACCCTTGTGACTAAGCTCTGTTACTCGTGGTCTAATTCATCCAGATTGATGTCTGAAGAGCTAACACTGCTTAGAGACTGTAGAGGCCATGCTTTTGTGTTGGTTTTTTGTTTGTTTGATTTGGGTGAGTAAAATGAAGTATAGGGAAGCTCAGTGACTTAGTATTTAATATTGAGTATTCTGAAGCCTGAGCATTAAGAGACCTGTGTTTCTCATTCAGCTCTGATTCTCCATCATTATTGCCACTCATTAGCTTCCTTGTTCCAGTTTTCAACGTTTGTTTCAGTTCATGCCCCTTGGGTGGATAGAGTAGAACTTGCTATTGGTGATTCCATGGTCTGTGAGAAAGTCTTAGGGTTCCTTTGAGGAGGGAAGAGAAGGGCACAACTGGGAAAGGGTAGAAAGCCTACTGTTGCCAACTTATTCCTGGGCCTGTGCTCCCCATTTGGAGACTAATAGGCTGGTCTTAGACTGTTCTTCACCCTAAAGGGGTTTACTTATTTTAGTAGATTTGGGAAAGGAGAAGAATGATGTATTCTACTTGACCACTGAAGTATGTTTAGGGAAGATTGCTGTTGCTTGTCACCTTTGTCTAATCCTGCGTGGTGACTTTCATTCTCAGATTTAAAATTCCAGTGTTTCTTGTGTGAGGCCTGTTGTACTAAGTTGGGCTGTATAACTCACTTGTTTTTTTCCTTCCCTTTCCTCCTTCACTCCCCGCCTTTTTTTTTTTTTTTTTTTTTTTTCTTTTCCAGCTGTGCCTCCTGTGTCTTCATCCTTGAGTGTCACTGCTGCTTTAGGGCAGCCTAAACCTACACCTACCCCTCCTTGTTCCCTGGCCTCCCAACAATGCCCTCTGGCAACCCCTGACCAGCCTTCCCCATTCCTTTCTCCCTCTACCATTGCCTCAACCTCTTTTGAAGCTCCTTTTCTCCAGTCACCCCATGGGACAGCCCTGCCTTTGGGAGCTGCCCCTCCCACTGACACCCCCATTTTCTTACCAAACCTAATAGGGCCTCCCATCTCCCCAGCTGCCTTAGCTCTGGCCTCTCCCATGATAACTCCAACTCTGAAAGGTGCTCATTCCTCTTCAGCTCCCTTGGCTCTGGTGGCCTTGGCTCCCCACTCAGTTCAGAAGAGCTCTGACTATCCCCCTAATGCTCTTAGTTCACCTCCATCAGTTGCCGTAATTGAGTCGGGGTCAGTGACATCTCCGTCAGCTCCAGTTGCTCTCTCAGAACCAAAGCCCTCTCCTAGTCAAGTTCCCTCTCAAGTAATTCCTAATCCAAAGGGTACCCCCAACCCTCCAAGTATAGTCAGTGCTATCCCTTCCCATCTTGTAACTCCTTTGGCCTCTATTCAGTCTGAACTAGCCTCATGTTCTCAGATAACACCTGCCACTCCCCCAGCCATCCCTTCCCCTCAAGTCAAAGGTGTCTCTGTTTCCTCAGCTCTGACTGCTCCACAAAACCCTGTAAGCTTCAGCCTAAAGGGACCGCTTAGCCCACCCACTGCTTCATCTCTTTCAACTCAGTCTTTTGCTGTGGCTGCTGAGTCCCCTCCAGTTCTCCTCACTTCTCTGGACTCTCATCTTACACCTTTACATCAGAGTTCTCCTGTCCAAACTTCAAGTTCTAATATTCTGTCAGATCCCATAGAAGATACTATTTTTGTAGATCATTCTTCTGCAGATGCCTCTTACACTTCTCAGAGATCTGTAATTCCTCCCCTTCCTTCCAGAAATGAGGTGGTTCCTACTGCTGTGACTGCTTTTCCAGGGGGGACTCCAACTTCCTCTCTGGCTATGTCTGCTGACAAAGGCATCTCTGCTGTCACTGACCTAGCCTCCTCAAATATAGTTGCCTCTTGTCCATTATCTCCTACAGCCTCTCTCATTCTCAAAGATTTTCCTAGTACAGCAGCCCTGGCAGCACCTAAAGATGCCCCCTCTCCCCAAAGTACATCATCTTCTCCAGAGATAGCTCTTTCTCCTGAAGCCACCCTAGCAACAAAAAGCTACCCAGAGTCTCTCCCTGTAGTGAAGCCAGCCAGTACTACTCCCTCTTCTTTGAGTGTTAACTCCCCAATCTCTGTAATCAAGACAGGTTCTTACACAAGCCCAGACCCAACTAATCTGCTTCTCAAAAGTTCTTTCACTACCCCAACTGTAGCTGCATTTCCTTTGGAAAGTGCTGCCATTGATGGAATGGCTCCTACAACTGCCAAAGGTCCTTCCACTCCTTCAACTGCAGCCAGTCCTTCCACTCTTAATACTTCACCTTTGATGCCTCCAACCTCTGAAAGTTGCCCTATGGCTCCAGTAGTGACTTTATCTTCCCAGAATGCTTCTGCTTCTCTAGCTCCTATGGCACAGGTCCCTGAAATTCCCAAGTCTGAGTCTTCTACCCCTCTGCCTCCAACTGGTGCTCCTCAGGGTGAAAAGAAAGTTCATGGCATTTCTCAAACCTCACCATTGGCACCTATGGCTTCTGCTCCTGAAGGGTACCCAACTGAGGACTCTGGTGCTTCTATTACTGCATCTTCCAAAGGAATGTACCTAGCTGACTCCCCATCTCCTTTAGGGACTACTGTGTCTCCTCAGCCTAAAAGAATTCCAACCAAGAAGGGTTCAGCTACTGCTCCCTTAACTCTTGCCCCTTCTGCTTCTAAAAGTGTACCTGCTATCCCTGATACTCCTGCTGGAAATCTTTCGTTCACTATTTCTCCAGTTGAAGCTTCTTTTCCAGAGGCGGATCTTCCTTTTCATGTCTCTAAAGGATCACTAGCCGAGAAGCATTCCCCTACTCCCCCATCCTCCAGAGAGGCTCCTGTTCCCCCGCCTATGGCTCCTTCCCCCAAGGAGGGGCCAGCATCCCCATCCCCTAAAGAGACCCTTACTCCTCTAGCTGTGACCCCTTCCACCCCCAAAGGAGCCCCAGCAACTCCTTCCCCCAAAGAGGCTCCCACTCCCCTAGCTATGACTCCTCCTTCCCCCAAAGGGAGCTCAGCAACCACGTTACCTAAAGAGACTCCCCTTCCTGCTGTGACCCCTTCCTCCCCAAAAGGAGCCCCAGCAACTCCTTCCCAAAAGCAAACCCCAGCCACCCCACCTCCCAAAGAGGCTCCCACTTTCCCAGCTATGGCTCTTCCCTCTTCCAAAAGAACCCCAGTTAACCCACCTCCAAAGGAGGACTCCACTCCCGTAGCTGTGACTCATTCTTCCCCCAAAGAGAGCCCAGCAATCCCACCTCCCAAAGAGACTTCTTCTCCCTCAGCTCTGACTCCTCCCTCCCTCAAAGGGCCTCAGGCCCCCAAAAGAGCCTCAGCTACCCCATCTCCCAAGGGAGACTCCACTCCCCCACCTGTGTCTCCTCCCTCCCCCAAAAGGGGCTCAGCAACTCCATCTCCCAAAAAAGCCCCAGCTAGCCCACCGCCAAAGGGAGACTCCACTCCTCCACCTGTGACTGCTCCCTCCCCCAAAGAGATCCCAGCAACTCCATCTCCCAAAAGAGCTCCGGCTAGCCCACCTCCAAAGGGAGACTCCACTCCCCCACCTGTGACTCCTCCTTCCCCCAAAGGGAGCCCAGCAACTCCATCTCCCAAAAGAGCTCCGGCTAGCCCGCCTCCAAAGGGAGACTCCACTCCTCCACCTGTGACTGCTCCCTCCCCCAAAGGGAGCCCAGCAACTCCATCTCCCAAAAAAGCCCCAGCTAGCCCACCTCCAAAGGGAGACTCCACTCCTCCACCTGTGACTGCTCCATCTCCCAAAAAAGCCCCGGCTAGCCCACCTCCAAAGGGAGACTCCACTCCTCCACCTGTGACTGCTCCCTCCCCCAAAGGGAGCCCAGCAACTCCATCTCCCAAAAAAGCCCTGGCTAGCCCACCTCCAAAGGGGGATTTCACTCCCCCAGGTGTAACTCCTCCATCTCCAAAAAAGGGCCCAGCAACTCCATCACCCAAAGGAACCCCCACTCCCTCTGCTGTGACTTCTCCCCCCAAAAGGGGTCTGGCAACCCCACTTCTCACAGGAGACCCTGCTTCCCCATCTGTGGCTCCTGTCTCCCCCAAAAGAGCCTCAGCAACTCTGGCTCCCAAAGAGTCTCCAGCAACTCCAGACCCCAAGGAGATTCCCACTTTCGCAGCCATGACTCCTTCCCCCAAAGAGGCCTCAGCAGCAGCATCACTCAAAGAAACTCCCACTCCTTTAGCTGTGGCTCCTCCCTCCTCCAAAGGGACTCTGGCTGCCAAAAGAGCCTCAGCAACTCCAAACACCAAAGAAGTCCCTACTTCCCCAGCCGTGACTCCTTCCACCAAAAAAGCAACAGGAACCCCAGTCCCCAAAGGGGTGCCCACTCCCTCAGCTGTAATTCCTCCCTCTCCAAAAAAGGCCCCAGTCCCCAAAGGGGCCCCAGCAACCTCATCCTCCAAAGAGGCTCCCGCTCCCCCAACTGTGATTCCTCTCTCTCCCAAAGAGGCCCCTACTTCCCCAGTTTCAGTCACATGTCCCTTGGGGTCCACTGCCCCTCAGGCATCTAAAGGGCCCCCAATAAAGAAAGGCCCCACAGCTTTCAAAGCAGTGCTTGATGGTTCAGCTCCAGAAAGTGCACCAGTCATCACAACTCCCACTCAGAAAGGTCCACCAGCCAAGAATAGTTCTATTTCACCACCTGTGTGCCCAGATCCCTCATCTCAGAATGGTACTAAAGGACCCCTTCCTGCAGTGGCTCCAGCTCCTCTACTGACAGTCTCTACTCAGAAAGGTTCTTCTCCAAAAGCCCTCCCTGTCTCTCCCTTAAAGGGCAAAGATTCTTTCCATTCCCCAGAGGGCCCCTTGCCTCCTCCTTCTGAGTCAGAGACATCTACCCCTTCAGCAACAGCTGCCCCAGAGAAGAGCCTTCCTAAAGCTGGATTAGTGTCTGTCTCTCCAGCACCTACCCCGTCAGTCTCTCTGCCTCTTGCTTCCTCCCCAGTTCCCCCTCTGCTTCCTAAACAGCAATTTCTGCCGTCCTCACCTGGGCTGGTGCTGGAATCACCCTGTAAGCCCTCAGCCCCTGCTGATGAGGATGAGCTGCCGCCTCTGATTCCCCCGGAACCAATCTCGGGGGGAGTGCCTTTCCAGCCGGTCCTCGTCAACATGCCCACCCCCAAACCTGCTGGGATCCCTGCCCCAACCCCCTCTGCCAAGCAGCCTGTTCTGAAGAACAATAAGGGTATTTGCCTTGGTTTGCCGTGTGCATGGTGTGTTGCCCACAACCCTCCCGGGCTACCCACCAATACTAACCATAGGATGCGCCGCTTTTTCCAGTATACCTGTTTGTGTTTGGGCATAGAATAAGTTTAAATGCAGAAACTCTAGGCATGTGAGACAGAATCTTGGTTTTCGCCTCAGATAGTCCATTATGTGTTTATTATCTTGTGTAATGTGGTCCAGACTAACTCTGGGTCCATCATCTTCCTTACCTACCTGATCTGACACTGAAAACCAAGACCTTCTAGACCTTTAATTTGCTCTAATCTCTACCACATCACTAACCTTGTCCCTGGGCCTGGGATTTGCTAAAATATTGGGAAATGTAGAACTGCTTGAATTTCTTCATATCTTAAACTTAGTAATAACCAGTGCCCAGGGACTCTTCCTCCAAGACCTATTATTTTTCCTAGCCTGAGAATGGTGGAGGTGTATGCTTTTACCCTCAGTAGTCCATTGATGCTTGGCCTTTGAATTGAGGGAAATTTAAATATATGAGTTACATTTGGAAGAAATGGATGAGGTCATAGGACAATTATCTAGAAGTGACTATTAGAACTATAGATCAGCATTTTGAGACTATTTGGGTCGTGTTGATTAGATCAAATTGCTAGGGTTAGCAGTTTGAAAATAAAGCTAAATGTGTACACAACTGCTTCTGGCCTCCCCCAACCCAGTTTAAAGGATGAGGGGAAAGTGTCCCTCCCCTCAAGACCGCCTCCACAATGTCATCTTAACGGTCTTCACTGAAGTATACCTGGAGGCACCTTGCCTACCAGAACCTTTCTAAGATGGATGGGCTATTGGGTAGAATTTGGCATTGCATAAATCATTGGTATTTGCCTGTGCCGAGAAGTGAAGAACTTGAAGAAAAAGTAACAGTTATATAAAATGCTCAGCTGTGTCTAGTGTTTCTGGGGCTGGGTCTTTAATGGATGTGTACACACTAGTTTTTGACTAAGTTACAGGCTATCATACTGTATAAACCAGTGACTTTTGGTCTGGGCAAGCCATGGTGAGGTGCCTCTTGTAATCTTTGCTATAAAATGTAAAAGTTATTTGTCATTTTAGGGTCTGGAACAGAATCTGATAGTGATGAGTCAGTCCCAGAGCTTGAGGAACAGGATTCTACACAGGCAACCACACAACAAGCTCAGGTGGGTATTATCTTAACTTACCAATGTAAGTACTTGGGTCAGAGAAACATTGGTGAACCAGTGTTAATCAGATAAAGCTGGCTTATGCGTTTGGAGCTGTGAACTTTTGTAAAGGGAAAACCACATGGGGATTTTGGTATCCAGGTTTTACATTCCAGTTTACTCATAGCTATTTGATTTTCTTAGCTGGCAGCAGCAGCTGAAATCGATGAAGAACCAGTCAGTAAAGCAAAACAGAGCCGGAGTGAAAAGAAGGCACGGAAGGTAAGAATTGAAGTTATAAACAAGAGTTAAAGGTTCTGAAGAAGCAACTTTGGAAAGGGGGAGTCTGTAGTGGAACTCAGGGTAGTGGCAGGAAGCCTGGGAATCAATGATATATTCCTGTATAAACTTTTCTTTGCCCACAGAAAGTCTTTGCTTAGAATGTAGTTTTGTTGAGTTTATTTCCTGAAGCTGCTTCTAAAGAAGTTGACAACTGTTCTTTTTTATTCTTTAGGCTATGTCCAAACTGGGTCTTCGACAGGTTACAGGGGTTACTAGAGTCACTATCCGGAAATCTAAGAATATCCTTTTTGTCATCACAAAACCAGATGTGTACAAGAGCCCAGCTTCAGATACCTACATTGTTTTTGGGGAAGCCAAGGTAAGGAAAGTTTTCTTGAGAATTACTGTAGACCAGGATTTCTCAACCTCAATGCTGTTGACATTTTGGATCAAATAATTCTTTGTTGTAGAAGGGCTGTCCATTAAGCAGTATCACTTGCAGTTGTGATAACCAACAAAATCTCCAGGCTTTTGACAGATGTCCCCTGGGGGACAAAATCACCCTCCAGTGGAGGACCACTGCTTTAGACATAAGCTATTTCTTTGTCTACAGGGAGATATCAGTATAATCTGAGTGAGATCAAGCCATTTAAAGCTAGGTGGTAAGTTAATGTGATTTAGATTTAAGTTAGTTAGATTCAGAGTGAGAGTTTGGGAAAGATACCATTTTGTTGATTTACTGCAATTGATCTACTCATTTGAATCTGTACTTTCTGTCCTATAGATTGAGGATTTATCTCAGCAAGCACAGTTAGCAGCTGCTGAGAAATTCAAAGTTCAAGGTGAAGCTGTCTCAAACATCCAAGAAAACACACAGACTCCAACTGTACAAGAGGAGAGTGAAGAGGAAGAGGTATATAAGGAAACCTTTTGTACCTTAAATCCTTTCAAGATAATACCATGTTTGTATTGATGAGTGTGTTCTACATGGTTTTAGGCTCTTGAACTCCATGAGTTAAGTAGCTTTTGACTTAATGTTAAGTACTGTCTGTAGATTCAGGAGATGCCTGACAACTCTTGAAGTTGTTCTTGCCTTTAGTTTATTAAGTATTTTTTCCTTATCTTAGGTTGACGAAACAGGTGTGGAAGTTAAGGACATAGAATTGGTCATGTCACAAGCAAATGTGTCGAGAGCAAAGGCAGTCAGAGCCCTGAAGAACAACAGTAATGATATTGTAAATGCTATTATGGTAAGTATCCAAGCTTATTCTTTGACTCCCGCTGCCCTGACCAGTTGTGGGTGACTAGTTTTTGTGCTTAATATCAGCCAATTAAGAAGCCTCTTTCCAGAACCTGTTCTGAGTTTTCTTGGATTTTAGTGACCTGTATTCTCTGAATTTGCCTGTAACCACTTCTGATGATCTCTTTTCTCTTACAGGAATTAACAATGTAACCATCTGAAAAGAGGACCTTTTTTTGGTGTTTCAAAAGAGTAACTGCAGCTGGGTTTGAAATTTGTACTGTTTCTATCATTAATAAAGTTATGGCTTCTTGTTGGATGAACTCAGTGGGTGCTTGATCTCTTCGGGGTTGTGGGGACAAAAGCTCTAGAAATAAAAACACATTTATTTGTAACTGTTAAGACCTCAGCTTCAGTTAAAGAGGTTTAATGCTGCAGGTTTCCCTTTTAATAATTATCCTCTCCTCTGACCTATGATCTTTCTGAAAACATATTGGGACTCATCTGGCCTCTTGTCATGTAATAGCTTGGTACAGGGTTGGACGTAACAGATGTGAAATGCTTGCCACAGAGGCCAGGTGAGGCCCAATATGTATTCAGATAGTACTTTGTAAAAAAGTGAAGATACTAGGACTTCCCTAGTAGTCCAGTGACTAAGACTCCTCACTCCCAGTGCATGGGGCCCAGGTTAAATATTTTTTTAAAGGAAGGTGCCTCATGAAGGAGAGATTTTTGACTATAGACAGTACACATGCTGTGCTCTTGGACATACAGATATATTAATCTATAAATTCTGATTAGGGTAGCCATTAATTGTGCTACAATAATAAATGAAATCAGAACTGCTCCAGGCAAACTGGAGTTTAGCCAGTCGTGATAAAAACACAATACAGATAACTAGAAGTCATAAGAACAGTGAAGTTTCTGAGTTGCTCAGTTGTTTACAACTCTGTGACCCCATGGACTGCAACATGCCAAGCTTCCCTGTCCACCCAACTCCCAGAGCTTGCTCAAACTCATGTCTATTGAATTGATTCCATTCATCCATCACGTCCTCTGTCATCCACTTCTGCCTTCAATCTTTTTAAGCATCAGGGTGTTTTCTAATGAATCGGTTCTTCCTATCAGGTGGCCAAAGTGTTGAAGCTTCAGCATCAAATCAGTCTTTCTAATGAATATTCAAGACTGATTTCCTTTAGGATTGACTGATTTGATCTTGCAGTCCAAGAAACTCAAGAGCCTTTTCCAATACCACAGTTCAAAAGCATCAATTTTTCGACACTCAGCTTTCTTTATGGTCCAACTCTGAACGTCCATACATGACTGACTACTGGGAAAGCCATAGCTTTGACTAGATAGACCTTTGTCGGCAAAGTAATGTCTTTGCTTTTTAATATGCTGTCTAGGTTTGTCATAGCTTTTCTTTCAAACAGCAAGCATCTTTTCCACTTCCTGGCTGCCGTCACCATCTGCAATGATTTTGTAGCCTAAGAAAAAGTCATGTGTTTCCAGTGTTTCCCCATCTTTTTGCCATGAAATAATGGGACCGGATGCCATGATCTTAGTTTTTTGAATGTTGAGTTTTAAGCCAGCTTTTGCACTCTGCTCTCTCACTTTCATCTAGAAGCTCTTTAGTTATTAGGAAGTGGTTTGGGAGAGAGCAGAGGGCTAAAATTTGAAAATAGGAAGGCTACATTTTTTAAAAAATTAGATGCTGTGGTATGTTTTGGGAACTAAAGTTTAAATCCGTTTACTATTCTCAGTTCCTTTGAGAAAGTAGGCATTATTTTAGGAGTTGGGATTAAGGACCAAAAGAGGTTAAATGACTTCCCCAAAGACTGTGGTAGGCTATCCTAGAGAAGCACAGATTGACTTTCTGGCTGAGAATAATGATCTGCTTCTATTTCTCTGGAGTAAAACAATCATTAAATGAACAGAAGTCTCAAGAGGCTGAATTCTGCCAAGTCTGAGGTAATAATTATTTCAGGAAGAAATTAGGGATATTAACTCCCATTTCCTCACCCTTCCCTCTCTACAGAGAACAAACTGCCAGTTCTTGGTTATATTTTTAGAGAAGTATCTTATTCAAGGCTATTACTGCCACTGATAAATGTAGTGTATTCCCATTTCAAACTATTGCTACCCTTTATATCATGTATTACAGGCATTTGTTGTTTAGTTGCAAGTCGTGTCTGACTTTTGTGACCCTGTGGACTTCACCCACCAGATTCCTCAGTTCATAGGATTTCCCAGGCAAGAATACCAGAACAGGTTGCCATTTCCTACTCAAGGGAATCTTGCCAACCCAGGATCAAACCCATGTCTGTTGTTTTGCAGATGGATTTTTTTTTACCACTAAGTTACCAGGGAAGCATTACTTTACTAGCATGTGAGATGAGTGCAATTGTGCAGTAGTTTGAGCATTCTTTGGCATTGCCTTTCTTTGGGATTGGAATGAAAACTGACCTTTTCCAGTCCTGTGGCCATTGCTGAGTTTTCCAAATTTGCTGACATATTGAGTACTTTGATGGCATTATCTTTCAGGATTTGAAATAGCTCAACTGGAATTCGATCACCTCCACTAGCTTTGTTCATAGTGATGCTTCCTAAGGCCCACTTTACTTCACATTCCAGGATATCTGGAATATGATCACTGGTGAGTGATCACACCATTGTGATTATCTGGGTCATGAAGCTGATTTTAGAAAAGGCAGAGGAACCAGAGATCAAATTTCCAACATTCGCTGGTTCATTGAAAAAGCAAGAGAGTTCCAGAAAAACATCTATTTCTGCTATATTGACTATGCCAACACCTTTGACTGTGTGGATCACAATAAACTGTGGAAAATTCTTAGAGATGGGAATACCAGACCACCTGACCTGCCTCCTGAGAAATCTGTATGCAGGTCAGGAAGCAACAGTTATAACTGGGCCTGGAACAACAGACTGGTTCCAAATAGGGAAAGGAGTACGTCAAGGCTGTATATTGTCACCCTACTTATTTAACATATGCAGAGTACATCATGAGAAATGCTGGGCTGGAGGAAGCACAAGCTGGAATCAAGATTGCCAAGAGAAATATCAATAACCTCAAATATGCAGATGACACCACCTTTTTGGCAGAAAGTGAAGAACTAAAGAGCCTCTTGATGAAAGTGAAAGAGGAGAGTGAAAAAGTTGGCTTAAAGCCCAGCATTCAGAAAACCAAGATCATGGCATCTCGTCCCATCACTTCATGGCAAATAGATGGGGAAACTGGAAACAGTGGCTGACTTTATTTTTCTGGGCTCCAAAATCACTGCAGATGGTGACTGCAGCCATGAAATTAAAAGATGCTTACTTCTTGGAAGGGAAGCTATGACCAACCTAGATAGCATATTCAAAAGCAGAGACATTACTTTGCCAGCAAAGGTCCATCTAGTCAAGGCTATGGTTTTTCCAGTGGTCATGTATGGATGTGAGAGTTGGACTATAAAGAAAGCTGAGTGCTGAAGAATTGATGCTTTTTAACTGTGGTGTTGGAGAAGACTTGAGAGTCCCTTGGACTGCAAGGACATCCAACCAGTCCGTCCTAAAGGAGATCAGTCCTGGGAGTTCATTGGAAGGACTGATGTTGAAGCTGAAACTCCCAATACTTTGGCCACCTGATGCAAAGAGCTGACTCACTGGAAAAGACCCTGATGCTGGGAAAGATTGAGGGCAGGAGGAGAAGGGGACAACGGAGGATGAGATGGTTGGATGGCATCCCTGACTCAATGGACATGCGTTGGGGTGGACTCCAGGACTTGGTGATGGACAGGGAGACTTGGTGTACTGTAGTTTATGGAGTCGCAGAGTCAGACACGACTGCTCGACTGAACTGACTGAACTGAACTACCAGTGAAACCCAGAAAAGAAGAAGGGGTAGTAAGGCAAAAAGGCTGATCTCTGGCATACCTCAAAGATATTGTGGGTTCAGTTCCATACTACCACACAATACAGTAAGTCATGATTTTTTTTTTCTAGTGCATATAAAAGTTATGTAGGACTTACCAGGTTTTTTTTTTTTTAAACTGGTGGAAGTCTTGATGGCTACCGACTGATCAGGTGGGAGTTTCTGAAGATTGAGAGTAACTTTTTTTTTTTTTTTTATGGCCATGCCATTTGGTTCAAAGTCAGTGTGTAGGATCTTAATTCTGGACCAGGGGTAGAACCCTGGGTCTTAGCAGTGAGAGCTTGGTGTCCCAACCACTAGACCACCAAGGAATTTAAGACAATAGTGAAGTTTGCCATATCGATTGACTTTTCCTTTCAAGAACAATTTCTGCAATGCTGGTTTTTTTAAGTTGTTGTTTTGTTTTGTTTTTTTAACATTTATTTTACTATTTATTTGGTTGTGCCAGCAACTTGGGATCTTGAATCTTTGTTGCTGCCAGCAAACTCAGTTGTGGCATATAGGATCTAGTTACCCAACCAGGGATCAAACCTTGGCCACCTGCATTGGGAGCATGGAGTCCCAGCCACTGGACCACCAGGGAAGTCCCTGCAATGCTGTTTGATAGTGTTTTTACCCACAGAAGAACTTCTGTCAAAATTGAAGTCACTCTTAACAAACCCTGCTACTGCCATATCAACTAAGTTTATGTAATATTCTAAATTCTTTGTCATCATACCAATAATCTTCACAGCATCTTCACCAAGAGTAGATTCCATCTCAAGAAACTACTTTGTTCATCCATAAAAATCAACTCATCCATTCAAGTTTTATCATGAGATTGCAGCAATTCAGTTATATCTTTTTTTTTTTAATTCAGTTATATCTTAAGGTTCCACTTCTAATTTCTAGTTCTCTTCCTATTTCCACATCAGCAGTTACTTCCTCCACTGAAATCTTGAACCCCCTAAGTTATTCGGGAGTGCTAGAATGAACTTCTTCCAAACTCTTAATACTGATGTTTTGATCCCTTGAGTCACTAATGTTCATGGCTTCTAGAATGGTGCATCTTATCCAGAAGGTTTTCAATTTACTTTGCCTAGATTTATCAGAGAAATCATCATGGCAGCCTTACGAAATGTATTTCTTTCTTAAGTCATAGGACTTGAAATTACTTCTTGATTGCTGAACTGCATCAGGGATATGTTCAAAAACAACATTAATTTCACTGTACATCTTTCAGGGCTCTTGGATGACCAGGTGCATTGTTGATGAGCCATAATATTTTGAAAGGAATCCTTATTTCTGACAGTTAAGTCTCAACAGTGGGCTTAAAATATTCAGTAAACCCTGTTGTAAGCAGATATGCTATTATTACCCAGACTGTATTGTCCCAATTACAGAGCAAAGGCAGCATAGACTTAGCATTTTTAAAAGCCCTACGATTTTCAGAATGGTTGATAAATGAGCACTGGCTTCAATTTAGAGTCACCAGCTGCACTATCCCCTAATGAGAAAGTCAGCTTGTCCACTGAAGCTTTTCAGCCAGGTATTGACCTTTCTACCTATGAAAGTCCTGAATAGTCTCTTTACTGAAAACTGTTGTGTAGTGTAGCCATTTTTATTAATTATATAAGCTAGATTTTCCGGATAACTTGCTGCAGCTTCTACACAACACTTGTTTGATCTTGCAGTTTTATGTCATGGCTTACTTCCTTGTATCTCATGAACCAACTTTACCAGCTTTTCCTTCTGCAGCTTTTACCAGATTTTCCTTCTGCAGCTTCCTCACCTCTCTACTGTCATCAAATCTAAGACAGCTGGGGCCTTGTTCCGGATTAGGCTTCTGTTTAAGGGAATGTTGTGACTGGCTTGATCTTCTATACAAACCACTAGAAATTCTCTTTATCAGCAATAAGACTGTTTCGCTTTCCCTTGTGTGTTGCTGAAGTAGCACTTTTAATTTACTTCAAGAAATTTTTTGTTGCATTCACAACTTGGCCAATTGTTTGGTGTAATTTAGACCTAGTTTCAGCCTATCTCTGCTTTTGACATGGCTTCCTCACTAAGTTTAATCATTTCTAGCTCTTGTTTTAAAATGAGAGATGTGAGTCTCTTCCTTTCACTTGAACACTTAGAGGCCATTGTTTGGTTATTAATTAGTCCTAATTTCAGTATCCTTGTGTCTCAGGAAATAGAGAAGCTTGAGGGGAGAGAAGAGAGAGAGATGGCTGGTCAGTGGTCGAGTTCACCATCTTATACAGGCATGGTTAATGATGTCCTAAAACAATTACAGTGGTAACATCAAAGATCACAGATCACCATAAAAAATATAGTAATTTTAAAGTTTGAAATATTGTGAGAGTTACCAAAATGTGAGATAGACATGAAGGGAGCAAGTGCTGTTGGCAAAATGGCACTAATAGACACTCGACGCAGGGTTGCCACAAACCTTCAACTTGTAAAAAACACGGTGTCTGCAAAGCAAATAAAATTAGGAATGCCTATAATTCCTTCAACCATTTTTTATCTACTACCCTTAAAATGTACAACTAACCTCCTCTGCTACCGAATGATTAAATTTTTAGTTCTCAAATTAGGGGATGTATAGTTTCGATAAACCTTTTAAAGAGGAATTGTTCCTTCCTATTCTCAAACTGATTAAATACTTATGTTCAAATACTCAATAGGCCACATATCAGTGAAATCTCAAGTAATATCTGCTTCCATCTGTAACAGTAGACCTAATACTCCCAAAACATATTTAGGATGGTTAGAAGCATTTGATAAGGATTTGAAATTGGCACAGGTTATTTACTAAATCACCCTTCTGATTTAAAATAAAAAGTAAAAGTATTTTCCTGGTGTTACAGTGGATAAGAACCTGCCTGCCAATGCAGGGGACAGGGGTTCGATCCCTGGTCCAGGAAGATTCCACATGCCATGGAGCAACTAAGTCCATGTGCTGCAACTACTGAGCCCACACACTGCAATAAGAGAAGCCACTGCAATGAGAAGCCCACACCATTGCAAAAAAAAGTAGCCCCTACTCGCTGAAGCTAGAGAAAGTCTGTGCTCAGCAACAAAGACCCAGCACAATCAAAAATACATATAATAAAAATAAAAATAAAAAATGAGGACCTTCCTGGTGGCACAGTGGATAAGAGTCCTCCTGCCAATGCAGGGGACACAGGTTCGATCCCTGGTCCTGGAGGGTTCCACGCACCCCATGTGCCACAGCTACTGAGCCCACATGCTATAGCAACTGAAGACTACATGCCTAGAGCCTGTGCTCTGCAGCAAGAGGCCACTGCAATGAGAAGCCCAGGCACTACAACTAGAGAAAGCCTCAACGCAGCAACGAAGACCCAATGCAATCAAAGGTAAAAATAAACATTTTTTTTTAATGAAAAATGAAAAGCTTCCTAATGGGCCAGTTTATTTACTTAGCTAGGATTCACATTTCAGCCATTCACTTAAATTTTTTTCTTTATTTTTGACTGCGCTGGGTCTTCACTTCTACACGGACTTTTCTCTAGTTGCCAGAGCAGGAGCTACTCTAGCTGCGGTTCGCAGGCAGAAGCCATTGCAGTGGCTTCTCATGATGCAGAGCACTGGCTCTAGGGTATATGGGCTCAGTAGTTGTGGCTCAGGGGCTTAGTGGGATCTTCCCTGATCAAGGATTGAACCTGTGTCTCCTGCACTGGCAGGCCAATTCTTCACCACTGAGCCACAAGGGAAGCCCCATTCACTTAAAAATTGATTCTTTTATTTTGCTTTTTTAGGCCATGCTGTGCAGCATTTGGGCTCTTTGTTCCCCAATCTGGGATCAAACTCATGACCCCCTGCATTGGGAGACACACTCTTAACCACTGGGCCGATAGGGAAATCCCCAAAATTGATTTTTTAAATTCCTATACATGAGTTCCTATTCTTAACATACATTTATAATATGCCAAAAAAGTTAGTGTTCTGCAAATTTAAAACTTTAAATAAAATTGTATTGTATATTACATATCTTCATGTAAATTGCTTTTCAACTTACTTTCCAAGATTTATCTATGATGATAGATGTATTCATTCCCTTCCCAGTCCCCTGTTGTCTTCCTTTTATCTCTACTTCTCCAGGAACTGTTTCTCATCCAGGGCTGCTGCTGCTGCTGCTAAGTCGCTTCAGTCGTGTCCAATTCTGTGCGACCGCATAGACGGAAGCCCACCAGGCTCCCCCGTCCCTGGGATTCTCCAGGCAAGAACACTGGAGTGGGTTGCCATTTCCTTCTCCAACTCATCCAGGGCACCTAGTTGCTAAGTCCAGTGGACGGACACTTCATGCATGGCTGCATTTGTCTTTCTTCAAATTAGCTTTCTTAACATTATCTAGCCTGTCGAAATTTTCCCTTATGTATTTCCTGCTAATACAGTTAATGAATGACACAGCTATTCATTCAGTCATGTTTAAAAAAAACAGGAATTCCCAGGTGGTCCAGTAGTTAGGACACTACATCCTCACTGCCGAGAGCATGGGCTCAATTCCTGGTTGGGGAACTAACATCCTGCAAGCCACGCAATGCAGCCAAAAAGTAATTTTAAAAAAGCAACTTGGTCTTTGCAACAAATTGTGTCAGGAAAACTAGATATCCACATGCAAAAGAATGAAGCTGGACCCTTATTTTACCCCATATACAAAAATTAACTACAAGGAATTCCCTGGCAGTCTCGTGGTTAAGAGTCAGCACTCTCACTGCTCTGAGCCTAGGTTCGGTCCCCTGGTCAGGGAACTAAGATCCCACAAGCCTCATGGTGTGGCCAAAAATATATATAAAAAATAAACAATAACTACAAATGGATCAAAGACCTAAATGTAAGACCTAAAATGATAGAACTCTCAGATTTTAAAATGGGGAAATCTTCATGGTCTTGGATTTGGCAATGATTTATTAGACAACAAAAGCACAAGCAACAAAAGAAGGAATTAGATAAATTAGATTTCACACAAATTTAAAATTTCTATCAAAGGACATAAATCAACAGAGTAAAAAGACAACTCAGAAGTTGGGAAAAAGTACCTGCAAATGACAATTTTGCGGTTATAATAGGTTAATATCTACAATGTACAAATAACTACAACTTAGTGGGCAAAGGACTTGAATAGACATTTCTCCAAAGAGGTTATTCAAATAGCCAATAAGCACATGAAAAGATGCTCAACATCACAAATCATTAGGGAAATGCAAATCAAAACTGCAGTGAGATACCACCTCACAAGCATTAGAATGGCTACCATCAAAAAATAAAATAGATGACAAGTGTTGGTGAGGATGTGAAGAATGGAAACACCTGTGATCTGTTCATGGTACTATATAGTACTTCAACTGCTACAGAAAATGGTATGGCAATTCTCAAAAAATCAAAAATAGAATTACTATGTGATCTAGCAGGTCCACTCTGGGTATATACTCCAGTCAATGCAAGGGTAATAATACACCCATGCAGCATTATTCACAATAGTCAAAATGAAGAAACAACCTAAATGTCCCTTGGAGATGAAGGAAAAAGCAAAATGTAGCATATACGTATAATGGAATATTATTCTGCCTTAAAAGGAAGAAAGTCTGATACATGCTATAAGAGTAAACCTCGACATTAAGCTAAGTGAAATAAGCCAGTCAAAAAAGACAAATATTAATGCATATGATTTCACTTATATGAAGTACCTAGATTAGTCAAACTCACAAAAACAGAAAACAAAACGGTGGTTGCCAGAGGTTGGGGGAGAAACGAAGGGAGAATTCGTGTTTAATGGGTACAGAAGTTCAGGTGGGGAATATGAAAAAGTTCTGGAGATGGATGGTGGTAATGTTGCAAAATGACAAGAGCATAATCCCACTGAACTGTACATTTTAAAAAATGATTAAAAAAGTAAATTTTATCTTGGGTTATTTTTTTTAAAGAAAAGTCTTGTCATCCTAACCTTGTCACAGTTTCCTGTTGATGTAGGTTGCTTCCATGTCTTGGCTACTGTAAACAGTGCTGCTATGAACACTAGGGTGCGTGTATTTTTTTTAAACAATCATTCTTCTAAAAATTTTATTGTTTTTGGCTGTGCTGATCTTCATTGCTACATGTGGGCTTTCTCTAGTTGGAGCAAGTGGGAGCTACTCTTTGCTGTGGTGCATGAGCTTCTCTCGCTGCAGAGCACAGGCTCTAGAGTGCATGGGCTCAGTAGCTGTAGCACACAGGCTTAGCACATGTGGCCTGTGGGATCTTCCCAGACTAGGGATGAACCCATGTCCCCTACATTGGCAGTCATTTTTTTAAAATAATACTTTTGTTATTTATGGCTGTGCTGGGTCTTCATTACTGCACATGGGCTTTCTCTATTGTGAGGTGACAATTAGCAATACTGAGCATCTTTCCATGTGCCTGTGGACCATCTGTATGTCTTCTTTGGGGAATGTCTGTTTAGTTTTCTGCCCATTGTTTTGACTGGGTTGTTTTTTTGATACTGAGTTGTATGAGCTGTTTGTGTATTTTGGAATTTAACCCCTTGTTGGCAGCATAATTTGTAATATTACAGTTGTGGTGAGTGGAACTCTTTGTTGTGTATGAGCTTCTCATTGCAGTGGCTTCTCTTTTGAGGAGAACAGGCTCTAGGCACAAGGATTTCAATAGTTGCCACACACAGGCTCAGAGGTTGCAGCTCATAATCTCAGTAGTTGTGGCGCTTGGGCTTAGTTGCTCTGCGGCATGTGGAATCTTCCCCAACCAGGGTTTGAAATTGTCTCTTGCATTGGCAGGCAGATTCTTTACTACTGAGCCGCCAAGGAGGCCCTTATGTTAATTTTTGATTGAGTACTCTGACATGAATATTACTTTGTTGGATTCTGGATATTTTTGTATTTCTATAAACATTCTTGAGATTTTTTTCTGAGGTGCAGTTAAATTACTTGCAAACAGTTTGATTCTTTCAGGTCTTACTTTTAACTTTGTTAGATGAGGCCAGGGCAGAGTTTGGTCTAGGGCTAATTTTTTCCCAGTACTGAGCCAAACTCTTCTAAGTACACTTACTCAATCATTTATGAGGTTTTCAACTAGTAGGAATAAGCATTATTCCTGATCTTATCTTACATTCAAAGATTGCTCTCTTTGTTTCAGGTGGTTCTTTCCCCACTGTAAAGGTTCTTTCCTCATGTATATGCACTAAACAATACTAAGGAAAAGACCTAAGAGGGAACCCTTAAAGATTTCTAGAAATCTCTCAGTGTGTATCTCTCTCTTTTCTGATACTTTATCCCATGATACCTTGGCCTCCATCTCCTTTCAGTTCAATTCAGTCACTCAGTGTGTCCTACTCTTTGTGACCCCATATACTGCAGCACTCCAGGCTTCCCTGTCCATCACTATCTCCCAGAGCTTGCTCAAACTCATGTCCATCAAGGCGGTGATGCCATCCAACCATCTCATCCTCTGTCGTCCCCTTCTGCTCATGCCTTCAATCTTTCCCAACATGAGGGTCTTTTCCAATAAGTCAGTTCTTTGCATCAGGTGGGCAAAGTATTGGAGCTTCAGCTTCAGCATCAGTCCTTCCAATGAATATCCAGGACCGATTTCCTTTAGGATGGACTGGTTTGATCTCCTTGCAGTCCAAGGGACTCTCAAGAGTCTTTTCCAACACCATAGTTCAAAAGCATCAGTTCTCAAAAGCATCAATTTACTCATCCACCTCCTTTACTCAAGGTAATGGCCAGGCTCCTCCTAGATTCTTCCTCCTTGTGCCATGACCTGGAACTTCTCTCTAGGCATTAAACGGAGACAATCTTAGGGTTCACTTCATTGGTCTGTCATTTTTAAGTAATCACTAGCCTTTGTTACCTGATGTTCAATGTCTTGAAAACAATCGTTTCATATATAGTCTAGTATGATTAGATTAGATCCCTGTTACTTTATGTTGGCCAGAGCAGTAGTCCTAGCACTTTTATGGCATAGCTCCTTCCTCATCAGCAGTCTATGGTGGTTTCCCAGGTGCCTATTGCTAAAACAGAGAAAAGATATTGATTTCTATATGTTTCTACACCTTTATAAGATATGTCTTTGAGTGGAAATGGGGAGTAAGGCTGTTGGGACTGGTTATTTTTTCATAACATACAGGATTGAATGACTCTTTAAACCACATTCTTCTGTAATTTTGATTAAAATTACACAATAAATGGTAATGGGGCATCCCAACTAGTTTATGATTTAAACATTGCTGTAGTGTTTTACCATTTAAGATAATATTTGCAATTTGTTTGGATATAACATAGCTTTTGTTTAAATTGTTTCCTTGAATTTTTATTTACTTAGATTTATTATTTATATTGTTATGCATAAACACTGACTTGTGAAAAGTTTTTCAGCTTTCATTAATAATAATCCTAATACAATCATAATAAATTATAGTAATTGGTTTCCTTAATATTAAACCACTCCTGCATTCCAAAAATAATCTTGAGTTAGTTGTAGAGTATTATTCTTTTGCACACTGATGGATTCTCTTTGCTAATGTGTTATTTAGAATAACCACCCCACCAAGTAGGAACTCTCCTACTTTTTTGTTTATTGTTTGATGTTTAAATAATTAATGATTACTAACTGCATGTTGATTACAAATCAGAGCAAGGTGCTAGGATGAACAGTTTTCTAAATAGGGCACCAGGATCCACAGTTGCAGGGCCCAATCAGCCACTGGGTTAGGCAGTTCTGTACTAAATAATGGAGTGGGTACAAAGGGGCAGGGCTCTTAATGGTTTTTGTTAACAGAAATCCACTTCTAAAAAAAAAAAAAAAAGAAATCCACTTCTTCCTTGCCGCCAACAACTCTGGAAGGGGCCCATGTTCACAGCTGCCTGGATGGACTGGATCCGCTGGTCCATTCCTGCACAGGGCCAAGATCAAGCACACCACGTGGTTTCCCTCAGCCATCCAACCATCTGCCTCTGTTTCATAGGCTTTGATGAACTGCTTCTTGTTATTGCGAATATAAAGCTCAAAGTAGTTACATTTCTGGCTGTCACCTATCTTTCTGATGCTCAGATTCTTCAGGGGCATGACTCCTCTGGACTCCTTATTCATCATATACTCAAAATAGTAGAGGCAATTGTCTCTGAGGATTAACCAGTGCTGCTTCCACATTTTCACCTGGCCCACTTCCCCCACCCCAGTTTAAGGAGTCAGCATCAGGGCACTGGTTGAAGAATTTCAGATTATCATTCCTGATCATCCTCAGGCTCTTGAAGGGCTCATTTTGGGTGTGGTCCTAGAAGTTCCAGATCAGCTCCTTAGGCAGGTCCCACCCTACTTGTGCTGGTTCATAGCCACAAAGTGCTCCAGGCCTGGCTTGTTCCAGATGTTGGGACTGTAAAGGCTGGTGTTCAGTATTATCTCTGGTGAAGGACAGTACATAGCAGGCATCTGTGGACTGGATAATCCCAGGGTGGCATCTGCAGTATCCACAGGCAAAGGCTTCCATCATCTGATCAATCTTCTAGCCCTCTCTGGGGACACAGTAAGCTCCATAGAAATTGCCTGAGGGCCTCACCAGTCATGCAGATCCATGAAGGTATGGAGCATTGGTAGGTTCAGGTCTTCCCTCTCCCCTAAGTAGTCCCCGTGACTGTCTTGTTCAGGCCCTTGCCCTTGAACAGGAAACAGAAATTGACCCCTTGGGGGTGTGCACTGGAGAAGTTTGTTCTCCACCAAGAACTTAATCCCCCTTCTTGGGGTCCTTGTTGAAGTTCTTTCTAACTATTGCCATGTTCTGATCCTATTGCAAGGACTCACTGCCCTCAGTGGCCTCCAGGCACCCTCGCTCATGGCTTCATTGAGCTCCTACCACAGGTGGTGGATCTCCAGCAGCAGCTTCTGCGTCAACAATGAGACATTCTCCAGCTCCATCTGCTCCTTAGGACTTTGGCCTGGGTGCTCATAGACACTGTCCTCCATGGCTGCCAAGTCCCTTCAGGCAGGGCTGGATCCAACTTCACCTGTGGGCTCAGATCAGCCAGTCAAATATCTTGAGGGCTGCTGTCACTGTCTAAACAAGGAGAAAGTAAACAAAAAACAAAAGGAGTAGCAGGATAGTAGAGAAACTGGAATAGCTGCCTCCTAATAAAAAGAACAGGTTCCTGACATTGTTTAGGAGGTGGTGATCAAAACCATCCCCAAGGAAAAGAAATGCAAAAAGGCAAAGGGGTTGTCTGAGGAAGCCTCACAAATATCTGAGAAAAGAAAAGAAGCAAAGGCAAAGGAGAAAAGGAAAGATATACCCATCTGAACGCAGAGTTCTAAAGTAGCAAGGACAGACAAGAAAGTCTTCCTCAGTGATCAATGCAAAGAAATAGAGGAAAACAATAGAACAGGAAAGATTAGAAGTCTCTTCAAGAAAATTAGAGACACGAAGGGAACACTTCATGCAAAGATGGGCACAATAAAGGACACAAATGGTATGGACCTAACAGAAGCAGAAGATATTAAGAAGAGGTGGCAATAATACACAGAAGAACTATACAAAAAAATCCTAATAACCCAGATAACTATGATGGTGTGATCACTCACTTAGAGCCAGACATCCTGGAATGAGAAGTCAAGTGCGTCTTAGGAAGCATCTCTATGAACAAAGCTAGTGGAGGTGATGGAATTCCAGTTGAGCTATTTCAAATCCTAAAAGATGATACTGTGGAAGTGCTGAACTCACTATGCCAGCAAATTTGGAAAACTCAGCAGTGGCCACAGGACTGGAAAAGGTCAGTTTTCAGTCCAATCCCAAAGAAAGGCAATGCCAAAGAATGCTCAAACTACAGCACAGTTGCACTCATCTCACATGCTAGTAAAGTAATGCTCAAAATTCTCCAAGCTTCAACAGTACATGAATTGAGAACTTCCAGATATTCAGGCTGGATTTAGAAAAGGCAGTGGAACCAGAGATCAAATTGCCAACATCCGCTGGATCATGGAAAAAGCAAGAGAGTTCCAGAAAAACATCTATTTCTGCTTTATTGACTACACTAAAGCCTTTGACTGTGTGGATCACAATAAACTGTGGACAATTCTGAAAGAGATGGGAATACCAGACCACCTGACCTGCCTCTTGAGAAATCTGTATGCAGGTCAGGAAGCAACAGGTAGAACCGGACATGGAACAACAGACTGGTTCCAAATAGGAAAAGGAGTATGTCAAGGCTGTATATTGTCACCCTGCTTATGTAACTTATATGCAGAGTACATCATGAGAAACGCTGGGCTGGAAGAAGCACAAGCTGGAATCAAGATTGCCAGGAGAAATATCAATAACCTCAAATATGCAGATGACACCACCCTTATGGCAGAAAGTGAAGAGGAACTCAAAAGCCTCTTGATGAAAGTGAAAGGGAAGAGTGAAAAAGTTGGCTTAAAACTCAACATTCAGAAAACGAAGATCACGGCATGTGGTCCCAGCACTTTATGGGAAATAGATGGGGAAACAGTGGAAACAGTGTCAGACTTTACTTTTGGGGGCTCCAAAATCACTGCAGATGGTGAGTGCAGCCATGAAATTAAAAGACGCTTACTCCTTGTAAGGAAAGTTATGACCAATCTAGATAGCATATTCAAAAGCAGAGACATTACTTTGCCAACAAAGGTCTGTCTAGTCAAGGCTATGGTTTTTCCAGTGGTCATGTATGGATGTGAGAGTTGGACTGTGAAGAAAGCTGAGCGCTGAAGAATTGATGCTTTTGAACTGTGGTGTTGAAGACTCTTGAGAGTCCCTTGGACTGCAAGGAGATCCAACCAGTCCATTCTGAAGATCAGCCCTGGGATTTCTTTGGAAGGAATGATGCTAAAGCTGAAACTCCAGTACTTTGGCCACCTCATGTGAAGAGTTGACTCATTGGAAAAGACTTTGATACTGGGAGGGATTGGGGGCAGGAGGAGAAGGGGACAACAGAGGATGAGATGGCTGGATGGCATCACTGACTCGATGGACATGAGTCTGAGTGAACTCCAGGAGTTGGTGATGGACAGGGAGGCCTGGTATGCTGCGATTCATGGGGTCGAAAATAGTCGGACACGACTGAGAGACTGAACTGAACTGAATGAGTGATGGAATGGAGAGCTCCAGAGTAGAATTTAGGAGATCACTTATATTTTAGAGGACAGCAGGGAGTCAGTGAAGGACAGAGAAAGACCAGTCAGTCATCAGTCACAAAGATTGACAAGAACTAGAAGGGAGCCATTTCAAGAAAAAGGGGTGATTGATCAGTTATGTCAGATGCTTCAAAGAGGTCAAGAATAAGGACTTAAAAGATCTTTTAAAAAATTATTTCCCTCACAGATCTGGCACATGACACACTCTTTAAACAAATTATTTATTGAGCAAGAATCAAGATAAAGCTACTAGAAATAGGAACTTCCCTGGTGGTCCAATGGTTAGGACTCCACACTTCCACTGTAGGGGGCACAAGTTTGATGCTTGGTTGGGAACTAAGATCCTGCATACCCCACAGCATGACCAAAAAAAAAAGCTACTAGAAATAAAACCAGATGCTGTTGGCAACTGCAGGGGTCAAGAGAGTGACCCATGGGCTAGGAATTAAAAATATCCCTCTTTAAGCGTGGAGTAGAGTTTCCTGATAAGTCGAGAGGGACTCAGATTTGTACATTTTAATTTTTTTATTTTTGCTGTGCCATGTCACTTGTGGGATCTCAGTTCCTCGACCAGGGCCTGAACCCAGGCCACAACTGTGAAAGCCTGGAAGCCTAACCACGAGGCCACCAGGGAATTCCCAAAACCTTATTTTTTTAAAAAATGAGGGAGTCAGTATCCTCAGGGTAAGAACAGCTTCTGCAATGTTTTCCTGCTGACCTCTGTCAGCAGCAGTCAAGTAGGAATCCCAGAACTGTGCATGTCCTGGCAAAAGTCCCCATTTTACTCAACATTCACAGCTTCTCTAACACTATCTCCCTTGAGATCATTATGCCCTTTATCCATGTTCAGTCAGTTATCATTAGAATCCAGGATTCCCCAGCCATGCCTTATATCCTGATCTCTAAAATTCCTACAGTCTGCATATCATCGCTTCAAACTTTATTTCACACCCCTTCCTAAATTCTGAAATCCGTTCACAACTGAACTCAAGATCAAATGTCTGCAAAATCACTTACTTCTCAATCTCTTTTCTGAACATTTCCTTCACCTTAGTGCTCTAAGTGTAATCTGGCTCTCCTTTGATGGCAGTGTTTCCCCGCAGCCTTCTTGAATGTAACTATTCTCCTACAGTCTTTGGGACTATGGGTCCTTGAGATGGGGTGTCCTCTTTATATAAGTTGGACTTCCCTGGTGACTCAGTGGTAAAGAATCCTCCGGCCAATTCAGAAGACATGCGTTTGGTCCCTGATCTGGGAAGATCCTACGTGCTATGGAGCAGCTAGGTCCATGTGCCACAATGGTTGAGCCTGTGTTCTAGAGCCTGGGAGCTGCAATTACTGAGCCCATGGGCCCTAGAGTCTGAGCTCCACAACAAGAGAAGCCATCACAATGAGAAGCACTCAAACTGCAACTAGAGAGTAGCTGACACAGCAACGAAGACCTGGCACAGCCAAAATAAATTTCTTTTAAAAAGCATAAGTTATCAGACTACACACAGCCCCCAACTTTGAACTGTATAACTTATGGTTGATTTTTCAGCTCTACAATGGTGCATAAGAACTATACATATGTGTGCGTGCTAAGTCTCTTTAGTTGTGTCCAACTGTGTGTCACCCTGTGGACTGTAGCCTGGGGCTCCTCTGTCCATGGGATTCTCCAGGCAAGAGTACTGGAGTAGTTGCCGTGCCCTCCTCCAGGGGATCTTCCTGATCTAGGAATCAAACCCATGTCTCTTATGTCTAACCTGCATAAGCAGGTGGGCTTTTTACCACTAGGGCCACCTGGGAAGCCCCAATATGCATACAGTAGAAACCATATTTCAAATTCTAGATTTTGATCTTTTCCTGGGCTAGCATTATTTGGTATAATACTATCTTGTGATACAAAGCAGTGCAGGAACCCACAGCTCCCAATCAGACGTGTGATCTAGAGGGTAAACAAGCCATACACTGACAACCATTCTGTACCCATATGATCAATTTGTTTTCCACTTTTAGTACAATTCAGGGATACCTTGTTTTATTGTGCCTCACGGGCTTTCTCTAGTTGCCTCAAGTGGGGGCCGACTCTTCGTTGTGGTGCACAGCCTTCTCATTGCAATGGCTTCTTTTGTGGTGGAGCATGGGCTCTAGAGTGTGGGCTCAGTAATTGTAGCACAGGAGCTTAATTGCTCCACAGCTTGTGGGATCCTCCTGGACCAGGTATCGAACCTGTGTTCCCTGCAATGGCAAGCAGATTCTTAACCACTGGACCACCAGGGAAGTCCCTCTCATTGTAGTTTTGAATTGCATTTTTCTATTAGTGATGCTGAGCACTTTTTTATGTCAACATTATAAAGTAATTTGTGTTAGATGATTTTGCCTAACTTTTAGGCTAATGTGTTCTAAGCACATTTACGGTAGGCCAAACTAAGCTATGTTGTTCAGTAGGTTGTATATTAAATGCATTTTTAACAAAAAATGGGTTTGACATAACCCCTCTGTGAGTTGAGGAAGATCTGTATACTACACACTCACTAGCTCCTCTTTTAATTTACTGCCTTTTTCCCTAGGTTACTTCTACTCATTTCTTTAAGATTTTAGATCCTGGTTGTCTATCACTCTCTCCAGGAACAAAACTATCAGAATTCTTGGTGATATCAATATTTCTTCAATACCTTATGTTTCAAGTTCATTGACCGCTTCTCCCCCAGTGATATTCTACATCATACCTGAGCCGCTCATTTCAACGGTCTCGCCCTTATCATCACCAATAACTGTAACTTATCCATAACTTCATTTCTTTGCAAACTTCTTCGGCCACATACTTGAGAATGTGTAATTTTAATGTATATTAGATATTTGGCAGTGATTGTAACTTCTTATATCTTTTTGTAAAAGATATTGAATAATACATCTCAGCATATTTCTTGCTTCTTTATTGTCTCCCTGACTACAGTGTAAGCTCTTTGAGGGTAAGGATTTTTGTTTTGTTTATTGTTATATCCTGAGCATCTACAACAATGCTGGGTCATAGAAGGCGCTTAATAAATGTGTTGCATAAATGAATGGAAGAAAGATCTATTACGTATCAGGCCCTAGGAATACCACAAACAAGACAAAATCTCTGACTCTTTGGAACCTACAATTTTATACTGAAAATAAGAATATTAAAGTGATGAAACTTCACTATTTAGGTAACAAAGTATTCTTTTATTTTTTTCAGATATGAGCTTCAGTACAAAATATTCTTGAGTCTGTATCAGGACTCTATGAAGAGTACTCCCATTCTTGAGCCTTCCCTGGTGGTCCAGTGGCTAAGACTCTGCACTTCCAAGGCAGGGGGCCTGGGTTAGATCCCTGGTCAGGAAACTATATCCCACATGCCACCACTTAGAATTCGCATGCTGCAACTAAAGATCCTGCATGCCACAATTAAACATCCTGTGTACCACAATGAAGATCGAAGATCTCATGTGCCATAACTAAGACTGCTGCTACTGCTGCTAAGTCACTTCAGTCGTGTCCGACTCTGTGCGACCCCATAGACGGCAGCCCACCAGGCTCCGCCATCCCTGGGATTCTCCAGGCAAGAACACTGGAGTGGGTTGCCATTTCTTTCTCCAATCCATGAAAGGGAAAAAGTGAAAATGAAGTCGCTCAGTCGTGTCCAACTCTTTGCGACCCCATGGACTGCAGCCCACCAGGCTCCTCTGTCCATGGGATTTTCCAGGCAAGAGTATTGGAGTGGGTGGCCATTGCCTTCTCCGATAACTAAGACTAGGCACAGTCAAATAAATAAAAATAAATATTAAAAAAAAAGGAATGCCCTCATTCCTGTTATTAGTTATCATTAAAGTTTATACAAAGGTGATTGGATCTGTATGAGAAATCATCACTTTGATATATGACTGATCATCTTTGGCAAATGTTGGGCTGCTCTAACAAAGTACTATGTACTACATAGCTTAGAATCAATAGAACTTTACTTCTTACAGTTTTGGAGGCTAAGAAATCTGACATCAGGGTACTTGCATGGTAGGGTTCTGCTGAACAGGCTGTCTTCGCAGTTACAGACTTTTCATTGTATCCTCACATGGTGGAAAGATGAGACAAGAGCAGTTGGTCTCTGGGTTCCCTTCTAAAAGGGCACTAATCCCATTTATGATGGTTCACCCTCATGTCCTAAGTACCTCTCAAAGTCTCCACCTCCTAACACCATCACATTGGGAGTTAGGATTTCAACCTATAAATTTTGGGGGGACACAAGCATTCAATCTATCACAGAAACCCAAAACTTAGGGTTAGAGTACCAAAATAGTTCTATCTGTATACACTACATAAGAGATCTCCTTACAAGCCAAGCCTTTTGTTTTTTGTTTTTAGCCTTGAGTTTTTGTATGTTAAGGGGTTTAGAACTTGCTTATATAATAATTTAAAAGCCCTTAGACATTCATCGCCTTCTCTATTTCCTCTGGGTTTTATCCTCTGTGCCTCATATCAGACCTTGTGCTCTCAATTATCCTGTCTTCGACCACTCCCTTTCTACTGGCTTTTTCTCTTACTCTTCAAACATGATAAAAACAAAACAAAAACCCTTCCTCATTCCTAAACAAGCCACAAAAATAAAAAACCTTCCCTCAGCTACTAAATATATACAATATTAAAGTCTCTTTTTACTTCTCCATCTGTCCCTTTCAGTTTCAGCTAATGGTGTCATTCACCCACTCTCCCAAACTAGAAGCCTCTTTATCTCGTCCCCCTTTTCTAACTGGTCTTCAAGGTCAGAAATTAGTCAAAATTTTGGGTAAGCACTCCTCTTCAATTCCTCAGCGATTGTTTTAGTTCTGGGTCTACTGTCTTGCCTAAACTACCATAGCTGGCCTGTCTGCAGTCTTTTTACAGCAAATTATATTCCACAAACTTCTGAGCATCTATTACGTGTCTGGCACTGGAAACACAAAGACAAATATGACACCAGTCCCTATAGTCAAGAAGCTTGTCCACTCACACTGTAGCATCATTCCTATATGATTAATAAAAAAAACTTCTGTTGCCAGCAGAATTAAATCCAAACTCCTTAAGCAAGCATATAGGGCCATTTACCATCTGCCCTGAACCCACTGAATTTGCTGCCTTATTTCTCACTACTCTCCTTTATCTACAGTCTCTCCTAAGCTCTGGCCATGCTGAACTTTGCACAGATCCTTGAAAATTCCATTCCTTTTTATGTGCTATCTTATGCCTGGAATAACCTCTTCCGCCTCTCACCATTGGCCTAGGAGAAATTAATTCAGCCTTTGAAACTCAGCTTTGATCATTATCCCTTTTTGACACTTTCCCAGACTCTACTTATTTCTTTGGGTTGCTGTTCCCACAGTACTCTGTTTACAGCTCTAATATAGAACTCATCACCATGCATTATAGTTTATGTATTTACTTATTTATCTTTTCTACAATTCCTGGAAGTCAGGAACAGTATCAGGCATTGCTGTATCAGGCATATGATAAATTCCTTTTTTTTTTTTTTGCCACATTGAGTGGCTTGTGGGATCTTAGTTCCCTGATCAGGGATGAACCGGGCCCACAGTAGTGAAAGAGTAGAGTCCTACCTACTGGACTACCAAGGAATTCCCTCCAAATATTTTTTACATGAAATCTCTAAGCACTTGGTCTTTTCTTATTTCCCCCAAATGGTAGTCTTTATTTCCTAGAAAAAGGAGCATTAAAAAAAAATTCAAGTGAGCAACAAAAAATCAGAAAAAAAAAAGGCTCCTTTAACTTTGAAAGTAATCATTTTTCTCCATCATCCCATTATATATCCAGTTATCCTAGTTATCCTGCAAAATGCTGAACAAAATGTTAATATTCCACCAAAATCTAATGTCTGAATGTATATGTAACCTTCTTCTGGTCACTTCCCACCTTACTCAGTGAAAAAACACAATGACCTATTTACCTATGGCAAACAGAGTTACCCACAAACAGTAATACATTCTCTCTCATTAAGACTATGAAATTAAAACTATTACCTCATTTTTTCTGATCCCAAAGAGTACTGATAATTTACATAGAATTAAGAATATATCACTATTTATTGTCGTATTTTCTACAATATGAACTGCAGTAAGATGATGTTTGGGGTAGAAGACCATTTTTAGGCTATTTCAATGTTTTATTTTAAAATGAAATTAGCTTTTTAAAGCCTCTTTCTTCACTTAGAGCAGTTCATGCCTTTGTCATTCTACTGTGAGAAAGTAGCAGCAAAACTCAGGATATGAAAAAGCTCAATATAAGACAATCATTTTTTTACCCCTTTCTATTACTGCCAAACCAGGCTGGCAGGGTATGTTTCTAGCAGGAAGATGTGATGGTATCAGAGATCATAAAGTGATTTAAGTTAAAAAAAAAGTAATTTATGAACATAAAGTAATTTAAGTTGGTATATGTTATGTTTACATCATGGAATATGTGATGTTTACAACATGTCATGTTGTCTCTCTTAAACTTTGACCGATTTCTTATACCCTATACCTAGAACAGATTACTACTTGCTCCTTTTCCTTTCATTTACCTTTTATTTACAAAAGTTCTTGTTTTATTAGAAAACCCATTCATAAAACTGGACTTTTTAAAAAATGGCTCATGTCAATCTATAAAGTTATCTCTTGCTATTAGTGACTGTGGACACACACTTAAATTCCGGCCTCAGAAAAATACCAGGGAAAAGATGGATGCTACAACTGAAACTGACAAATTCTTTGTGTTCCTTTTTACTGCTATTTTAAAAATTTTTATTTTTGGCTATGTTGGGTATGTTTCTCTAGTTGTGGAGCAGGGGCTACTCTCTAGCTGCAGTGTTGCACAGGCTTCTCATTGTGATGGCTTCTCTTACTGTACAGCATGGGGTCTGTCTAGGCTTGGGCTTCAACAGTTGCAGCACATGGGGCTCAGCAGTTGTGGCACATGGGCTAAGTTGCTCCTAGGAACGTGTGATCTTCCCAGACCACAGATCAAACTGGTGTCCCCAGCAGTGGCAGATGGATTCTTAACCACTGGACCACCAGGGAAGTCCACTAGTTTGTTAAACTGGCCTGGGAATTCTTTTCTTTTGGAAGACTATTAGGATCAAATTTGTGAAATGGCAGCTAATACCAACTATTCTCTGGTTTCTGCCAATTTGGTTTGCATATTTTTCTCCCCAGAGCCCTGACACTATAGCTACACATCTTTGAAACTAGATTTTGTTCCCTACTAGATATAAAACTTTTCAGTGAATTTGAAAAACAGGATCTGGTACAAATTGGGTCTCCATCAGTTAATAGATAAGCTGTATGCATGGATAATCCTGATTACATGGTATTTGTGAAACTTCTGGGTGGGAAGCCATTTCCAGAGCTACACTAACATTAAATCCCTTAAAATATGTGCAATGGGGGTAGTAAATAAACTATAAAATACAACGCAATGGATTTGAATTTTCAAAAAATTTGTATGGAAGGCAATTTTTCCCACAGCACTTTTTTTTTGATAAGGGAAATTGCCAGTTGTTTCAGCTTGCAGACTTCCAAATGCCATCTTCAATTCCTCCATTTTCAGTTCATCTTATATGTTGTTGCCAAATTGATCTTTCTTGAACACAAGAGTGTTACTCCCCTTCAAAACAACCCAATAGTTTCCCACTGTCAGAGAAATAAGTTGAAAACAATCAGCCTGCTACTCAGTGCCACCATTATTTGGTTGCGACCTACCTTCCCCCATGCTCTGGACTACCTATGCTGAGGATTGGCCTGCAGCCTTCAGGCTGTTAATTTCTGTATGGCCTTCAAGAATGACTTTTATATTTACATAGGATGGAAAAGAAAATAATGTGACATGTGGACATAACAAATTCAAATTTCGGCAGTTTTTTTTTTTAACACAGTCACTCTGGTTTTCTTATATATTTTCTGTAGTTGATTTCATGCTACAACGCTGCTAAGTCGCTTCAGTCACGTCCAACTCTGTGCGACCCCATAGACGGCAGCCCACCAGGCTCTGCCGTCCCTGGGATTCTCCAGGCAAGAACACTGGAGTGGGTTGCCATTGTCTTCCCCATTGTGTGAAAGTGAAATGTGAAAGTGAAGTTGCTCAGTCCCGTCCGACTCGTATGGACCCCATGGACTGCAGCCCACAAGGCTCCTACATCCATGGGATTTTCTAGGCAAGAGTACTGGAGTGGCTTGCCATTGCCTTCTCCGTCATGCTACAATAGTAGAATTCAAAAGTTCCAGTACAGACCTTGTGGTCTTATCTGAGCCTTTACAGAAAGTTTGCCAGTCCCACCAAGATCCACTTCTGTTCCCACCGCTTAACCTATCAAGATCCCTCCCTGCCTGGAATGTGCTGCTGCTGCTGCTGCTAAGTCGCTTCAGTCGTGTCCGACTCTGTGCGACCCCATAGGCGGCAGCCCATTAGGCTCCCCTGTCCCTGGGATTCTCCAGGCAAGAACACTGGAGTGGGTTGCCATTTCCTTCTCCATGGAATGTACTACTCCCACTCATTCCTGATGTCACCTCTGAGGATATCAAAGTAAAATTTTCAAAAACTTTCAAAACATGTTTCTCCCACAAATACAAAATCAACATGAGCCAAGCATTAACTCAGACTTCCTTGGTGGCTCAGATGGTGAAGACTCTACCTGCAATGCAGGAGGCCCAGGTTAGATCCCTGGTTCGGAAAGATGCTCTCTGGAGAAGGGAATAGCAACCCACTCCAGTATTCTTGCATGGAGAATTCCATGGACAGAGAGAAGCCTGGTTGGACTACAGCCCATGGGGTCCATAAAGTTGGGCATGACTGAGCAACACTTACACTTAAGCATTTACTCAATTCACTGAGGGACCCAGTAAGATGGTAAAGCTGGTTCCAAGGGGATTTGCTTTTTTTTTTTTTTTTGCATTTCTTTTCCATGGGGATGGTCTTGATCCCTGTCTCCTGTACAATGTCACGAACCTCCGACCATAGTTCATCAGGCACTCTATCTATCAGATCTAGGCCCTTAAATCTATTTCTCACTTCCACTGTATAATCATAAGGGATTTGATTTAGGTCATACCTGAATGGTCTAGTGGTTTTCCCTACTTTCTTCAATTTCAGTCTGAATTTGGCAATAAGGAGTTCATGATCTGAGCCACAGTCAGCTTCTGGTCTTGTTTTTGCTGACTGTATAGAGCTTCTCCAGCTTTGGCTGCAAAGAATATAATCAATCTGATTTCGGTGTTGACCATCTGGTGATGTCCATGTGTACAGTCTTCTCTTGTGTTGTTGGAAGAGGGTGTTTGCTATGACCAGTGCATTTTCTTGGCAAAACTCTATTAGTCTTTGCCCTGCTTCATTCCGTATTCCAAGGCCAAATTTGCCTGTTACTCCAGGTGTTTCTTGACTTCCTACTTTTGCATTCCAGTCCCCTATAATGAAAAGGACATCTTTTTTGGGTGTTAGTTCTAAAAGGTCTTGTAGGTCTTCATAGAACAGTTCAACTTCAGCTTCTTCAGCGATACTGGTTGGGGCATAGACTTGGATTACTGTGATATTGAATGCTTTGCCTTGGAAATGAACAGAGATCATTCTGTCGTTTTTGAGATTGCATCCAAGTACTGCATTTCAGACTCTTTTCTTGACCGTGATGGCTACTCCATTTCTTCCGAGGGATTCCTGCCCACAGTAGTAATATAATGGTCATCTAAGTTAAATTCACCCATTCCAGTCCATTTTACTTCACTGATTCCTAGAATGTTGACATTCACTCTTGCCATCTCTTATGTGACCACTTCCAATTTGCCTTGATTCATGGACCTGACATTCCAGGTTCCTATGCAATATTGCTCTTCACAGCATCGGACCTTGCAAAATGGCTGTCTGGGGAGGCCTTGCAGATAGCTGTGAAAAGAAGAGAGGCGAAAAGCAAAGGAGAAAAGGAAAAATATAAGCATCTGAATGCAGAGTTCCAAAGAATAGCAAGAAGAGATAAGAAAGCCTTCTTCAGCGATCAATGCAAAGAAATAGAGGAAAACAATAGAATGGGAAAGACTAGAGATCTCTTCAAGAAAATTAGAGATACCAAGGGAACATTTCATGCAAAGATGGGCTCGATAAAGGACAAAAATGTTACGGACCTAAGAGAACCAGAAGATATTAAGAAGAGGTGGCAAGAATACACAGAAAAACTGTACAAAAAAGATCTTCACGACCCAGATAATCACGATGGTGTGATCACTCATCTAGAGCCAGATATCCTGGAATGTGAACTCAAGTGGGCCTTAGAAAGCATCACTACGAACAAAGCTAGTGGAGGTGATGGAATTCCAGTTGAGCTATTTCAAATCCTGAAAGATGATGCTGTGAAAGTGCTGCACTCACTATGCCAGCAAATTTGGAAAACTCAGCAGTGGCCACAGGACTGGAAAAGGTCAGTTTTCAGTCCAATCCCAAAGAAAGGCAGTGCCAAAGAATGCTCAAACTATCGCACAATTGCACTCATCTCACATGCTAGTGAAGTAATGCTCAAAATTCTCCAAGCCAGGCTTCAGCAATACGTGAACCGTGAACTTCCTGATGTTCAACCTGGTTTTAGAAAAGGCAGAGGAACCAGAGATCAAATTGCCAACATCCGCTGGATCATGGAAAAAGCAAGAGAGTTCCAGAAAAACATCTATTTCTGCTTTATTGACTATGCCAAAGCCTTTGACTGTGTGGATCACAACAAACTGTGGACAATTCTGAAAGAGATGGGAATACCAGACCACCTGACCTGCCTCTTGAGAAATCTGTATGCAGGTCAGGAAGCAACAGTTAGAACTGGACATGGAACAACAGACTGGTTCCAAATAGGAAAAGGAGTTCGTCAAGGCTGTATACTGTCACCCTGCTTATTTAACTTATATGCAGAGTACATCATGAGAAACGCTGGACTGGAAGAAGCACAAGCTGGAATCAAGATTGCCTTGAGAAATATCAATATCCTCAGATATGCAGATGACACCACCCTTATGGCAGAAAGTGAAGAGGAACTCAAAAGCCTCTTGATGAAAGTCAAAGGGGAGAGTGAAAAAGTTGACTTAAAGCTCAACATTCAGAAAACAAAGATCATGGCATCCGGTCCCATCACTTCATGGGAAATAGATGGGGAAACAGTGGAAACAGTGTGAGACTTTATTTTTCTGGGCTCCAAAATCACTGCAGATGGTGAGTACAGCCATGAAATTAAAAGACGCTTACTCCTTGGAAGGAAAGTTATGACCAACTTGGATAGCATATTCAAAAGTAGAGACGTTACTTTGCCAACAAAGGTCCGTCTAGTCAAGGTTATGGTTTTTCCTGTGGTCAAGTATGGATGTGAGATTTGGACTGTGAAGAAGGCTGAGCGCCGAAGAATTGATGCTTTTGAACTGTGGTGTTGGAGAAGACTCTTGAGAGTCCCTTGCACTGCAAGGACATCCAACCAGTTCATTCTGAAGGAGATCAGCCCAGGGATTTCTTTGGAGGGAATGATGCTGAAGCTGAAACTCCAGTACTTTGGCCACCTCATGCGAAGAGCTGACTTATTGGAAAGACTCTGATGCTGGGAGGGATTGGGGGCAGGAGGAGAAGGGGACAACAGAGGATGAGATGGCTGGATGGCATCACTGACTCAATGGAGGTGAGTCTGAGTGAACTCCAGGAGTTGGTGATGGACAGGGAGGCCTGGCGTGCTGTGATTCATGGGATCGGAGAGAGTCGGACACGACTGAGCGACTGAACTGAACTGAAGGGGATTTGAGGGACTATTTATTTGTGGGCATAAAAGAATTCAAATAAGGTGGCATGTTAAAACTGGACAGTGTCCCACAGAGCAATAAAACTCTAAACTTTGGGGTTACCTTCTCATCAGTCAGAAATTTGCAACTCAAGTAACTTCACAATATTTGAGTTCTAATTACATAACAAGTAGCAAAGTTAAACACAGGTACCTTCTCTTAGAGACTCATCCTTGGGCAGAGGTTAAACCATGTGCCGGAGTCAACTGAAAGGTCATTCATGCCTCCATTCATTTCCATGTTTTAGATCATCTTTTTTCATAAGGCCTCTCCTAACCCTTCCAGTCAATATCGTCCTCTCCTTTTATGCATCCATTGTATTTTGTACTTCCATTATAGGACTCAAATATCTTGACTTGCGCGCGTACTCCGTTTTCCCCAACAAGTACTAGGCTCCGTAGAATCATAGTATATGAGAGCTGGCGTTTAACCTCCCCTTTTACCGAGATTCGAGCATTGGATCCAATCTCTGTAGCTCCCAACATCTGCCTTGCACAGAATAGACACTAAGTCCTCAATGCTGAACATGCAAGCCCCCAAACACTTAAGTCGATTGCACTTTCCTTAAATTTTATCTGCTAATGAGCGGTGCACTGGTGTATGTCTCCCCTTGCTCCACGGTTAAGTGACCTTCTAGAGTAGACAAAAGGAACTGTGTTGATTGTTCACCAATGCTCTAGATCCTAAACCAGTGCCTTATACAAACCGGCAGTTCCACAAAAAACTGTTGGAAAAAGATGGGAGGGGGGCCTATCCCCCAACTGATGCACCTGCAGACAGGAGTGTCCTAATCTCTCCATTCCTACAAACTTAAACGGCTAATAACCTTCCTGTCTCACCTACAGCACTAATTTCTCAAACAAGGTGCAAATGCCGGGCCCAAAGGGTAAAAAAATGTTCCCCCTCAAAAGACCTCAAATTTTCTCTGCCTCTTTACAGGATCTCCAACCCTCAGAAAGATGGCGAGGTGGACCCAGGCCCTTAATTCAGAAGTTAGCCCTTCTCCGCAAATATGAACAGCAGAGGCTTCTGCGGTGCAGTCTCCTCAGCGGACTGGTTTATTCTCTTTAAGAGTAACCGAACCTCCACTTCACTTTCCGAGACTCTGGGCTCCGCACCCTTCGCCTCGGCCTTTCTCCCGCGGTCAACACGGCCGTTTTTCTGGGAGATAGTCCGAGGCGCGTGGCGCGGCGGTTAGACTGCCAACGGTTTTCCACCGCTAGGGTGGAGCGCGGGAGGAGCGGCGGGAACCAGTCCGGCCAGAGGCTGCGGACGTAGGGCGGAGCCAGCGCCGGGAAGGATCGCGAAGGAGCTGGGAGGCCCCGCCCTTTCCGTAGATATCTCTAGAAAGCCGCGCAGGACCCCGAAAACAAAGAGTGCGCACGCGCGGCGGCTAGGCCCGGGCATTTTGCTGCGTCACCAGCCGCCGCCCGGCCTCACCACCCCTCGCTCGCACGCACGCACGTTCATTCTCCGTCCTCGCGCCCCTTTTCCTACACTTTCCTCTTCTCTCCGACCGGAGGAGTCGCTCTCCCCGCGCGGTGCATTCTGGGGAGCCAGGTCGAGCCCGCCGCCGCCGTCGCTTGAGGAAAGCGAGAAGAGGCCGCGACTGGGGAGAAGACGCCGGAGTCGCCACCGGAGAGGAGTCGCCTGCCCAGGAGCTGCCGCCGGAGAGGCCCGCCAACCCGTTCGCCCGTCCCCCTGCCCCGTTTCACGATGTGAGTGCGATACCCCGCCGAGAGAAGGTCGTCCGGGAGGGAGGCCGAGGCCGCGCGGGGGGCTGCCGGGAAGCCGTCCCTTCCCCTCCCCCTCTTTCGGCCCCCTCGGCTTTCGTCCTCGGTGGAAATCGTTCTTGCCTGGGGGTGGGAGGTTCATTATCCTAGTTCCGGTTACCGTTGGCGGGTGGAGGACATTTTTCCTCCGATGTCCGCTTTCCCCACCTCTAAACTGGCCTTTGGCTTGCTTGTGCCGGAAATCCCACTTACCCCCCATCGGCCGGGCGGGCCGCTCCTAACTCTCGGTAACTTAGCCGTAGGCCTTAATCTCCCGTGAGCTTTTGACCACGCGGGCGCCCTGGAGGCGTGGACCCTCGTGGGCCTCTGCTCCGCTCCAGGGGCAGTTTGCCCCTGTCGCTCTGTGATGCTGGGACTAGGCCCGGGGCCAAGTGCACCTGCGGTGGGTGCTACCACGAGGCTGCTGGAGCTCGTCGTAGAGCACCACGCGGCCCTCCCCCGCGAGCGACAGGTACTTCTAGGCGACTGGAGGGAGGCCATACCTTCTTCGCAACTTAATTTCCCTCTCGGGTGTCGTGATTGCTTGAGTATGGTCTTTCCAGACTTCCTCCTGACTCCAGTCTCGCTAAGGGAGTGAAGGTTGCCAAAACTCAATCGTGTCCCTGGCAGCGAGGAATTACCATTGAGCGGGGAGTTCTGCACGTGTTGGAGTCGAGAAATACTTGTGGACATTTTCTGTGTTCTATGTTAAACTTTAGGCGAGCTTTCGTTATCCTAGCTTAATTTAAGGATGAAACAGGTATGTCACTACTTTGGCTCAAATTTGTTTATGTGAGGTGACTAGATACTTTAGAAATTTTATGATACAGGGAAACCTTGATGATTTTAACCAAATGAGAATTCTTGGCACCGCCACTTTCAGCCTGTAAATTTTTCTCAGGGAAAGCTTTACCTTTTCAGATGTGAGAGTTTTTTGGCACTAAATGCTTCCTAAAAATTGCATATGGAGAGCAATTGAGGGGAACAGTTTTTATTCCTGGAAAAAATAATGCACTTTCAAGGGTTTTCTTAATAATGATTTTGAGGTGAGTATAGTTAGTTAGACATCTAAATGGATATGGAAAAAAACACCAGAGCTAGTTAACGATGGAAAATAAGCCTTGAGAAGAACGCGTGTATTATTGTAAATGTTAGAATTTGAAAGGATTCCTCCACCCCCAAAAGTATATAATAGATTTTAATCTACGTAGTTTGTGCTTTTACTCTTAAGAAATCCGTATTCCAGATAATGTACAAAGATTGTCAGTTTTTAAAACTGTGAGAACATGAATCCTCACGTAAGGCATTACCAACTTTTAATAGGTTAAATGTAGCCAAGCAAATCTTTTCACGAAGAAATAGTACGTTGAATATGGTTTGAAATAGAAGCACTCTGGGAGGTCACATGAAATAGTTAAATAGGTAAGAGATATTAAGTATTTGTATTATAAATAAAGAACTCGGGAAAAGTGTAACAATCACTATTTCTAAAAGCAGTCTGTCTATAGTTAAGAATGCTACTTTCAAAATGAGTGTTTTGAAGAGTCCAGGTAAATCTCATTCGTTGTAAGATAACTCCATATATACCCTCTAGCAAGTTCTCTAGGAGATCTTATTAATGACTGAATGAATTTACAAGATGAGTATTATGAGTCAGTTACTTGAGTTGGAAACGACTTTTTAGTAAGAGTCCTAGGAAGAATCTTGGCTGATGAGGGTTCATTTTGTTGATGTCTGCTGGAAACATTGTTTTAGTTGTGGAGAAAGACGTTTTTGCCGGACATCTCAAGGGTTTAGGGTCTGCTTTTTATCACTTCTTAGCTCTTCAGTCGTCATTCCCTAGATAAATTTCTTTCAAGTTTTTAAACTTTTGTCTAGTAGTTTATATAGAAGTGAAGTCGCTCAGTCGTGTCCGACTCTCGGACTGTAGCCTACCAACTCTCGGACTGTAGCCTACCAGGATTCCCCAGAACGGGAGTGGGTTGCTCTTTCCTTCTCCAAGGGATCTTCCCGACCCAGAGATCGAATCCAAGTCTCCCGCGTTGTAGGCAGACGCTTTACCGTCTGAGCCACCAGGGAAGTCATTCTCCTACCTTAGAGAATGCTGAAATTGAGGACCTCTCCTCTGTTTAAGACCCACACAAATCCCCCGCAGAGGGTGCTACTTTACTTTTTCTTTTTTAAGCTATTGTAGTTGGTTTTAAGTTGAACCTGTTAAGAGATGGCGTAAAATGTTTAGATTTGAGCTATTTGAAGTCATTCTTTCCAGTGTCTTTTACTTAAATTGTTACACTGTCCAGAAACTTACTGTGACTATTGTTACCGTTGGTTAACATCGTACTTACTTTGCCATCATTCAGCTTTGTAAGATTATTCCCAAAATAAAATCCATCTGTTTTCAATCTCCAAAACAAATGGTAATAATGACCATACAGCATATGGTTAATGTCTATAAGCTAAGAGTAACTGATGATGGCTTTTGTTCAGTGTTGATTTCCTAACCACTGTAACCTGGCAACTGGATTTTCTTTTCGTTTTTTTTTTCTGTGTTTGCACTAGAAGGCAGTAGAAGCAAAGTGACAGGTGACTTGAGTGCAGACCAGTATGTATTGTTAAGATTTTCCTGTTGAATTGTGTTTAAAGATCTTCTAGAAGCTGTATCATTGTGGAGTCATAGGTGGTTAGTGATAATTGCATCCCAGGAAAAAATACCTTTGTAATATCAACTGTTTAGAATCAGTCTAGTTCTGAAACACTAAATTGAAAATTGCTGTATCTAGTGTATTTTAAAGTGTTGTTATTTGCTGTGTAGATTGGCAGTGATAGATTTTACATTTACAAGCTGACTTCCCCAGAACACCTTTGAACTTTTGGTTTTCCAGGAAGATGCCAATTCACCTGTGTTCTATTCCAGAGCCAAATAAAACGTTTTTTTTGTGGATTGTCTATGCAATAGTTGATCTTCTCATGTACCCATAGTTGATTGCTAGAAAGGGTTTATGTCAGGGCTCTTTCCACCTCGCTATGCTTAATTGTCTTTGTTTACTGAAAGGATGTAAGTCACAGAGGTGTTTTTTTAAATTTTGAGTATTATTACAAGGTTTAGTTCTTCAACTATGATTTGAACCTAGAATTTCTGACAGAAATTTTTTTTCCCCTACTTTATGAAAAGGGAGAATAATTGTCCAAGTGGTCCTTGTATTTCCAATAAGGAAATGGCAACCCACTCCATTATTCTTGCCTGGAGAATCCCATGGACAGAGGAGCCTGCTGGGCTACAGTCCATGGGGTCGCAAAGAGTCGGACACGACTGAGCGACTTCACGATCACTAAACATGTCTGTAGCTCAGTTTTATTATCTAATATAACTGCTTCTATTAAAACCTTGCCACTTCCTGAGATATGAGGCTCTGAAATCTGTAATGGACGCAATGAGAGAGTGACCTTGCTTCAGTTTTATTTATATGAAGGAAAATTAAAAATTGTACCTGGTTTGACAATGTTAAAAGGGTATGTGCACAAAAGTGGGAAAGTCATAGAGTTGCTTGGAAGTAAGGCACTAAGTTGGGGCGGGAATAGTGTATTTAAGAACATATTCACTTTTATATTTTAAAGTGGTAATTACCAAAGAAAGGAACTAGCACAAAGGTTCATTGACCCCTTGGTGTCTTGGTAGCGTTTCTGTTTTTGTTGTTAACTGTTCTGGGGTTGGTTAGTTTTTTAATGGTGCTGCTAGACAGCCAAATGGCATAACCTAGCAGTTCTATTTATGAGGTAGTTGGATCCAAACAACTTAAATGCTTTGTCCTAACAACCTCCTAACTCTTTGGAAAACTAATACACATAAATTGCAAGAAAAATGTAGTTTCTTGAATAACTATGGTTATTAATGGAAGGTGTCTGCTTTTTGGGCACTCTATCACTTGTTATACCTTGAAATCAGATTGGATACTTCCATCTCAATTCCGCATTGATTTTTTTGTTTGTTTGTGTTTGGTTTGTGTTATTTTGTTAGTTTTAAATTAGAACAGTCTCCAGAAATCCAGCTTTGCAAAGATGAAACTTAGTGGAGAAGAAGGATATAGTGCAATAATCTACTGTTGAAACTGAGCTACTTGGTATCTTGACTGAAGCTGAGTATCGCTGAATTCCTTTTAAATTTGAAATCTCCTGTGACAGCTCTGTAAATTCTCCCATAGAGCTGTGATCCACCTTGGCACCCAGTTTGGGAATCATTGGACTTACATGTATATTCAGATCACTTTTCCAGAAAGTTTTACATAGTAGTGCAACTGACATACAGAAGATCTGAAAATATGAGAAGGATATCGGGGTTTCTGTGAGCAAAGAATATGTGAAAGAGAGTTTGGTTTTAGATGTTTACAGGCAGGACTTTTGATAATACTTAACTAACTGGAACTGCTTTTCTTATTTTTTAGCAGAATATTCATGTTTCCATATCATTCCTCACTTGATACAAACTGAAATAGATTACCAGTTTCTTTTTTTGTAAATGATAGGCCAGTTTCCAGACTTAAAGTGTCAGTTATTCTGAACTTCTGTGACATCGTTTTTAAACTTTTTTTCTGTTTTCTCCTTTAAAAAAAATTTTTTTTTTCCTTTAAAAATTTTTTTTATTTTTAATGTTTGTTTATTTGTTTGGCTGTGCCTGGTCTTAGTTCCAGCATGTGGGATCTAGTTCCCTGATCAGGGATGATAGAACCTGGGCCCCTTTGATTGGGAGCGTGGAGTCTTAGCCTCTGGACCACAGGGAAGTCCCTATAATTTTTCTAGATGTTTAAAAATAGTCTAGGTATATTAAAAATGAGTGATTCTAGTCTTTAAGAAGCTTTCCATTTACTAGAAATGTTTAGTTTATCCTCTAAACATAGAGTATATTTACTCCATTAAGTTCTACTTTAAAAAAAATTTAGTCTTCTGATTACTATTGTTGTATCTTAGAATTCAAAGTGATCTTTTAATTCAAACAAACATCATGTTCCATTAAAAATGAACTCATAGGGGACTGTCATTACTTCTGAATAAAGTATGTGAGGCTGTATGTCATAATGTATCTTACAGTTAAATACACAGATGAGTTACCTTTCAAAGTGCTACCCAACACAAGTATCTTATGGTGTATCACATATTTATGCTTTAAGAAAGATAAACCATAACTAGTAATGGATCTGAACCATCTACACCCATGTTTCATAGAAGACTTTTGGGCTAAATGTCATCCAACTTGAATGTGAGTTTCTTAAAGGCACAGGATTTTATCTCTGGACAGTTGTATCTAGACAGTTCCTGGTATTGTGCTCAATAAATACTTGTTTATTGAATAATATTCAAATTGTAGTCAGAATGGCTGCGATCCAAAAGTCTACAAATAATAAATGCTGGAGAGGGTGTGGAGAAAAGGGAACCCTCTTACACTGTTGGTGGGAATGCAAACTAGTACAGCCACTATGGAGAACAGTGTGGAGATTCCTTAAAAAACTGGAAATAGAACTGCCTTATGATCCAGCAATCCCACTGCTGGGCATACACACTGAGGAAACCAGAAGGGAAAGAGACATGTGTACCCCAATGTTCATCGCAGCACTGTTTATAATAGCCAGGACATGGAAGCAACCTAGATGTCCATCAGCAGATGAATGGATAAGAAAGCTGTGGTACATATACACAATGGAGTATTACTCAGCCATTAAAAAGAATACATTTGAATCAGTTCTAATGAGGTGGATGAAACTGGAGCCTATTATACAGAGTGAAGTAAGCCAGAAGGAAAAACATAAATACAGTATACTAACGCATATATATGGAATTTAGAAAGATGGTAACAATAACCTGGTGTACAAGACAGCAAAAGAGACTGATGTATGGAACAGTCTTATGGACTCTGTGGGAGAGGGAGAGGATAGGAAGTTTTGGGAGAGTGACACTGAAACATGTAGAATATTATGTAAGAAACGAGTTGCCAGTCCAGGTTTGATGCGCGATACTGGATGCTCGGGGCTGGTGCACTGGGACGACCCAGAGGGATGGTGTGGGGAGGGAGGAGGGTTCAGGATGGGGAACACATGTATGCCTGTGGCGGATTCATTTTGATATTTGGCAAAACTAATACAATTATGTAAAGTTTAAAAATAAAATTTAAAAAAAATAAAATAAATCTCTTAGCTATAAGGCTTGACTATGAGGTTCTTGACAGTGAAGGTTGGGACTAACTCAGATCTTCTACAGCTGGTCCTGTGTTCTGCTATATCACATCTTTGGTCAAATTCAGCTATATATCATATAGATTGAAAAGTAGATTGCTGGTCAGTAGTTGAAAGGTAAAGTTGGTGAGAGTCATCTATAGCTTTAGATTCTGTTAACTGAGACTTTGCTGTATTTGGGGAAATCTGGAAAAGAAGTACCACCAAATGAGTATATATCCTCAAATTACATTTGACTTGTTTGTGAGCCCTTTATTAGGGAAATGTTTATTTTGGGAATATTTATTAGTTATAATTTGATCAGACTGATCTTTCTCTTAATTAATTGAGTGGTATTACCATAGATTCTCTTTTAAGAGATTCTGCCCTTTTCTTCTCCCCTCCAATTTTTTTTACATCCAAAGAAATTGGCCTTTCGGTAAAAAAGTAATACTTTAACTTTTTATGCTTGATTAATTTCTATATGTGCCCATCAGTTGAAGATAAAACCTAATACATTTTTTAATTTCTTATTTATTTTTATCTGTGCTGGGTCTTTGTTGCTGCATGGGTTTTTGTCTAGTTGCTACCAGTGGGAGGGCTGCTACCTAGTTGCAGTGCCCGAGGTTTTCCTTGCAGTGGCTTCACTTGTTGGGGAGCGTGGGCTCTAGGACACGTGGGCTTCATTAGTGGCACAAGGGCTCAGTAGTTGCGACTCTCAAGCTCTGGAGCACAGACTCAATAGAGTCTGCACAGGCTTAGTTGCTCCGTGGCACATGGGATCTTCCCAGACCAGGGATCGAACCCATTGGCAGGCAGATTCTTTACCACTGAGCCACAAGGGAAGCCCAGATTTATCTTTTCAAAATGTACTTACTACTTTGGCTGTGCCAGGTTTCAGTTGTGGCCACTTTGTGTCTTCAGTTTTCGTTGTGGCATGCAGGATCTTTAGTTGAGATGTGCGGTATCTAGTTCCCTGACTGGGAATTGAACCTGGGTCCCCTGCATTGGGAGCATGGACCACCAGGGAAGTCCCAAAACACATTTAACAATATTTGTTTTATCACAAAGATTCTTGTCATTTAGCATGTGCTCATATCACATTTTTCAAGCCCTTTAAGTACTTTTACAAAAGTAGAACATTTTTTGTTTTGTTTTTTGGCCAATCTGTACCGCATGCAGGATCCTGACCAAGGAAAGAACCCATGACCCCTGCATTGGGAAAATGGCATCTTAACCACTGGACCACTAGGGGAAGTCAGTGGTGTGTCCATTTTTTTTAAAGGGAGAAGTGCCCTTCCCTCAGAGCTCAGTGGTAAGAATTCGCCTGCAGTGCAGGAGATGTGAGTTCTATCTCTAAGTTGGGAAGATCTTCTGAAGTAGAAAATGGCAACCCACTCTGATATTCTTGAATGGAAAATCATGAACAGAGGAGCCTGGTGGGCTGCAGTCTGTGGGGTTGCTAAAAAGTCTAGACATGATTGAGCAGCTAAGCAACATATGAATACTTAACAGGTGATTCATGTTGTAAGATAGAAACCAACACAACATTGTAAAGAATCATTCTCCAATTTAAAATAAGGAGAGAAGTGCTTATTGTTTTCATACAAACCATAGTTAAGATGCACCAGATTCTAGTATGTTAAAAGTAGTATTTGGGAACAAATGTGGTTTCCACTCTGTCATTCATTCTAAGACAAACTAAGAAATTTTAGTCAAAACTACAGAGGAGAATTTTAGGTAATGCAAATTTTAATTGCTCGAATTGACATAGCCCTAAATATTGAACTTGAAAATACTTGTCAGAAGAACTTGGAATGTCCCACTTCAGGGATTTTGGGTGGTGTTGTAATTAGTGACTTATTCACATAATGTATAGAGAGATGAAAAAAGTTTTGCATCCATGTTAGTATTAAAAAATGGATTAACAGACTTGAACGGTAGTGCGGGATTTTGCCAGGGTTTGTATAAGACTAGAGATAAATCCAACATAATTTAGATGGTAGAGTTTAAAATCAGCCTTTCTCTGGGTTAATAGGAAAAAGGGTGATGTGATATGATCCTCACAGAAGACAAAAAGGAATTTCATAAACACTTGGTTTGCCTTTCAAGTGAGTGAGTATGTGTGTCTGTTACTATTTAGGTTAAGGGTAGGATTTCCTCTCGTATTTTCTGATGGTTTAGATCGGGGTCACTTGGTAACTATTAGACTTTACAGGCCATAAGCATGAGTATCCCTGTCTCACATTCTTATTTTTGCAACTCTTAAATATTACAAAAGTTAGAACTTCCCTGGTGGCACAGTGGATAAGAATCCACCTGCCAGTGCAGGGGACATAGGTTCAGTCCCTGGTCCAGGAAGAATCCACATGCTGTGGAACAACTAAGCCTGTGCACCACAACTGCTGAGCCCATGCTCTGCAACAAAGAGTAGTCTCGCTCACCACAACTAGAGAAAGCCTGCACAAAGCAATGAAGACCCAGCACAACCAAAAGTAAATAATAATTTATTCACATATATATGCATATGTATATATATACACCAAATGGCTCCTGGGCCAACCTCTGATTTGGATCATTTGAGTTTGCTTGTATTATCTGGTAAATGATCGTATTAGTTTGTTAGGGCTGCCATAGCAAAGTACTAGAGGATGTGTGATTTAAACAGTAAAAATTTTTTCCTTACAATTCCGGAGGGTGGTTAGTTCAAGATCAAGGCGTCAGAAAGGTTGGTTTCTTTTGAAGCCTCTGCTGGGCTTGCAAATGGCCTTCATCTGTCTTCACAGGGTCTTCCCTTAAATGGTTCTAATCTTTTGTAAAAAATTAATTTATTTTTAAAATTAATTTTATTGAAGTACAGTGCGGTGTTTGTTTCTGCTGTACAGCACAGTGAATCAGTTACGTATACATATATCCTCTCTTTAGATTTCCTTTCCATTTAGGTCACCACAGTTCCCTGTGCTATTCAAAAGGTTCTCATTAGTTGTCAGTTTTATATATAGTAGTGTGTATATGTCAGTCCTAATCTCTCACTTCTTCCCACTCTTCCCTTCCCTGCTTGGTAACCATAAATTTGTTCTCTACATCTGACTCTCTCTGTGTTGCAAATAAGTTCTTGTGTACCATTTTTCTAGATTCCATATATAAGCGATATTATATGATACTTGTTTTTCTCTTTCTGACTTCCCTCTGTATGACAAACTCTAGGTCCATTCATGTCTCTACAAATGGTGTTATTCATTCCTTTCTACAACTGAGAGTAATATTTCATTGTATATACCTTCATATTTTCTTCACCCGTTCCTCTATGTATGGACATTTAGGTTGCTTCATTGTAGCTATTCTGATCTCCTATAAGGACATTAGTCATACTGCATTATGGCCCACTCTAAGACCTCATTTTATGTTAAAGACCCCGTCTCCAAATACAGTCACATGAGGTTTAGGACTTAACAAAGGAATTTGGGGGTTTAGGACTTAAACATAGGAATTTGGGACACAATTCAGGCCATAACAATGATGTAAATCTAGATTACTGAATGTGAATTCAAGGAAAGAAGAAAGATCCTCCCAGATTCCATTGTCCTTGATATGAACAGAAACCGAAGAGTTTATGCACTTGGTTTTTGATAGAGCCGCCAGGTCACCAGTGGTGCTCCTCCTCCATTACTATAGGTTCTTAATGCATAACTCCACTTGAAGAAGGTACTGCTAAGTCACTTCAGTCATGTCCAACTCTGTGACCCCATAGACGCAGCCCAACAGGCTCCCCCATCCCTGGGATTTTCCAGGCAAGAACACGGGAGTGGGTTGCCATTTCCTTCTCCAATGCATGAAAGTGAAAAGTGAAAGTGAAGTCGCTCAGTCCGACTCTTAGCAACTTCATGGACTGCAGCCTACCAGGCTCCTCTGTCCATGGGATTTTCCAGGCAAGAGTACTGGAGTGGGGTTCCATTGCCTTCTCCGTGAAGAAGGTAAACACTCTACTTTAACATGGTAAACGGTGCTGTTAACTATTTCAGATTACGTTGTTCAATTGGCTGGAAAAGCGTGTTTACCAGTATTGAAATAGCCATTGGTAAACATGCTGGGAGAAGAATTCTCGTTAATCAGGTTAATTCAACATTGTAAGTCAACTTGGGCCAATAAAAATTCATTTTTTAAAAAAAATCTGGGTATTTGTTTTTAGCGATACTACTCCCCCCTCACCCCCCAAAACAGGAAAGAGAGAATACTACAATGAATTCTTCAGAAACCCATTATTCAGTCTCAACCTTTATCAGTACAGGGTTATTCTTATTTTATCTACCCCCCTCCCTTTTCCCCAGTGGATTTTATATTGAAGAAAATCCCAGACATGTTCCTTTAAATAAGGAACATCTGCAGTTTAGGTACCTTTGACAACAGGCAATTCTGTTTACCAAAACAACGATTACTAAAACTTGAGAATAAGTGACAATTGGACAATAAATCCTAGACACATTTTCTGGGCTGTAGCTATTGCAGTCTTTGTTGTTTTGTGTCTTAATTGAATGGAAAAGATTGATTTTTCTTTTTAAATAACACAGTTTCACAATTAGACTATGTTGCTCTAAAGAAACAAACCATTCTGTGTCAAAACCATTTAATATCATTTTTCTAAAGTGTGAAAATAATAAACCTGTCTACCCATAGCAGTTTGAACGTTTAGCAGGTCATTGCCACGTAGCTTTCTCTCTCCTCCTTTCCTTTCCTTAATTAATTTAAAGCAAGCCTCACGTACTTCTCTTTTAATCGAGTGGAGTTTTTTTTTTCCTTTGTAAAGCAGTGCCTTTCACACCTAACAAAACTACGAGCTTTCACGTTTTCTAATACTCTGTCCATATCTAGGACAGGTTTCCGTGGTTTCGGGAATCTTTTTTATATTCAGTTTGAATTGAGATGCATACCAGATTTACAAATTGTGCTTGTTCAATAGTTCTTAGGTCTCTTTTAATCTAGAACAGTTAGGTTCTAGATTGGAATGAATCATGTTGATCAAATCAGAAGGTAAATATCTGGTTGTCCCACTTTTGGTGATGCTGAGATCATAAATTCTTTATCTGCTGTTCATCTAATCATTACTCATGGTCCTATTTATTGATGAATACTGCCAAATCAGTATAAAAATTGAAAAATGGTGATTTTATTTTATTTTTTGTTTTTGCCCCTCACGTTTTATTCCATACCAGAGCTAGAATTCTGTAAGGAAGCTTCCTTCAGGAAATGGTCCTATTCAGGTATCATGAATAAAGATTCATAAAGGGGACTTCCCTGGTGGTCCAGTGGTAAAGAATCTCTGCCAATGCAGAGGACGTAGGTTCTATTGCTGATCTGGAAAGAGTCCACATGCCACAGGGCAGCTAAGCTTGTGTGTCAGAACTGCTGAGCCTGCATTCCACTAGAGCCAGAAGTGGAGCCTGCACACCCTAGAACTTGCACTCTGCAACAAGAGAAGTCTGAGCACTGCAACTAGAGAAAGCCTGAGAGCAACAGTGAAGACCCAGTGCAGCCAAAAATAAAATGTAAATGGATAAACAAAATTTAAACATTCATAAAGGGAAAACAGGATAGATGCCTGTTCTTTCTTCTTAGTTGCCTTTTTGTAAAGAATTGGAGCTGTATCTCATGTTCTGGTGATCTAGAATTGTGGATAGTTTTTTAATATAAATTTGGAGTATTTATAGTCAGTGTATTTGGATCAATTTGCAATCATTCTTTCAAATTGTCACTGGCCAAGGAGAGAAACACCATACTTTTTTTGCCTCCAGTGGGCAAAACATTGTTTTTATTTTTATTTATTTAAATTTTGGCTGTGCTGGGTCTTCGTTGTAGCATGTGGCCTCTTTGCTGTATGCAGGCTTCTTATTGGCAGAGCCCTGGGCTCAGTAATTGCAGTTAGTGGGCTTAGTTTCCCTGAGTCATATGGGATCTTAGTTTTCCAGCCAGGGCTCAACCCAAGTCCCCTTCAAAGGGAGATTCTCAACCACTGGATCATAGAGAAGTTCCAACATAATATTGACCAAAGAGGTATTAATTTGTTTAATTGTTTAGTTCCTAAGTCATGTTTGACACTCTGGACCACCATGGATTGTAGCCTGCCAGGCTCTGTCCATGGGATTTCCCAGGCAAGAATACTAAAGTGGGTTGTCAATTCCCTATTCAGGGCATCTTCCTAGCCCTGGGATCGAACCTGTGTCTCCTGCATTGGCAGGCAGGTTCGTTACCACTGAGCCATCTGGGAAGCCCAAACATTTGTTACCCAAACATTATTGACCAGAGATGTTAAATATTCACTTATATAACAAATTTCCAGCCACTGGTGTTTTTGCAAAAATTCCCTAGTCAATAATGAATTAACAAGTACTAAATATTTTCCTTTAAAGAGCAAACATGGGGGGAATTCCTTCTCAGTCCAGGGATTAGGACTGCTGGTGCTTTCATTGTTGGAGGCCCATTTGATCTCTGGTTGGGAAACTAAGATCCCACAAGCTGCATAGAAAAGGCCAAACATATTACCACATATTGAGAAAGCTGTTTTGCCAAGAAAATGAACTAGAGGTAATGTGTGGCCTATTGGAACCTATTAATAAACTCCTAAATCATTTATTTTATGTACATTGACATGATGACATTAGAAGTTGTGATTTTTATTTTTTTTAGTCCACAGAAGTTTGGTTCTTTTTCAAAGTGAAGTCGCTCAGTCATGTCCGACTGTTTGCAACCCCATGGACTGTAGTCTACCAGGATTCTTCATCCGTGGGATTTTCCAGGCAAGAGTACTGGAGTGGGTTGCCATTGTCTTCTCCAGGGGATCTTCCTGACCCAGGGATCGAACCTAGGTCTCCCACCTTGTAGGCAGACGCTTTACTGTCTGACCCACCAGGGAAGTCATAGACATTTTTCAAAGACGTTTTTAAATCCCACCCCAGTCTGCCAGTAGATGCCTAAAGAAATGATTTGTTGGTATTTCGGCTTTGGAAATCGCTGTTTATATATATATTTTTTTAATATTTATTTGCTTGTGCTGGGTCTTAGTTGTGGCATGTGGGCTCCCTAGTTGCGGCTTGTGGAATCTGGTTCCCTGACCAGGGATCGGACCTGATCTCCTGCATGGGGAGCTTGGAGTCTCAGCCAGTGGACCACCAGGGAAGTCCCACCATTTATAACTTTTAATTTCAGAGCTGATATCAGTGTTCCAGAGTAGTGTGTGGCAACTAGTTTAACCATTACACAAGTGTAACCATTGTGTAAAAATATTAATGAGCTGTGGCTGTAACATTTTAGAACTTGAAACGGTTACACCTTAGGATTGGGAATTTTGGAAGCAAACAATTCGTTTGTGTTGAGTTGATTTATGAGTACTGTTTGACAATATAACTAATTTGTTTAAAAGTTCTGATTTGAAGTTTTGGGTTTATAGAAAAGTTTAAAAAATACAAATAATTCCTGTAACTTTGATTTTTAGGTGATCAAAGTGGGACATACTTATTGTTAAAAAGTAATTGCACCCAAAATGCAAAATAAATGGTTTTTTAAATAATTGTAACAGTTGAGATTGATATGGCTCTATTTCCTTTCTTTTCTCTTTCTGGCTCATGCTTTAGAGGCAAGTGCTGTTAATCTACCTGTTCTTCGTGTGCGCATGCCTGTGTGTGTGTGTGTGTGTGTGAGAATTCTTGGAATTTTATGAGTGTGTATTTATCGAAGTAACCTGTCTTGGTCTTGAAGATAACAAAGAAAAATTTTATTTATCACATGTAATCTTGTGTGTGTGTGCACTCAGTATTGTCTGACTCTCTGTGACCCCATGGACTGTAGCCCACCAGGATTCTCTGTCCATGGGATTTTCCAGGCAGGAATACCGATTAGGTTGCCATTTCCTGTTTTAGGGGATCGTCCCTACCAAGGGATCAAACTCATGTTTCTTGCATCTCCTGCATTGGCAGGTGGATTCTTCACCATTAGCACCACCTGGGAAGCGCTTATAATCTTTACTGCCTGTTAATTAACCATATTTGACTGTATTTGCTTCTAGCAGATTTTTAGCTACATTCTAAAACATAATTTTTGATGGATGAGTAGAGCTTTAGGCAGAACTTTGAAATACTGTCATTTCTCATACTTCTAAAAAATTCCTCCCCCAGTTTCTTGAATTGTAAGTAGAAATGTTGCATACTGTATTTCATATGACAATGGATTAGTTCTTTTAAATCATGTGAAGTTGAATTTTTAAGAGCAGGGCTATAAAGAAGTAGCACACAAATTTTAACAGGGCTACCTAAATGGTTAACTCCATTGAACATTTTGGTCTTATGTTTTAAAATCCCTTCCTATGAGGGAACGGTATCATTGCATTTTAACCTGAAATGCACCTGTTAGGGGAAAAACATATTAATAGTTCACATTTGAAATTGTAATATACTCCCTCAAAATAATGCTCTGATGGAGAAAAGAAGTATGTTACTTATATGCTAAATTTCGGAGGTTATGTAAATACCCACTTAGTGAACTTCAGCTTAACTTTGTCTAATTTTATCTCATTATAGGCAACCTGCTTCTGCAAAGTGGTACGATCGGAGGGACTATGTCTTCATTGAATTTTGTGTTGAAGACAGTAAAGATGTTAATGTAAATTTTGAAAAATCGAAACTTACGTTCAGGTAAATTCCCCTTTTTATATCATTGGATGAAATACTTGTTTCAGACAGCTTGAATAGCTTTGGTTTGCTTGTTTTGTGTTTTCTCTGAAGTTATTACTAATCTTTACCTCTTTGAAGAAACTCATTTTCCCCCTTTTTTTTGTACAGTTGTCTTGGAGGAAGTGATAATTTTAAACATTTAAATGAAATTGATCTTTTTCACTGTATTGATCCAAATGTAAGTAGTTTTGAAACTTTAATCCCGAAAAAAATTTAAATTTAAATTGTGAGGAAATGGACATAATTTAAATACTCATTTTAGAGATAAATAATAATTCTTAACAGTTCAGAGGCTAAAATATAATTGTATGGTTTGCATTGTTTTCCATCTTGTAACTGCTTCTCTGCATATTATTTTTGTTGTTATCAATGTTTGGACTCAGGACAGTACTGTATTTTTTAACCTTTTTAAAATTGCAGTGTAGTTAATATAAGGATGGTACTCTTGATGCTTGTCTTATTTAAGCATAGATGTAGCTAAGTATGTCCTATGCTTACACCATGTTTACTAATTTTTTTAAAACTTTTTATGCTATTCACCTTGTTCAGGGGAGGCAAAAAAAATGATATTTTTGCTATTGGATAGCTTATGAAATCTTCAGTAGCCTAGGGGATGTTTCAGGGTGTAGGGAAAGAAATAAGGAGGAAAGAAATGACAACAAGCAACTTTGTATCCTATATTGATACTAGAGAGTTACAACAGTATTAAAACACTTATTTTTGTTATAGGATTCCAAGCATAAAAGAACAGACAGATCGATTTTATGTTGTTTACGAAAAGGAGAATCTGGCCAGTCATGGCCAAGGTTAACAAAAGAAAGGGCAAAGGTAGGTTTCTTTTCCTTTTTTTGAAAGTTAGGTATTTTTAAATAATTAAAGATAAGTGACATCAAACTCAAAAGTTTCTGCCCAGCAAAGAAAATCACTAAGATGAAAAGACAACCTACTTAATGGGAAAATATATTTACAAATCATGTATCTGATAAAAGGTTAATATCTAATGTATATGAGGAACTCCTACAATTCGGCAACAACAATCCAGTTAAAAAAGGGGCAGACATCTGCTATACTCCAATATAAAATAAAAATTAAACAACAGAGGAACAGGTAGAGCAGTTCCCTGGTGACCTAGTGATTAGGATTCCAGGCTTTCATTGCCTTGGCCCAGGTTCATCACTAATTATTAGAGAAATGCAAATTAAAACCACAATGAGATATCATCTTCTGTTAGAATGGCTGATGTCAAGAAGGCCAATAAGAAATGCTGTTGTTGCGATTATAAACTGGTTTAGCCACTATGGAAAATAGTATGGAGATTCTCAAAAAATTAATAAGAGTAGAACTACCATATGATCTAGGCATTCCAGTTCTGGGTATTTATCTGAAGAATATGAAAACACTACCTGGAAAAAATGTGTGCCATCTCTATTCATTGCAGCAGTATTTAAAATAACCAAAATATGGAAGCAGCCAAAATATCCATTGATGAATGAATGATAAACCGGTGTGTGTGTGTCTGTTTGTGGATTAGTAGTTAGCCATTTTAAAAGAATAAAATCTTGCCATTTGCAGCAACATGGATGGACCTTGAGGGTAATAAGTAAAATGAGTCAGAAGGAAAAAGACAAACCTAATTTTAAAAAATACAACAAACAAAACTAAAAGACACATACAGAGAACAGATTGATGATTACCAGCAGGGGAGGGGGAGTTGAAGGGGTAGGTAAGGGGTACAAGGAGTCAATTTTATAGTGACAGACAATAAGTGGACTTGGAAGGTAATCACTTTGTACTTGGAGATGTTGAGTGACAATGTTATACCCCTGGAACTGGTATTTTTAAAAATTGGTATGAGGAATCATAGTGTGTTTATTTCATGGCGTATTACTATTAAGGCCCTGTGTTCTATACGCTTTTCTCTACTTTGAAATGTATTAGTGTCAATACCGAGGGTGGTCAGAATAAGGTCAGTCACTAATTGATGCAGGCTCTTTTGCACTCAAGAGAAAGACTTAAAGGTATAAATTACTCAAATATCAGATGAGAGTATATCATGGTGGCATTTAAAAAATAGTAAGTTAATTATCTGAATTTGAATAGTTTCTATTAGTGAATTTTTTTAAAAAGGTTTCTGACAACTGAGACTTCATGAAACTATATTTACTAATATATATTGCATTTAACTTCTGATTTTTCTAGTCTATTCTTTTTTTGTGCTGATTCCATGCCTTGCTAGTGAGTATGAACCCCGTAATTCAATAATCTAATCAGAGGGTGATATTTGTATTGATCTATAGCTTAATTGGCTTAGTGTGGACTTTAATAATTGGAAAGACTGGGAAGATGATTCCGATGAAGACATGTCTAATTTTGATCGTTTCTCTGAGGTAAGTTCTTTTAAATGCATTCTTCCACCTCCCTCTCAGTACACTTATTTCTAGTCAGTTTAATTTGGTTTTAAAGGCCTAGTGATATGTAAGGACCTGCATTACTTTAGTTTCAAGACTGGTTTTTTATGAGTTTATAAAAACTAGTATTAAGTTCTAAAGTTGATGTGTAAGGAAAAAAATAAACTCTATGGTCAGTACAACACAGCTAATTTTTACTGTTTCTTTGGGGGGGAAAAAAAGAGTTAAAAAGTAAGTACCCAATTTCATGTATGCAGTTTCTTATTTACACATCTCTCACATGGCTCTGGCACCTGGATTTCAAAGGAGAGAAGGGAGAAATGATATTCATTGTCCTAAACTGTGCTACTCCTTACCTGTAGTAATTGGTCCCACCATTTACCCAGATGTGCATGTCACAACTTTTACCAATCTCCTAAGTAAACTCTTAAATGTATTCAGTTCTGCATCTGTTGCCATTGCATCTTGACATCTAGTATTGCACTTGGAGCCTTCTCAGTATTTTTCCTGCTCAAAGAAACTTAACCAGTATTTAATGTCTTCAGATGTAGGAAAACTCTTCACTAGTTACTCATATTATTTGAGAGTAGATGCTTAGGATTTTTATACTGAAAGGTTTTTGAGTCAGTATCTTTTTAAGACCCCTTCGAACTCTGAAGTTCAGGTAAGCATGTGTTTTTGAAGTTGTTCTTTTTTTTTTTTGAAGTTTCATATGAATTATTTAGTCTGCTTATTTATACCTCTTTACGTAATGCAGTTCTTATTATTGGGCCCAGTTTATTTTAAGTATGTAAGAGTATTTTACACAGCCTATATGTTTTCTTTCAAGGATTATGTTTATTTTCTGTTTTCAACTTAGTTACTGTTGTTTAGCTGAATTCAGTATTTAGGCCTTTTATACAAACTAATAAGCCCAAAGGACTTTTTTTTTTAAGTTACCATTGATTCTTCACAATATTTAAAACTACAATGAGAATACCATAATACACATGCCACTTAGTTGAACATACAAAACTTTACAACTAAAAATAATCCCATTTTTAGTCACCAGAGGTACCTGCTATTCAGGATTATGGTATTTAGTTTCTGCATCATACATATGTATCTTGTTGGCTGAATTTTAAAAATTTCACTTTTCTTCAATGAGAACTTACTCTTAACTTCCTACTATAGTTTCAGGATTTTATATAATTACATAAAATCTACTTTTTCCAGAAAGGAAAGTACCTAACTAATCTATAGTTGAATTTTTTTTTAATTGGTGGAAATCTATGGCAGAGCTAAGGTTTATTCTGGAGTGTGCAACCTAATAATTAGGGCTTAATTTAACATCATTTTTAAAACTAATTTTTACACTTCGAATAGATGATGAACAACATGGGTGGTGATGAGGATGTAGATTTACCAGAAGTAGATGGAGCAGATGATGTAAGTCTATAAATTCTTTTCTATGTTTAATAAAATAGTAAGAAACAATGTATTTACAGGTTGTTTTATATAAATCAAGACTGCTTTTTTTTTTTTGCCATTGGTTGGTTTTTTTCCTAAAAAATACTACAGGGAAAACCAATTCTTTTAGAAGTGTTCATTTTAGAGGGATGGATACTTACTAGGAAACAGGTGTCCCATGGATCATTCTTAAAGGGACCAGATTTATAGTTCAGAATAATTATTGTACAGAGACATATGCCTTATTCAATTAACAGTTTAGGGAATATTTTGACAAAGTTAAACAGGTTTTAACAGCAGAATGGTCAGAGAGACATATAGTATACAGATGGATGTTGTGAATCTGTAAGGAGGATATAATGGTCCACTCTTCTCAACATTTTCCCACCTGGCATTCTGTTAACATCTTTAAGAAAGTTTTTCGATCTAGTTTGGAAAATATTTATTTAAATAGTTCAACAGTTAGGATTAGAGTTCATTGTCTTGTGTCATTCCAGTGGTCTTCATATTGAGCCATTTTTCTCTTGCATTAAATGCCAAGAGAGAAACCATTTTATAGAAAAATTCATTTTGATTAGTAGAAAGGAATTCAAAGGATGGGCTCAATTCCCTCCAAAAGGCACACATCTTATAGGAAGATATATCCTCAGCTGTACATACTGTTCATCTTAAATAAACCTGTTTTTAAGTCCATTGATAAGTTCATGAGATTAATGTAACCACATGTCTCTGCTACTTTGGTCAAAAGTATCGTGCTTCAACTTTAAGGCAGACTGTTCAGTTAGTGGAGAAACATTTTATCGCAATTTGGTTGAAATTTTTATTTCTCTTTCTGCAGGATTCACAAGACAGTGATGATGAAAGTAAGTATCTTTGTAAAAATAGATCTACACAGAGACATTTCACATCAAAAACCAAATTCTCAAAATAGAGAAGTTACTTGTTTAAAATTCTTAGATCCGTGATTATGGAAGATATGTGATTATTTCTTTATGGCCTCTTAACAAATAGCTAAAGCAAAAATTTGAATGATTCAAGGTTGTTGGGCTATTATCCTCTTGTAATTTATACTAATCTTTAAAAATTCTTTTCAGAAATGCCAGATCTGGAGTAAGGAATGTTGTCATCGCTGGATTTTGAGAAAGAAAAATAACTTCTCTGCAAGATTTCGTAATTGAGAGAATTCCTGAGTTGATAGCTCTAAAGGCAGATGCTGTATTTGCCTCCTTTAACCCATTTTTCAACCTGTTTGTTTTTTTTAAGGCTTCACTAAGGGTTGATATGTACCATTGTATGGGGCAGTTTTAAGTCAGCTAAGGCAATAACCTTGTGCATGAACATTTCCCAGATTTCCATGATGCTGTTGAGGTCCTAAGCAATTGACACAGCAGTTGTGATAAATAAAAATCTCACCTAAGTCTCCTTTACTCATAACTTAGATACTGACATGATAGGAAGCTCTCTGGCTTAGGGAAAGTAACTAAATTTTAGATTTTAGAACATGGACTCAAAGTGGCTGAAAGAATTGGTTGATACTTTAAACTGGTAACATGTTATTCCTCTGGCATATCCTTCAGGATTGTTCCACTAAAGTTTTATTTTTCAAAAAATTTACTTCACATTATTGTATGTAAGTGATCACTTGTCAGTGTTCCAGATGTATCTTAGCTAAAACTAGTGAATGCCCTAACTTAGATGGTTTTGAAGCCTGTACATTTGGTATTGTTTGACCCTTAAACTTTTACATCTCTTAGCATGGAGGACGAAGAAAGGCTGTACATTGTTGCTTGAGAGTCTGTACATTTAGACCAAATTTGTATTTGCACTGTCAGTATGGCAAATGAGTGGAAAAAAATGTTAATACACTATTGGATTTTTTTATTCCTTTTTTTTTTTTTTTGGATTCAGCTTGTACCTGGGCTGAAAACCTCAATTTATGTTCATGACAGTGAGGATTTTTTTTTAATGTCTACATTCTTTCTAATAAACTGTTGGAAGACTTCTTGGCTATCCTTTCAAGTGTCTGGTTTACTGTAATTTCATGTATTGCCATTTACTGGAATGGAGTTTTTATTTTTACTTGAGGAAGAATTTGGGAATATTCCTCTGGGGGAAACAAAGGCTTGCTATAATGTCACAGAAAACCTTTTAAAAGTGGATCTGTAATAGAAAATTGTAGATGCACTTTGCAACAGTTGGAAAAGAAAGTGTTGTGATTTGATTGAAATAAAACTAAATGTGTTGTCCTCCTCTAAATCTTTGAGCTTTCGCATTTTGGCACTTTTTATTCCTTCCAGCTTCTGTGTATTTGTCATAGCATAGAAATGCTTCATATTTCAGTACTTTCTCATGTCAGACACTAAGGACCTTTGTTACAGGCAGTGTTAAAGTGCTGGGGGCAGGGAATACAAAGATAAATCCTTTAGGTAATTGTATACTCGGGGAGCACATATCACAAGCTAAGCCTTGGGACAAATAGTGAAAAGAAACTTGGGAAATGGCAAATGTAGTAATAGGTATGGATAGAGTATTGTGGGGATTTAGAAGGAAAAACACAACCTTTTTTCTTTCCTTGTTAAGTATATAATTGTTCCAAATGATACTCAAAGCCATTTTCTTGAAATGGTACAAATAGAAAATCTTACTACTTAGAGACTGGGCAATCAACTCTTTTGTTATATTGGTCTTATGAGACTGCAATTTTTCTTCAAAGCCTTAGTTTTTTCCACATTAGGTATATTTGGACTTCTGTCCTTCTAGAAGGTCTCCTTTCTCTGGAGCATGCCAGAGGTATCAGTATGATTAATAATATACTGCTTCATAGAAAACCTTTAAATTTTCAAAAAAAAACCCTCTAGTTATATTCTCGCAAAGAATTCTTTCTGTATGTTCTGGAAGTTAGAGTCATTAATGATTTATTGACTTAATGCCAGCCATTGGGCTACAGCATTAAAATATAGCATGATGGATTTCTAATTTCATCCTATTAAGATTTTTTCAAACCTGCTTTGTACTCAAATAGTATAGTGGGATTTCAGTAATCCTTATTGCTGTCAGGTATGAAGGCCTCTCAGTGGTATCTGACCCCCTCTTTAAGTTAGAAGGATATCATGCCAGAAGGTGAATTCACAGGCCAAAACTTAAGGACTATTTGGCCTTGCATTGCAAATCTGAACCGTGGCTACTTTTGCCTTAAAAGAGTCACTGGGGAGAGGATCATTTGGTGAATTTAAGCTTGGATGAGGGAGATGGCATCTCTTTATTACCATTTGGCTATTGTGACATGTGATAAAGATGGCTCTCTTCAACTTCCTGAACTGTGAAGTTACTTTCTTCAAGGAAGAAAGGAAAGTGATTAGTTGCTACAGCTTACGTTTTATTTAGCCATTCAGTTCTGTGCAGGTTTTTTTTTCTATTTAGCAGGAGTTCTTTTGACGTGTGATAATGAACTTCACCTGTATGTGAATATCAGCTGCTGTTCCGCTTCGCTCTCCCAGTATTGTACTACCCTTGAGAACATAAAGGCTGGGGAGGATAGGTAGACAGGTTTGTGTAAGGCCTACTCTTAACTCCCAAATTATTTTACTCTGATAGGCTTCCATACTTGATGATAGTCGGTAATCTCTTCAGGAACAGTGAAGGATGTATGTCACCACTAAATATCCCACCCTGAGGACAGCCACCTGCTAAAGTGAAAACAAAATGTCAATTGCTTACAGCTTTTAGTGTCAGCCTGGATAATTTCATTGTTTATGTGAAGAACCTATCCAGACCTCTAGCTCAAATTTCTTTGCCTCAAGCCCAGTGACCTTGACTTCTCTACTTAGCAGCCCATTCCCATATCTCGTGATCACAGGTTTAGGAGGGATTGCTGTAAAGCTGTTTTCAGTACAATTAACAGCCTCTTGAGTTTACCTCCCTCCCTCAACCATATTTTTGTATTCTCACAAGTTTCATCTTGAAGCTCTAGTTCCTGTCCTGTACCTGTAGCCCTGTAGCTATAGACCCACTTCGGGTCTATGTGGATTCAGAAGTCCCAACTGGAAGAGACGCCTTAGGATAGTAGGTGCATGTGGGGCCCAGAAAATTGCAATTTGATACTTGGACATGTGTGACCCCAGTGGTCCAGTGGCTAAAACACCATGCTTTGGATATACGGGGGGCAGTGGATTGATCCCTAGTCAAGGAACGAAGATGCCACATGCCACAAGGTGCAGCCAAAATAGAGATGTAGTTTTTGGTTTTTTTTAAGTGTCCTGGCTACCAGCATCAGTTTCACCTAGGAGCTTGTTAGATATATAAATCCTGGGCCCCCAAATCTTCCAAATCAGAAACAGCTGTAGGGTCTTAGGCCCTCTAGCTGGTTCTGATGTGTGGTAAAGCTTGACAACTTCCTTTAGATCTAAAACAGATTCTGAATAAGTTGGTTCTGCTAAGATGGCAACCCCATCCAGTATGACTGATGAAATTGTTCTGTGTCTCTCCATTGTCTGATAGAGTCAGTGCCAGCTGCAAAGAACTATTGGAAATGTGGCTAGTGTGACTAAAAACTGAATTAACTTAATTTTAACATGTAATCCCATATAGCTAGTGATTACCATAGTAGATAATGTAGATTTAGATGATTCTGGGGCTGGTGGTTCCTGGCCCACTCACTGCAAAAAGTTCAAATTCTTACTAACGATACGGGGAAATTCTTCGAAGAATGATGCAAAATCTACAAGGTACAAAGGAGAGATCTAGAAAAACATAGGTAATCCCTGCTGGTCCAGTGGTTAGGATCCTGTGTTCTCACTGCCAGGCACCTGGGTTCACTCCCTAGTGGAGGAACTAAGGTTCCCCATCCCACAAGTCCTGTGGCACAATCAAAAATAAAATTTTTTAAATTAAATGAACATAACTTTAAACCAACATTTTATTTCTTGTAATTTTAAAGAAGCAATAGATGGTATACTCATGTTTATAAGATTTCCTTTTTTTCCTTCAATACTGCATGTAATAGCCATTTAAAACAATCCAAATAACCATTAATGGAGTAAGTTATTACACATTTCTGTGCCATAAGGTGTAGCTACAACCAAAAATGTAAACTGACACAAAGTTCTCAAAAACATAAAGATCAGAAACCTTATGTTTTCTGAAGTGTGCCTCCACTGAAGTTTTTTTAAAAGACAAGAATATATGTTTTATGGACATGGGATGGAATGAAAGTGAATGCATAGATGCAAAATATTTTTTAATGCTTATTTCTGGGAATGAGATTTGGGTAGTGATGAAAGGATTTATCCTGATCCTGTGTGCTTACAATTTGTTCATGTATTAACTTGCATTAAAAAAAAAAAAATTGTGGTCTGACGAGAATATTAGATTTTTGAGGTACAACTTGAGTAGGATACTTAAGTGGAATGTCAGTTCAAAACTAATTGGAATTGAAAAGATTAAAAAACTCTGAAGCCAGGGAATTGATTGGATTATTTTTGAAATCACCCAACATGATCGTCAAAAAATATGGTAGAGACAAAGTACTGAATGAATGTGGGACTTGGCCACTATGAATGGCAGTTGAAATGAGTTTGTAAGGAATTTCCTGGCAGTCCAGTGTTTGGGACTATCCTTTCACTGCTCTGCATTCAATCCCTAGTTAGGGAACTAAGATTCTGAAAGCTGCTGCTCAGCCAAAAGAAAAGTTCATGGTAAACACAATTTTCACCTTAAGATGAAATTCGTAAGGTTTCCAGTCATAAATTGAGAGGTTAGTTAATTTGAAATTAACTTCAGGTTCAGTCTTTGTGATCTCTCTTATCCCATGGAAAGTAACTTGTATTTTACATGAAATACTACCTGGGCTATCTAGAAATCAAGAAAGTAACAAGACCAAAATATGTCAAAACTCTAAAATGTGCTGTGTTTAGTTGTATCTGACTCTTTGTGACCCCATGGGCTGTAGCCTGCCAGGCTCCTCTGTCCATGGGGATTCTCCAGGCACGAATACTGGAGTGGGCTGCCATGCCCTCCTCCAGGGGATCATACCAACCCAGGGATTGAACCCAGGTCGCCCACGTTGCAGGCAGATTCTTTACTGTTTGAGCCACCAGGGAAGCCAAAGAATACTGGCTGCTGCTGCTAAGTTGCTTCAGTCGTTTCCGACTCTGTGCGACCCCATAGACGGCAGCCCACCAGGCTCCCCTGTCCCTGGGATTCTCCAGGCAAGAACACCGGAGTGGGTTGCCATTTCCTTCTCCAATGCATGAAAGTGAAAAGTGAAAGTGAAGTCGCTCAATCGTGTCCAACTCTTCGGGACCCCATGGACTGCAGCCTACCAGGCTCCTCTGTCCATGGGATTTTCCAGGCAAGAGTACTGGAGTGGGGTGCCATGGCCTTCTCCAGAAGATTACTGGAGTGAGTAGCATATCCCTTCTCCAGCAGAACTTCACCCAGGAATCAAATGGGTCTCCTGCATTGCAGGCGGATTTTAGACAGTATTATAAATTGAGCAGGTTATCTAATTTCAGACAGCAAAGGAGTTAGAAAAACTAAAAATTTACGAACGAGCATAGTGGAGAAATAGCTTTATATATCCACCTCGGTAACACTAAGAGCATTTAGTGTTGCATTGTGATACAAAGATTTGTTTAATGTAACCCAACTGCCCAAGGGAGAAGACAATGGAATGGCAACCCACTCCAGTACTCTTGCCTGGAAAATCCCATGGACGGAGGAGCCTGGTGGGCTGCAATCCATGGGGTCGCGAAGGGTCAGACATGACTGAGTGACTTCACTTTCACTTTTCACTTTCATGCATTGGAGAAAGAAATGGCAACCCACTCCAGTGTTCTTGCCTGGAGAATCCCAGGGATGGCAGAGCCTGGTGGGCTGCCGTCTATGGGATCACACAGAGTTGGACACGACTAAAGTGACTTAGCAGCAGCAGCAGCAGCAACTGCCCAAAGAATAAAGTTTCCTGATAATATCCTAAATATGTAAAAACATTTCAAAAAGTGATGAGCCTCAGTTAACTGGAATTTTATGTTGAAATCTTTCCTTGGACACCTGGATTAAGTGAAGTGTCAGGTTAAATGTTTGATGGTTAATAAAAATTTTGGCCACAACCAAAAGTGATACAGAACCAAAGGATCTTAACACTAAGTCAATAGTAAGTAAAAATACTAGTCAACACAAATATGGTGCTGATTATGTGCCAGACATTTTTCTAAATGCTTCTTTCACATTTTAATCTATTTGATTTTTGAGACAACTCTATGAGATAATTCTCATCTCTTATAATGAGGAAGATGATATACAGAGATTTTAAACTTGCTCAATGATGTCTAGTAAGTGTAAAAAGATTTTAAACCCAGTCTGGTTCCAGGGGCAATACACTTTAAGTATCTTATCCTTTCTATAGAAACTTCAACTCTAATAGTTGAGAAAAGCAAGTGAAATGTATAGGTTCCTATTAAATGGGATGCTGCCCCGAGTAATCAGAAGAGCACAAGTTGCAAAACAAAACTGTATATCCTGCATGCAGCCCACTGAAATTCCTTGACCCTGTATCACTGCAGAATGAATTCCTAGTTGCCAAACCCAACAAGTTCTTTTGAGCCCTTATTTTATAGCATAGTTATATCATTGATAATATTGACCACTTTCTCCTTAATATTCTACTTGATTCTTGCATAGTGTATGTTCTTCAGTCTTCTCCTTATTCCTCTGCTATTTCCCAAGATGGTTTATTTTTTTCTACCTGCTCCATACACATTGCTGTTTTCTTGGGTTCTTTCCCTCTTACTAGGCAAGAGTACCTGTGTGGATGCTAAGTTGCTTTAGACGTGAACTTTTGGGACGCTATGGACTGTAATCCACCAGGTTCCTCTTTCCATGGGATTCTCCAGGCAAGAATACTGGAGTGGGTTGCCATGCCCTTCTTCAAGGAATCTTCCTGACCTAGGGATGCTACCCAGGTCTCTGGTCTGCTGCACTGGCAGGCAGGTTCTTTACTACTACTAGCGCCACCTGGGAAACCACAGGCACTTCAAATTAAACTTTCTCTAGTTCTCTTATGTTCCTGCTTTCTCCTTTTAAGTTCTTTGTAGTTCTTGCTACCAAACAGTAGAAAACCCAACTATCATGCAGAAAAATAAGAACTAATGTGTGCTGGTTTGAGAAAGTCTGGGGAAGTAGCTTCATGCTGACCTGCAGCCATGTTTGTCATTAGCCATGTTTGTTCTAATAGATTAGCAGCCATGTTTGTCATTAGCCATGTTTGTTCTAATAGATTAAGGGTTTCCTCCATCCAGCTCCCAAATACCTTAAAGTCAATACTACATTAAAGGATGTCCCATTTATTTTATGATTTTTCATAAATCATAAATGTGTTTTCATAAATGTGTTTTCATAAATCATAAATGTGTTCAAGGACCACACACTTACCTCTGCCCTGCTTCCACTCCCATCCAAGGCCCTGAGAACTGGTTCTTCTCTCTGTATTCATCTCTTTGCTAAGTCGCTTCAGTCCTGTCCGACTCTGTGCGACCCCAGAGATGACAGCCCACCAGGCTCCCCGGTCCCTGGGATTCTCCAGGCAAGAACACTGGAGTGGGTTGCCATTTCCTTTTCCAATGCATGAAAGTGAAAAGTGAAAGTGAAGTTGCTCAGTCGTGTCCAACTCTTCGCGACCCCATGGACTGCAGCCTACCAGGCTCCTCTGTCCATGGGATTTTCCAGGCAAGAGTACTGGAGTGGGGTGCCATTGCCTTCTCCATTCATCTCTTTACTCGCCTCTTTTTTCCCTTCCTCACCTGAAACCTTCCTCACCTGCAGTACCACAAAAGAAACATGCTGTGTAATACAAATATATAATGGAATAGTCTTCCTACTTTACCCTAGGAATTCTACGGATGTTTCCCAACAGGTCTGTCAACCTCTTCCACTTTAAAGGCAATTCCACCTACATTTCACATTTCTAGATGACCTAAATTTATCCCTTCCTCCATCTGTTTTACCCTGTACTAACCAAGACCTATCACACTTTATTGTATTTTTTGCTCATCTGTTTTTAAGTCTTATTTATCTTTGCCTCCTCAATGCCCAGCACACATTTTTTAAAAGACTGGTTTATATGAGTGTCTTTCATTGTAGCTTTAATTCTGTCCAGATTCCTGACCTGCTGAATTGTCTAAAAAATTCCAATCTCCCTACTGCGGAAGAAAAACCGTTTGACTCTAGAGAAGACTCCTAACTAGCCCAGGTCAGTCAATGTTGCCTCATGAGGCTACCACTTCCATAAAACCGCCCCTGAGACTGTCACCTAGCTCAAGGTCCTATCTAAGGAGAGAGCCCAAGGACAGCCAAAGACAGCCCACGTGCTTCCGCACAGGAACTCGGCCCCTTTCCCAAACGCAGTTCCTCCAAGAGCTCTCTCCGACTGACATCCCTGTTGTCCAATTATGTTTCAAAGTTCTGAGGGTTGCACCGAGCCAGTCATTGTCCAATAAGAAAAGGAATTCAGATTAGCACGAATTTTGGCCAATGATTGAGAAGATGAGAGACTATTGGCCTATAGCAGCAGCGCCCAGAGTGATAAGCAGAAAAATTACCCAATGGCCGTGCCTACTGCAGAGTGGGTCTCGCCTCCAACTGCTGGCCGTTGGAGGCCAGACCGCTGCAGCGCTCAGTCTCCACCCGGGCTCCGCCATGTTGGGACTTGTGGGTCGTGTGGTTGCTGCCTCGGCCTCCGGGGCCTTGCGGGGACTCAGCCCTTCAGCGCCGCTACCGCAAGCCCAGCTTTTACTGCGGGCCGCTCCTGCAGCGTTCCAGCCTGGTAAGTGCCTTGCTCTAGCAGCTGGGTTCGCTTCTGTCGTCCCATGACCTTGAGCCTGGGGCCAATAGTTGCTCCGGCCTGAGGGATCTGTGGTGCTAGAAGGACGCCAGTGCTAGCGCCCTGCCCTCTAACGGCGGAAGAACAAGAACAGGGACAATGTAATTCCGTCTTATTTTGGAAGAGGGGCGCTGTGTGACGTAATAGTGCGAGCAGGTGCATTGACCTTCCCGTGAAATGGGGGCACCGCTCGCGCTCTCGAATAATGGAGTTTTGTGCATGAGGATGGGAAGATGGTGCAGGCTCGCGCTCCGTTGCCAGCGCGGCCCTCCCTCTGGACCCGCCTTCCGTGCAAGCGGAAGGGGGCCGGGCCTGGGCTGCGTTCACTAGTCCTTGTGAGTTAAGTCCGGGCGTCCGATGACCTTTAACTGTCCTAACCTCAACTTCAACATCTTTTTTGTCGGTTAGCCAGAGACTATGCCGCTCAAGCATCTCCATCGCCAAAGGCCGGCGCCACCACTGGGCGCATCGTGGCGGTCATTGGTGCAGTGGTGGACGTCCAGTTTGATGAGGGACTGCCTCCCATCCTAAATGCCCTGGAGGTGCAAGGCAGGGAGACCAGGCTGGTTTTGGAGGTGGCCCAGCATTTGGGTAAGTAGAATTTGTTAGGAATAGTAAAGATCTTGTTCGACCCAAATATCCCTCAAAACCAGGCTGTCTTCTATGATGATTTTATCAAAATGACTTTCGTTCTTCTGAGTTTGCTGAAGCCACATTTAGGTACTGAGAAGAAGTCTTGGTTGACTTAGTGTTTAATGCCAGCTACAACTTAATTAAATACCACGAAGCCAGTTTGTCCTTCTGTGTAATCCTGCAATGCTTATATCTGACAGGTGAGAGCACAGTAAGGACCATTGCTATGGATGGTACAGAAGGCTTGGTTAGAGGTCAGAAAGTCCTGGATTCTGGTGCACCAATCAGAATTCCTGTTGGCCCTGAGACCTTGGGTAGAATCATGAACGTCATTGGAGAACCTATTGATGAGAGGGGTCCCATCAAAACCAAGCAGTAAGTATTCCTGTTGTTGTATCTACACACAAAGGAACTTTTTCCTAGCAGTTTTATACATTAAGGTGGCACCATCTACTATAGCAGACTTTTTCTGCAGAGAATCCCTAAAATGCTGCTCTAGTCATTTCTTTAAACCACACAATGCAGTTTCTTATGAAGAAAATGAATGATGCAGAAAATCTGATTATAAAAAAGAAAACTGAACTCCATAGGTTGATTATTTCAGTTCATCTTAATACCAGTGGTGTTTGTATTTCATATTGGTATGTGAAGAAGTGCTGTTTAGATTCTGTAAAAGGAAAACTTCATGACAGAGTTGTCAGGGAATGGGATTATTGCTTCCTGAGATAATGAAATTCCTTTTATTGGCAGAGTATTTGGGCTCGATGGTGGGTGGTAATTTGTCTAGAGTGTTATATAAAAGATGAGACTGTGAGTAAAGGGTTAGGCTTGAGAATTGAGAAGAACTTTTTAATAAGATGAATAGACACTGATCTTCTCATCTGCCTTTACAGATTTGCTGCTATTCATGCTGAGGCTCCTGAATTCGTGGAGATGAGTGTTGAACAAGAAATTCTGGTTACTGGTATCAAGGTTGTGGATCTGCTGGCTCCATATGCCAAGGGTGGCAAAATTGGTATGTTAAATGACAGGTAGATATTTTCCAAACCTAATGTGGGAAACAAATCCTACCATGTTATGAGTGGGTACTGAGATAACGTCCCTCACTGATGAGCAGCTTCTGACTTTCGTTCTTCTGAGTTTGCTGAAGCCAGATGCCATTTCTGAGAAGGGAAAAGATGGAAAGAAACAAAATTTTTTTTGAAGTTTGCTTTTATGGAAATGAAATTCTTAATTTGTTTTTTCTCAACCTCATGTAGGGCTTTTTGGTGGTGCTGGAGTCGGCAAGACAGTACTGATCATGGAGTTAATCAACAATGTTGCCAAAGCCCATGGTGGTTACTCTGTGTTTGCTGGTGTTGGTGAAAGGACCCGTGAGGGCAATGACTTATACCATGAAATGATTGAGTCTGGTGTTATCAACTTAAAAGATGCTACCTCTAAGGTGAGCACTGAGCTGATGTCCGTGTAAGTAGTGTCAGGAAACTGTTGAAGTTGACTTGTTTTGTATTTTCATTTTATTGTCCTAGGACCTACAAAGGAAAGTTCTATCAGTATTTTCCCCTGTTTCTAATACACTCATGTACATTGCGTTTTCCTTTTTAATATTAGATAACATTTCTTGGGTTTTTGTTTTTTTGATATATAGACCCATCATTTGAAAGCTAATTCTGGGGACATTAAACATGGTTCTTAATGTCTCAACCCTATTTTGTGCCTTTCACATATTTACAGTTTATTTCCTTCCTGCCAGAAGAATGCCTCAGTAATAAAAGAACTTATCTTTTGTTTTGAACTGCAGCTCTAAAAGGAAAAGGAAATTTATGAACAAAAATCTAGACACCTGAGGAGGAGGGTTTTCTGGTAGTTTCTCTGGTTTGGTGACCTTGGATAGATGACTTTCACACTCCTCTGCCAGGATTTCTGATTGTTTATAATTGCTGCAGGTAGCGCTGGTGTACGGTCAAATGAATGAACCACCTGGTGCTCGGGCCCGGGTTGCTCTGACTGGGCTGACTGTAGCTGAGTACTTCAGAGACCAAGAAGGTCAAGATGTGTTGCTGTTTATTGATAACATCTTTCGCTTCACCCAGGCTGGCTCAGAGGTAGGCTTGGGAGAATTTGGTTCATTTGACCTTTCTACGGAATGATGCAGATAAGGTTACGGATATGGTTTTTCTTTTTTTTTTCCCCAGGTGTCTGCTTTATTGGGCAGAATCCCTTCTGCTGTGGGTTATCAGCCTACCCTGGCCACTGACATGGGTACCATGCAGGAAAGAATCACCACCACCAAAAAGGGATCTATCACCTCTGTACAGGTGAGAACAATTAAATGGATGAAGGTCTAATTTGTGTAAAGGCATGTACAGAGGTATAAAATCTTGTTACTTTTTTAAGTAAGTACTGGAGCTTAATATTTAAAATTCTGTGTGTGCATGTTAAAGACACTAAAAGATTAAGAAACCACTCATCTGAACTAATTAAAGGTGTATATGTAAATGTAGATCACAAAATAGTGGTTTCCAACCTGAAGAGAACTTTGAAGTGAGCTTTAAATATGTACTACACTGGCTACTACAATTTTCAAATATATGTAGATGGTATATATAGTAAAATGATCAAAAACTTTGTCTAAATTTTTTTAACTTTCATGATTCATTTTCCTGATATAGTAGGGCGAGTGTTTTGGTTTAGAGTTAAAAAGTGGGATGAAGAACAAAAGGAGTAACAATGAAAATTCTTCATCACAGCTTGGAGGAACCAGATAATATGTAACCACTAATACTCTGCATTAGGAGTGTAAGAGTCTCCTTTGGACTCTTGAATATTGAGAAGATAGAGTAACATAATGAGGAGGGGTCAGAAAGGGGGATGGTTTAAGTAGAATTACTTGGCTTCCTGCTGCTCTTAATGGGTTCTTGATTCACTTTAGGCTATCTATGTGCCTGCTGATGACTTGACGGATCCTGCCCCGGCCACTACCTTTGCCCATTTGGATGCTACTACTGTGTTGTCCCGTGCTATTGCTGAGCTGGGCATCTATCCAGCTGTGGATCCTTTGGACTCCACGTCTCGCATCATGGATCCCAACATTGTTGGCAGTGAGCATTATGATGTTGCCCGTGGGGTGCAAAAGATTCTGCAGGTGAGATCAGTGGCCATAAAGTCATAGAGGGAATTTGGGGACTATATTAGGACAAGATCTTCCTGGAAATTTGTGTGATTTGCTTTAGAGCAAGGAAAGAAGAGACTAGAATTCCTAGTGAGTGTTAATGAGGTCTCCTGAGTTTTCAGGTTTGGAGTTTTTTATAACAGCACCGGATAGATTCGGAGTAGGGGAAACAAGATACCAATCTTAGCTGAGGGCCCTCATGTAACTGATTTGTTTCAGTTAAGTGCAGTAAAGTGCTAAAATGCTCTATACAAAGCTCATTGTGAATATAAAGTTGTATTAACCCTTAAGTTTTGTCCAGATTTGAGGAATGTAAATATTTACTTGGCCTCTCTAATCTTGTTTTTTCATAGGACTACAAATCCCTCCAGGACATCATTGCTATCCTGGGTATGGATGAACTTTCTGAAGAAGACAAGTTAACTGTGTCTCGTGCACGGAAAATCCAGCGTTTCTTGTCTCAGCCATTCCAGGTGGCTGAGGTCTTTACTGGTCATTTGGGGAAGCTGGTACCCCTCAAGGAGACCATCAAAGGATTCCAGCAGATTTTGGCAGGTGAGATTTCCAGTATAAGGCTGAACATAAAGTGGCATAGAAGCTGAACTCCCTTAAATGCTGTGCTGTGTTCCTGTTCAAGGAACCATCAAGCAATATATATTGTGCCTAATTACATAATTTATATATGAAAATAAGTTATTCTCCATCAATTTTCTTTGAAAATACCATCTGAGAGTGAGCCTTAGATTTAGTGAGTCTTAGTTTTCAGTGCCAGCTACTCTTCTAAGTGAATTATAACATCCTTATAAAGAAGGCATTATTATCCTATTTTACACATTAGGAAGCTTGAAGCGTGGAAAGTTTAACTGGCCCCATTATCATACAGCCAGAAAGAATTTGAACCTGAGTTATGTGACTCCAGACCATATATTCTTAATATATACTGTAGCATTTCTTGTAAATTGTGAGGCGAGTTTAAGAAAAGAACCTAAGATGACAGGATTTCATCACGTTCTGACTGGTGGCCTCAAGTGGTGAGGTATGTAACCACTGTAGAAGTTAATATCCTTCACTTCTCACCAGTTGGATTTTTTTTTTCCATATAGGTGAATATGACCATCTCCCAGAACAGGCCTTCTATATGGTGGGACCCATTGAAGAAGCTGTGGCAAAAGCTGATAAGTTGGCTGAAGAGCACTCATGAGGGGGTCCTTTTGGCAAATTAAGCACTCATCCTCCATGGTGTCCCTCTCCTCGCCCCTAATCCGGAAATCGCAGTTTTCTCTGTAGGCCACGTGAGGGCCTTGATTGAAGACATTGTGTTCTGTCTGAAGAATATTTAAGGTTTCCAATAAAATGTATATCCCTCAACATCTGTCTGTTTTTCTTGGTCCTGACAACACAGCCAATACTGAAGTTTTTAATAGTATTTTAGAAAATGGGGTCATCCAAAAAGAAAAGCCATTGTCTTGCATTGTTGAATAGTTGAGTCTTGTGAAGGGGTTTCCTGGGAATGATGGGATCCTAATAGGGCCTCATTTTTGGCCCTTTTATGTCATTTTTCAAGTTGAGTTTTGCTTCTTAAATATGTAGTGCAGTCCTACTTTTTTAAAAAGCAAAAGAATTTTTAGAACATTTTGGGGAAAATGGGTTTAGAAATCACTGCTATTCTAAGAGAAGGCACAGATCAATCAGTGAATTAAATTTTTTGGAAATGATGCATGTTCTGAGGGATTAAGACTGAGTCAAAAGGGCTGTCTTCTATTACCACCATTTTTTTCAGAAGGTGTCCCTGACTACTACCTCCTAACATATTCTGGGCAAGACTTGTATGTCTGATTCCTTGCGGCAATGCAGAATATAAAGTTCCTTCAGGCCTATTTTGAGGTTTGCTAAAATTCCTTAAGAAAATTGGGGAAAAAATGTTACAGGAAGAGTAATTTTCAGAGACTTCCCTGGTGGTCCAGCAGTTGACCCCTACCACTGTAGGGGGTGCAAGTTCTGTCCCAGGTTGGGGAACTAAGGTCCACATACCCTGTGGTGTGGCCAAAATAAATTTTTTTAAGAGGTAATTTTCAGGGTTGTTGGGCTTGAGTTTCTGAGCTAAATAATGGAATGTAGACAATCTTCCCTTCATTTTAGGCTTCATTTAGGCAAGGATTACAAGAACAGCCACCTAACAAGTGCCTGTTAAAGTGCAAGGTTGGATTTGGTGCCCCTTAGGTGTTCCCTTCGATATTTTTTTGTAGGCCCAGACCCAGACCCATCTGCCCTCTGGTGGTAGGACTGAAGGCTCTGCAAGAACTGATCTCACCATTTTGAAATCCATGAAGGCCATTTGCTGGGATATGGTTCTTTGCTAATGACTGTTTACATACCAGCTGGGGGTTTTGTCCTAAGGAGGAGGCTGAATCTATAAGCTCCACCCTGAGGCTTTCAAGTTGGGTAAAAGCAGGGCAGGATAAACTGAGATCCCAATTCAGAGGCCCCTGGGGGCTGAAGGTTGGGGAGGGGCCCTGGGAGAGGTGCCAGGGGTGGAGTAGGGGCCTTTAAGTTACCTCCCATCTGCCTCTGACGTCCTTGGCACCAGCCTGTCCTGTGTCGCGGTTTGGCCGGAAGGTGGAGCCCATGAGCCGCCTGTGCTCAGTAGTTTGCCCCTAGGAAAGCCTGGATTTGGGGAAATGCTGAGTTATGGGGGTGTGGGCACATCCTCTAGGTTTTGACTCTGGAATGGGTAAGAAGCTGACACAGAAGTCCCCGGGCTACGGGTCCACCCTCTCTGCTCTGTTTTCCCATGTTATCTAGATGCAGAAAGACCTAGGAACTGTGATTCTAAAGGTGGTTTCTCCCATACTTCTACCCCTCCCCCCCACATTTCTGTCTCTTAGCATTCATCGAGAACCTTCTCCTCACTAGCTGCAACTATTTATTTCCTTCCCCCTTCACCACTCCTGGTACCACGCCACTAGGGTGTCAACACAGATCTAACCTTCCTCCATATTTCTCCTGGTTCGGCCCTGTCCTCACCGCCTCCTCCCTCTCCACCCAGAGAAAGCCCCGCCCCTCCCTCCTCCCTCCCCACCCCAGTCTGTCACACAGGGACATCACCCTACAGCAGTTCAGGCTGTGGTTCGCAGGAAGCATACATTGGCTTTTTGATTCGTGCTAGTTCCCAGCTCATAGTTTGGGAGGATCTAACACCAGCCTGCACGTGAAGGGGGAACCAAGGACAGTGAGGAGCTGGTGGTCCCAGCCCTGGAGCCCTGCCAGCCTGACATGAGTAAGTATGAGGACCAGCCCCCGGGAAGGCCTGAGGGATGCCTACCTTCCTCCCTGGCTGACTCAGCAGGGGTGGGGCCTAACCTTTGCTCTTCTGGGGGGAGAAGGAGGGGAAACCAGACTATAGGGGCACAGGACTCAGCTGGTGAGGCTGCTGACCAAGGGATCGTCAGCGTTGGCAAGCACCAGCCTCAGGGAAGAGCCTGGACTGCCCCTTAGGTGGGGGCTTCCTCCCCGCCCCACTCCCGCCCCTTCAACCCCCGAGTCCCTTGTGCCTCCCCATTAAGCTGCTGGGATTCAAGAAATATTTTACAGCACTCATTGGTGGCCTCCCCTTTAAAGTAAAGCCCACTTCTGGTCACGTTGGAGAATTTTTAAGGTGCCTCTCCCTCTATTTTTTCCCAGGCCTTTTTAAGTCCCTGTCTTCTTTCCTCCCCCACCCCGACCCACCACCAGGTGGGGGCTGCACTGAGCAGCTGCTTCCTGTTGCCCCAGAGGTTGCTGCAAGGGTGGCGGTGGTTGGGGGAAAACTGAACTAGAATAAAGCCGATTCTCACGGTCCCACATCAGCTTCATCAGCGCAGCTACTGGCGGCCCCACGCTCCAGTCACTGAGAGACAGGGAGAGGCAAGACTGAGGTTGAAAGGCCTAGGAGGTCTTTGCCCTCGTGGCTTCCTGATTCCAGAAGCTTTTACACTTGGGTAGTGCCGGGGGAAGGAGGCTGCGTCTCCCCGCAGCGGTAGGGCTTGAGCTTCCGAGGAGTTGAACCTGTTCACCTAGTAGGGCCGCTGTGCGTTACCCGCAGCAGGCTCGGCCGTGAGTTTCCTCTCGGACACCTCTCTATTCCTCCGGAGTCCTTGTGACTCTCACTGCCTTCCTGGCCCTCCTTTGTGAAGAGATCTCGGCCGGTGTCTCCCGGAGCGCGGGTAGAGCTATCCCAGGTCCTCCAGTTCTAACCCACCACCATCCCCCACTTCACCGCAGAAGTTTCTGTCTCTTCTTCCTGGGGATCTGTTCTCTTCCTCCATCTGGGATTCTTCCTGGTTCTGGCCCCTAGGAGACGCCAGCGGCTTCCCCCTCCCCCAGCGGATTCTTCGCGACAGCCCTACCCGAGCGCTCGTCCCTACCCCAGTAGCTCCTGCCCCTTTAAGTGCTACCTCCCCCCCCCCCCGCCCCCCCGCCCCGCCGGCGGCCCAGGGCTGGGGGAGGAGGCGCCGCCGCCGCCCGGCTCGGCCACCTGCGCTGCCGCCACCGCCCGGCCCTGCTCCAGGTGAGGCCTGGCACCTACGTCCGGTCCCGGAGTCCCCCGGCGGGCCGCCCCTGCAGTCTTCTACCCGGGATCCGCGCTGCCCCGGACTCAGGATCTGATCCTCCCGCTGCGGGAGCTGCCCTTCCTCTCTCCCCCGCACTATCTACTCGCGCATTTCTCCCCTGTCCTCTGCGACCGGAATCCGGAGGCGTCTCACGCCTTTCGGCCAACCTCTCCCGGGTACCCCTCCTATTCTGGACCCAGGATCTCCCCCTCCCCCGCGCCTTCCTCGCCAGAAAAATCTCCCTTGGTCTGGATATCGCTTCCTCCCCTGTGGAACCATCGCTTTCCCACGCCATCCTAACCTCCAATGGGAGGGGGAATAACCGTCACCCCAACTCCTCTCATTCCCCGTAGTAAGGGGGGTAGGGGTTATCATAGCCTAGAGTCACTTTCAGGCCCTGCTCCGTTTAGCCATTCAAGTTCAACTAACTCTCATCTAAAGCTTTCCTGAAGCCCTCACCATACGTCATTTCTCCAAGACTTAGGGGGTGCGATCTCAGCACCAACCCAGGTGGGAAGGGCCCTTCTAAGCTTGGGATGGGCCAGTGGCGCCTAAGACAGCTCTTACCCCAGAGCCAGGGAATGGTGGGGGGTGGCCACCCAGAATCTTGTGATTCTGGGCTTAAGGGGCTGTTGGAGAACAGTGGATGAAGGGCTAGGACTAAGTCTCTAAGGGTGTTGGGGGTGGTGAGGAAGGCCTGGGAAGCCCGGCCTTTTCTATTCAGATGCAAAAGAAGTCCTGGGGAAATTAGGTCTTTCCCCATCCTCTTCTGAGACCAGTTTGGATAAGCTCCTTGGAGAGTTTGAAAGAAGACTGCTGAATCTGAGGGGACCATACCAATTTGGAGAGAAGAGGGATGAGGTCCTTTTGATGGCGAGAATCTGGCCTCCCCAAAATACGGGGTGGGAGGGTGCGGGGGGAGAACACTGTTTTCCATTAACCTGGAGAGGAGAGTGGGACAGGTTGGAATGGTTAACAGGTTGAAGGCTATCTCCCCACTAGACCCTATTAACATATGAACCCTTCAGCCAGTGAGGGCGAGGGAGGTCTTTAATATTGATAATTATCCTATCTCCATTAGAGAATTCCCCTCTGTCCAAATCCAGCTGAGACCTTAGCTCTGCCCCTTTTCTTCTTGCCCTCTCATTCCCCGCTGTCCCCAGTACAACACACTCCAGAATGAAGGGACAGGGTGTCTGGATTTGAGTCATGTTTCACAGGCTGAGAGGGAGCTGGGTGGGGATGGGAGATGAAGGAGAGGGTGGTCAGCAGTGGTGGTTGGGGTTGAATTCCAGGAGTGCCTGGACAGGGAGAGGGAGAGGTAGAGGGATGTAAACGAATCCGCCGTCTCTTGCTTTCTGTCTCTTACCCCTCTGAGCTCCAGCCCTCTGGCTCCTCAGTGGAGCCATGCACTATGGCAGCTGACCCCAGTCAGGGTGGTACAGCAGGAACACAGGGAGGGTGAGAAAGGGAGAGCAGGTGCTAATTTCTCCCTCCCCATTCTCTTTATTACCTGCCCACTGGCCTGGCTTGTTAGAGGTTCAGAATATTCTCTAGCTACTCTTCTCACAAGTTGCTGCAAAAATGACCATTTGCCCCTTCCTGTTTCTAGTAGCTTCCTAAAGAGAGATGGGGTAGGAATTGTCCACATCTGATAGGACTGAGGAATGTCTGGGGATCTAAAGGGTCAGTCTGCCCTCTGTCATCTGGATGTGGGGGAGAAGCACAGCTGCTCTTTGGGGTGGCTTCTGGCAAGAAGGAAACACCCAGCTGTTGGCATATTGACACCCCAGCCTCATCCTTACTCAAAGAGCAAGGAAGACCTCTGATTAGAAGGGACGAGGAGGGGTCTCATTCAAGGAGGAGGGTGATTGTAGTCTTTCTGAATCAGATGGGAAAGAATGGATCCTGCCTCACTTTCTTTTCTAATCCCGAGTAGCCCTTTCCTATCCAACACCCTTCTTCCCAACGGCTCCCGGCTGGGATAGTCCTAGGGGTTGCCCTGGAGACTAGGCCTGAGGCTCGGAAGGGGTGGGGGCAGTCAGTGGGGCACAAGAGTAACCGGCTCTTCCGGAGAGGAGTGGAGCCAGCGGGTGGGTGTGTGTGGGTGTGGGGGGGGGGGGCGTGGCTACACCCGTCTGACTGGAGCAGGCTCCTCCCCTGCCGCCCGCCTCCTACTGTCCTGCCCACTGATTGGGGGCGGGAGGTAGGAAGTTCGCCCTCATCTGCCCTGGAAAAGGAACAAGAGAAAAAGAAAAAGGATACCTAGCTCTCTCTCTTGTCCCTTTAGGAAGCCAGTTCCATGCCCTGAGCTCTCTTCTTCACTTGTCTTTATTTGGGGGATGGCGGAGGCATTCCTAGGCAGAAGTTTGCTGGGTCCTTGCTTTCACCAGAAGGGACCCTCCCTCTACCCTGAGTGTGATCCCTATTTACCCAGAGACTTGAAGTTAGTAGGCTTTTAGGGGTCTTGATTTTTTATTCAAGGTGACCCTATAAATTTGTTATTGAGTCGTGGAGGAGAAAAGGATTTTGATTTCTGTCTGCTCCTTCCTGCTGACAACCTATTTTTTTCAGGAGGAGAGACATCCTCCTAACCCTCCTCAACCTGTCTCTGGCCTACACACTTTGAGCTTTGCTGAAGTTCACTTCCTTCTTAGCTTTTCTGAGCCATTTATTTGTTGTGGTGAATGAAGTCTGTCAAAACACAGGAAGAACTCACTTCTCTGTGGAGTAAGAAAATCCAATCTAGACTGATGGATTTGGTCCTGCCTTACTCTGGTCCCACCCAGTTTTCAGATCTTCTTCCTCCCCAGACTCCCAGAGGAAAAAAGTATTTGTTGACCCCCGCAACCTGCCAGAGTTTCATCATCCCCACTCTGAAACTGTTCCTCTTCCAGAGAATTCAGCCTGAGTTTTGCACAGTTAGGCAGTTGTTTGTAGAACTGCATTGCAATGAATTGAATAGGAATTATCTTGATGCCTGCAAAGTCTGTTGAGTTGCAAGGAAAAAAAAACCTGGTTTCTGGTCACATTTTATCCACTGTTTGACCTTGAATGAGTTGGTTACTCCCTTCAGGCCATAATTTCTTCATCTAACAAGAGAAGATTGAACTAGAAATTCTCTAAATTCTAACATCACATATGACATTGTTCTCCATTCTGGGCCTCTGCAATAGACATTTTAGGTGATAGCTAATCTCTAGTGCTCTACTAGATTTTTCCTTCCTTCTCTCAGAAGTTTTCACATATAGCGCTATCAGAAAAAGTACTGGAACTATATAAAAAGTGGTGATTTGGGGCACCTTATTTGCTGGTCAGTTTTCCTGTTACTCCCCTGTCCCTCTGACCAGATTTAGGCTAGACTCTGGCCTTCCCTTTCTCGTCTCAAGGTTCTTTTTCTTACCCACAGGAATCTTCCTGACCCTCAGGGTCCTGCTGATGTCGCCGGGAAATTGGTGATACAGGCAGGACCGGGCTGCCATCCACGGGGCAGGTGAGTGGGCAGCAGATGGAGCTTGCCTTCTTCCACCTCTTTACCAGGATTGCATTTTTTCTAACCTTTCCGCTTCTGCACTTCCACTTTTCCACTACTTATCATGGGAAATAGCTGCCCCCGAAATGATCTCCCTCTCCTATCTCCCGCCCCGCCCCCCCTTAGGGGACTGGCACATGTCTTGGTCCTAGAAATTTGGTGTAGTCTTTGAGGTTAACCTTGGGTTCAGGGCACGCCTTTCAGTATGCTCAACGTGATGCGGGACTACCGCCCACAATGAAACAGTGCAGAGGTAGCTTACCGGTAAGCTAGGGTGACGCCGCGGCGCTAGGACCCAGATCCGGGTCAGGGAGCCGGGATGCCCGGCGCTAGGACCCGGCGGCGAAAGGCGGCTCTCTTGCGACCGCAGCTTCCCCGCCCCCTCCGGCTTCGGCTCACTCCTCCCCCGCCGGCCATGTTGGCTCCGCTCGGGCCCCGCGGTTGAGCCGCGTCCCCCTCCCCCTTCCCGGACCCCAGACCCCCTCCCCCGCGTTCCCCTCCCCTCCTGGCGCCCGGAGCGCGGCCATGTGAACCGCCAGTCCCCCGGGGAGAGACAAGCCCCGAGCCTGGCTGGACGCCGCCGCCTCAGGTCTGTTGGGAATGTGGCTGGGGGCCTGAGGGGAGGGAGCCCCGCTTTCATCCCAGGTTTCCCTCAGGGAACGGAGGCTCTGGAACCGCCTACAGCCTTGCGGGGAAGTCGTGGGGAGAGACGCCGACTTTCTAGTTAGGACCCAGCCCTGGGCGGGGGTCTTTCCGCCCAGGGGGCTGGAAGGAAAAGGGGGCTGGCCGGCCTGATGTAGACCCGGGATGGGGCGGCGGGGGCGGGAGCGAGAGGAGCTGTGGAGGCTCCCGGCGACGGCGGAGGCTGCGAGGAGGAGGCGGAGAAGCCTCCTGGCTGGTGGAGATGACTCCTGTGGGGGACTCAGGGTGGAATCCCCGGGAGGGGCTCCACCTCTTCAGAAGGGGTGGGGATTACCCGAGTGCGAAGGGTAGGTGAGGGGGTTCCCTGGACGGGTTACACACTCCGTTTGTGGGGGTTGGGGCGTTTTGGCAACGGTGAGTGGAGGTTAAAGGGCTTTCCAGGGGTCTCAGGGTGTCTCCTTGGCGGAATGGAGGGGTGGGTGCACGTTCTCTTGAGCTTGGCGAGCAGGAGCGAGCCCTGCTGGAGTGAAGCTGTGCTTGGCTTGGGGCCCTCGAGTCCAGGGAGAATCCCCCACTCCAAGGATGGGGGTTGGTAGGGCCGGTGCTGAGGCGTCCGGATTTGAGCTGGGCTTAGGGGCCGGAGGGAAGAATAAAGAGGGAACCCTTAACAAGCGGGATCCCTCTCTAAGGGGATCCCCATTTCCGTGGCAGAAAAGATGATCCCGCATCATCCCTTTCTTTCCTGAGGTCCCCAGTTTTCAGGGGAAGGCAGTGCCATCAGCAGTCATCCTTTGTAGGATTTGTTGGAGTGAGAGATTTGCATCCTTCGGGGGGCGATGCGGGGGGATAGCTTCCACCTCCATCTGTACACAAACAGCCCCTCCCCCAAGCCTCCCGCAGGAAGTGGCCGGGAAATGGCAGCTGTGCGTTTGCTGCTGCGTCTCTTGTTGTTTTGAAATGTCCATTTTAATCAGATTTGGTTTCAATTTCTGAGGCCTTCAGGCAAGCTTGGATCCTGCCAACCATGTGGTCTGAGAGTCCTTTCTTTCGACTTTTTTTTTTTTTCCTTTTTAGTAAACTTAATTTGTCAACTGAAAGTAGTCACTGCGGTTGCCTCACTGATCCCAATCCCCCCTCCAAAGCATCTCTGTCTCCTTGTGTGGATTTTTTTCTCCTGAGCTAGAGGTCATAGAAAATCAAACTCACTCATTCACCAGCAGGGCTACACTTTCAGTACAAGTGATGCAAATTCCCTGAGTGTAAAGAGCAGCCAGGAAGACTTGGGATCTTTTGTGGCATGAGAGTGGCTTTTGGAGATGTGTATATGAATATTAAATATATTCTTACATATGACAGTTGCTGTATTGCAGACCACTTGAGCAAGTGAGCTTGTGAAGAAGTTAATTCTGAGATGTGGAAGAAGAGGAGGGAAGGGGGAAGATTTAATTGAGTGGGATTTATGTGTTGGGGTAGGACTGATTTGCAGAGTGAGGGTGGTGGGCTTGTTCCTCAGTGGTGATTCTAGCCTAAGAATAAGTCCCTGTTGGAAGCCTGCTAGTTAACATCAGGGATGGTTTACCTTCTGCAGAAACAACTCATTAGGAGAGTTAGTTATCATATGACTTACGCCTCAGTTCATAAAAGACATTCTCTCTTATTACCATTCATGGAGAGCGGTAACCTTTTCCCCTGTTCTATGCAAAGTCATGTGTCTGTGCGAAGATTTTCTTTTTCTCCCACCTGATAATCCCAGGAGATTTTTATTGCAGCGGACAGTGATGGACTCTGTACTATGCCCCCAGGCACTTAGTTAGACCCTGGATTTGGTTTGAGGTGAGTTGGCCACAGGATTTTATTTATATTTTGAGAGATGGAAGTATTGAGATCATTTGAACTACCCTGAAGATGGCTTAAGCCTAACATTTAAATAATCTTTTCAGTATTTTCCACCTGAATTGTAGATTCTTATATTAAAGGTCCAGGATAGGACCTGGTAGACATGTATGATGATGTGACAGCGGCATCATCACTGTTAGGATAGCAGCATTGCTCTTTTTACTGGGCTTTTGGAGTTGATATTCTGGAAACAGTAAAAACAAGTTCAGTGTCATTGTCCTTTTTTTTGCCCCTCTGCTTGACTGGTTGGCTCCTTTGAGTTGCTTTCTGACTGGCTTGACTTGACACTGATTTTTAAGTTCCCCTTTCTTCAACCTTTGTTTACCTAGATTCGGGCCTGACAGAACAGTAAATTGGTTTTCCCTGTTGGAAATTAAAACAATAAAGGAAGGAGAAAGACTACTCCTGTTTCTTTGGACTCTTTAAGAGAAGTTGATTTTTGAGATAGCTGTGGCTTCATTCGATGTGATTGATCAGAAAACTGAATGAAGTAAAGCTTTCATGTCCTTTTTGTAAAATGGATGTATTTTTCTCTCAGAAGTGGATTTCTGAATATTGACTTTGTTGGTTTTTTTTTTTTTAAGCCTCTCTGTAGAGGAGAAAATTTGAGATGTAGAGAGAACTATGTGGGCCGACCTCAGAGTCAGTCAGAAATCTAGAATGCCCTGCGAGGCTCATCTTGCAGTCTTGTGGTTCTGGAATTGGGTGTTGCCAAGGGAGAAGCAAAGCTTGTTAGGGTTACTGTGTCTTGCTCCTGTTGACCTTTCTTCTCACCTCTGAAGAGGTCTGCTATATTCTTTTACTAAAATAATAAAATAGTTAAAATAATGTGGAAGTTATTCCAATAACTGGTATGCTGCTCAGTCTTGTGTGAGATGTGTACAGTAAGGCAGTAATGTCAGAAATTTTATTTCCTATGACATAGAGTGACTTATAAAACTCTTGAGGATTTTGTGGGGCAAGTAATCTTCTGGATTTGTTTCTTAGGATATGAATGTTCTCATATACCTCATAGCTCAAGATTATACTTTCTCAGCATTGTTGCACATGGGTCAGAGGGACCATTTTTCACCATCTTGTTGTTTTTCATAATTCTGATCTATAAAATTATAAATTTATAAAACCTGCTTCACTAAACGGGATCTTTACCCTGCCTTCTCAGCTCAGGTGTTTTTTTGTTTGTTTGTTTGTTTTTTGAAGAAAGGGGTGAAGTCTGACTGTTAGAGCTGAAATGGAGAAACAGAGCTTGAAAGGGAAATAACCTTGTTACAGCCTCTGGAGTGTGGCTTTTAATGTCCTGCAATTTTAAAGGCATTTCCAGTTCTCTGGTGAAGTGACCAAAGCAGTGGCAGAAACCTAGCCTAGATTGTTGGTATGTGGTTCCTTTATTCAGTCACCAAAGATTTTAAAACCTGCTATATACCTTGAGTGTTCAGTTAAATCATTCTTCCCTGTTTCTAGGCCTTATTTTCTGCATGAGACATCTGTCTAAAATATGTCAAGATTTGGGGCCTTTCTTCCCTCTAGAAGAGTTACCTCTATGAACAATGAAACTGAATTTTTTGTGTTCCTACTATTCTCTGAGAATGGTAGGAGCAAAAAACCTATTCTATATTGGATGAGTAAATTGATAGTAACACGAAAAGATAGGTTTATTCGTTCATTTGCTTAATCTACAGTTTCAACAAATATTTCCTTTCATTTTTTTATGTACTCAGCACTAAATTAAGTGCTGGAGATATAATGGTAGAACTAATACCTGGTTGATGCTGTAGAACCTACATGTGTGCTCAGTCGTCAGTCTTGTCTGATTCTTTGTGACCCCGTGGACTGTAGCCTGCCGGGCTCTCGAAGTTCATGGGGTTTTCCATGCAATACTGGAGTGGGTTGCCATTTCCTACTCCAGGGGATCTTCCCAACCCAGAGATTGAACCCATGACGAACTCTTGAACTGGCAGGTGGATTCTTTACCACTGCGCCACCTGGGCCCCCTAGACCCTACATGGTATAGAAGAAATAAGAACAGAGAACAATCATCTTTGTGTTCTGTGCAGCTTGGACATGGCAGTTGTCTTTGAATAGCTTTCCTTAGTATAATAACCTTCCTTCTTTCATCTTCCTTCTGCCTCGCTGTCCTGACTAGAAAAGGGAGGTTAAGGAAAGGACATTATAAGAGAATGATCCTCAGTCAGTATGGCTATAGTCTGAGTCAGCATTCCAAGGGAAGTCAGTTACCAGTGCTGTCAAAATGGACTATCCTGACAGGAGAAGAAGGCATGTTGATTTTGTGGCTTGACACTTGGAACTCTATTGGTGGAGGAAGACAGCCTAGCCAGGGAAGGGGTTTTTAGATTTGAAAGGCAAGTCATCCTTGTTTGCAGCATCAGGCATTGGGAATAGTGAGAACTTTTGGATCTTCCCCAGAGAATAGGATAGGAATGGGAAATGAGGCTGCTTTTGTATTAGAGCAGAGTTTTTCAACCTTGAGCAAGAGCCAAATAATCCTTTGTTGTGGTGGGTTGTCTTGTGTATTACATGATCATTAGGAGCATCCCCAATGTCGATTTCTTAGATACCAATAGCATATACCTTTCTCCATAACTAAATGTCCCCTGGTTGGGAACCACTGTATTAGAGTATGGTGGGTGAATCCAGAGATATTCAGTGTTCAGAAATATCATAACATGCACCATTACAAATCTAAAATGTAGTCATATGATTTATTTACTATACTGCAAGATTTACATTCACCGTTTAGTAAAGACAGGTGTTTGAAATCTCTTCCTAGGCCCCCATATTAGAAATCTCTCTGGAATTTTAGCATTCTGTATGGGAAGAATGAAGCAAAAAGCTGCAGGCATTGCTCAAGGGTCCAGCTGGGTGGTGTTGATGTGTCTTGTTTGGGGGTAGGTAGCCTCAGAGGTCTGAGTGTTGGTGTTGGTCAGGGCACCTGCAACAGTGTTGAAATTTGCAATGTTTATTTCAATACTTTGTGCATTGTCAGCCTTTTTCTGTTAAAGCCGTGTCACAGGTCCACAGAGTAGTACCTCTTCAGTTGCAACTGAGAGAAAGAGCAGGCTGTTTGGCCATGTGGCAAGAGCTTTACTGCCTCAAGCTTAAGGGGCAGTGTCCCTCCTTTAACTCTTATAAATGAAGCTTAAAGGCTCTTAAGAGATCCATTTACATAGTACTGGGACTGGGCTGGGTGCTGGCCTGATTGTACTTCCTGGTCAGGAGAGATGTCTACTATTCTGGGAGTTGGGCACTAACTGATTTCCTTTTTTTATTTGGCCAAAATCCTGTTAGTTCAAAGGGAGACACTCTCCTTTGCTTTACTGTTCTCATTAGCTCTAGATGGGAAGACATGATTTACCTTCAGGCCTCATCGTGAAAATCATCTTGGGTAGAAAGGTTAAAATAAAATACCTCTGATTTTATTGCTGAGAGTACCTGCCCACATTTTCTTTGCATTCCTGTACTGTGGTGCCATATTTAAGTGACATCTGAAATTAAAAGGCGCTTGCTCCTTGGAAGAAAAGCTATGACAAACCTAGACAGCATATTAAAAAGCAGAGACATCACTTTGCTGACACAAAGGCCCATATAGTCAAAGCTCTGGTTTTTCCAGTAGTTGTGTACGGATGTGAGAGTTGGACCGTAAAGAAGGCTGAGCAGCGAAGAATTGATGCTTTCGAGTTGTGGTACTGGAGAAGACTCTTGAGAGTCCTTTGGATAGCAGAGATCAAACCAGTCAATCCTAAAGGAAATCAACTCTGAATATTCATTGGAAGGACTGATGCTGAGGCTGAAGCTCCAAAACTTTGGCCACCTGATGCAAAGAGCCAACTCATTGGAAAAGACCCTGATGCTGGGAAAGATTGAAGGCAGGAGGAGAAGCAGGTGACAGAGGATGAGATGGTTGGATGGCGTCACTGACTCAATGGACATGAATTTGAACAAATTGGGAGATAGTGAAGGACAGGGAAGCCTGGCATGCTGCAGTCCATGGGGTTGCAAAGAGTTGGACACGATTGCGCGCTGAACCACAAAAGTATACAGTGAGTCTGGCTGGCAGGATCATCCCTGCTTTTGTAATATCTCTCATAGTAGTAAAATAGTAATGGTTTTAAAGTAACTTGTCAAGGTCACACAGCTAGTGGTAGTAGAGCTGGAATTAGTACCTAAAGCCCACTGTTGTTCCACTGATCTCACTGCACAGCACAGAGTATTTTATGTTTCTTTCTAGGAAGTTTCTTATAAATGAAGTGATTGTGGTACTGGTGACCCCTCAGTAGAGGCTGCTGGGGAAATAGACCTCAGGCACTAGATAACTTCTCATTCCTTTTACTTATCTGATTTCTGTAAGCCATCCATTTATGCTTGCTGCTGCTGCTAAGTCGCTTCAGTAGTGTCCAACTCTGTGCGACCCTATAGACGGCAGCCCACCAGGCTCCTCTGTCCCTGGGATTCTCCAGGCAAGAATACTGGAGTGGGTTGCCATTTCCTTCTCCAATGCATGCATTCATGCTAAGTCACTTCAGTCATGTTCCACTTTGTGCGACCCTATGGACAGCAGCCCACTAGGTTCCTCTGTCCACAGGATTCTCTAGGCAAGAATACTGGAGTGGGTTGGCATTTCTTTCTCCCCGTTTATGCTTATTAGTATATAATTTGTGACACAGGAAATGGTATACTGTCCCAGACTAGCAGAGATGAAAAAGTCACTAGTTTCCTCATGGATTCAAACAGAAAAAGGACAACTAACTGTGGCCTATCATTGAGTGGGAGAATATAGTCCAGCAGATATAGGAGAGAAGATGTGTGTCTCACACACCCCAGCAGATATGTGGCTGTGCATAAAACTGGAGGAGTGGAGAGGTGGGGATCAGATGAGATTGGCTGTCATCTGATTATCAAGCATAGCATTTCTAGACTTGTATAATGAATTACTGAATATCCTCTCTGTGATGTAAGTTTGTTTATAGCTTTGTTTATTATTATTTTGGCTGTACTACCTGGCTGGAGGGATCTTAGTTCCCCGACCAGGGATTGAACCCAGGCCCCAGTAGTGAAAGTACCGAGTCCTAACCACTAGACCAGCAGGGAATTCCCTGTGATGTACGCTTTCCCAGGTGGCTCAGAACCTGCCTGCCAATGCAGGAGATGTGGGTTTGATCCCTGGGAAAATCCCTGGAGAAGGAAATGGTAATCTACTCCAGTATTTCTGCCTGGGAAATCCCCTGATGAACAGAGGAGCCTGGTGCGCTATAGTCTACGGGATCGACAATCCATGGGGTCCCAAAGAGTTGGACATGACTTAGTGACTGAGCATGCATGCAACCTAGGAGATAGAGGATGAACTTTTCTTCCTTAATGTCTTTCATTTTGGAAGGATCACTATTCTCACAATGCTTATTTATCAGACTGTTAGTGCTAAGGAGTGGCCTTTAACTATAGGGAAATCTTGGAGGGCCCTGAGGTCTTCTCTGTAGAGACCCAGTTTCTTCATTGATGCCTAGCAAGTTTGGATCTGCTGCTTATTTTAGAATGAAGATAGGAAATCCTGTATGGAAAATAAGTTTATCCTAAAAACTTTTCGTTCCTTAAATTGACAAAATACATTGGCTTTTATTTTTCAAATTCTAGTTAAAATTGATGAAGGTGGAGACAATTACAGTATTAAGCATGGAAAATCTTATAGCTATCATACCATATGCTATACTGGGTTTTTGTTTCATGCTCAGGTTCTTAGGTTCACCTAATGGTGGCCGATTTGTATTATCTAGCATGTTCAAGAATATGGTTCTTACAAACCTTGGGCAGTGGTCTTATATATTCTTAACTAATTTATTCATTCTTTAAAAAGCTTTACTTCTGGTTATTTTATTTTATTTTTTTAAGAAGTTATTAAAAAAAAAAACCTCACCTAGGGGACATCCCTGGTGGTCCAGTGGTTAAGACTCTGTGCTCCCAGATTTGACCCCTAGTCAGGGACCTAGATCCCACATGCACAACCGAATAAAAACAAAACAAAAACTGTAACCTAGGACTTCCCAGGTGGCACAGTGGATAAGATTCCATCTGCCTGTGCAGAGGACATGGGTTCAATCCTGGTCCAGGAAGATTGCACATGCTGCAGAGCAACTAAGCCCGTATGCCACAAGTGTTGAAATCTGCGTGCTCTAGGGCCTGCAACAAAGAGTAGCCCCCACTCTCCGCAACTAGGGAAAGCCTTCTCGCACCAATGAAGACCCAGCACAGCCATAAATAAATAAAATTATATATTAAAAAACACACATAACCTAGGTCTGCTTATTATTTCATCTTGGGAGCTTGATAAATCTTTCTACCTGAATTCTTCTGTCCTTTTTCAAAATGTAGTAACCAGAGGAGTTGCTTTTTCTGTATCACAACAGATCATGTCTCTCACAGGTCAAATTAGTATGTGCTAGTATATCCTAAGAATCTGATTGATGTGTCAGACTTTGCCAATAATCCTAGCTTCTGTTTCCTATCTTTCTTCCTTTTTCTCTTTGCTCTATCAAAGGTAAATTTACTCTTTAAAAAAAAATTGTTTGTTTAATTTTTATGAAGATCTATTTATTTTCGGCTATACTGGGTCTTAGTTGCCACACACTGACTTTGTTCAGTTGCAGTGAGCGGTGGCTAGTCCTTGTTGTAGTGTGTGGGCTTCTCATGCGGTGGCTTCTCTTGTGGAGCACAGACTCTGGGGCGGTCACGCTCAGTAGTTATGGGGCACGGGCCAAGTTGCTCCACTGCATGTGGGTTCTTCCTAGACCAGGGGCCAAACCCATGTCCCCTGCATTGGCAGGCAGATTCTTAACCACTAAAGTTCCTCAAAATAATTTTATTTATTTATTTATTTATTTTTGGCTATGCTGGGTCTTTGTTGCTTCAAGGGCTTTTCTGTAGTTTTGTACAGAGGGGGCTACTCTGTAGTTGCAGTGTGCGGGCTTCTCATTTTGGTGCACGGGCTCTAGGGTTCATGGGTTTCAGTAATTTTGGCTCCCTGGCTCCAGAGCACAGGCTCAATAGTTGTGGCGCATGAGCTTAGTTGCTGTGTGGCATGTGAGTTCTTCCTGGACCGGGATCGAACCCATGTCTCCTACAGTGACAGGCGGGTTCCTTACCACTGAGCCACCAGGGAAGCGCTAAAGATAAATTTATTCTAATCAGCATTCCTACTAGTATATCACCTCATATTCAGTAGAGGGTAAAGAACTTTTTAACCATATTTCTCCCCAATGAGCCACTGCATTTTACAGTTTAAGTACCTAGCAGTTCTCTCAGTGACCCTTTACATTTAAGCCACAAAACCAAAACATGGGGAAGTAGTCATAACAAAATACTGTTCTTTAGTTTTCCAGCTCTGACACTTTTCAGAGCTATGTTCTTGAGAGCGTAGGATTTCCCATGAAAAAGGAGTAGAAGTGTTACTTGATGATTTGAATTTTGCCATTATGATCAGCTTTCCTGAAATGTGTGCTTTTCAAATTCCTTTACTCAGGTAACTATACTGTCTTCTGATGTCTGAGGCTATAGATAGGATAACATGAAAATTAACTCAACTATAATAATAAAACATGATATGTATTAAATATACATTTTCTGCCAACATGTCCATGCTTTCCTGTCAAAAGATGGCTTTGGGAACCTTCTGTAGACCTTGAGAATGGGACTCTGACCTTAATTGAGGGGGAGAAAAAAGGATGGAGAATGTTTGATTGAGGGCTAATATCTTAACACAGAGGGGTAGCCTGGGCTGGGGGTTAAAAGGGTGGAGCTTATACTGGGGAAAGACTCCTCCAGGCAGCTATTTTGGTTTTTCTCCCTAACTCTTTGTATCTCTACCAGGCTGATTTTTTAAAAAATGCTTTCTATAGGGTCATTGCCCAGATTGAACGTGAACGTGAAGTCACTCAGTCGTGTCCAACTCTTTGCGACCCGATGGACTGTAGCCAACCAGGCTCCTCTGTCCATGGGATTTTCCAGGCAATAGTACTCGAGTGGATTGCAATTTCCTTCTCCAAGGGATCTTTCTAACCCAGAAATCAAACCCGGGTCTCCCGCATTGTAGACAGACGCTTTACCATCTGAGCCACCAGGGAAGTCTAGATTAGGAGTATATTTCCTCTTCCTCTTCTCTTTTTCTTCAACCCCTTTTCTCCCCACCACTCTGCCCTGTCCAGTACTTATATAGGAGAAGGGTAAGTAAAGTAGATGGAAGGGTGGGGGCATTACTTCTAGAATATTTCAGGTGACATAACCTTGTTTAACCGCTAGTATTTTTTTCCCCTTTCTCTCCCCTCCTACAGAAATGGAGGCAAACGACCATTTTAACTTTACTGGCCTTCCCCCTGCACCTGCTGCCTCAGGACTGAAACCCTCTCCTTCCTCAGGGGAGGGGCTCTACACTAACGGGTCTCCCATGAACTTCCCCCAGCAAGGGAAAAGTGAGTGTGAGGGCCATGTGGCCTGGGAGGGAGTGGGCTTCATTTCTTTATAGTAGATTGATGGGATCAGTGGGCTCGCCTCTGGGTTGGCTATTTCACAACAGCTCTCTTTTATGTCAGGTAGGAAGGGAGGAAGTGAATCCTCAGAACTCCAGCTGCTGGAGAGAAATCAAGCTTCTTAGAGCAAGTTCTAGGGGGTTTTGGAAGAAACACTGTTAGTTTTAAGGTTGGAAGAGATTAGAAGAATATACTGGCCTTTTCTTATTAGCTTGTTCTTCTGTTAGCCCTGTTCCCTGGCTACTGCCCCAAAGTGGTGAGGTGGCTACTGCTTCTGATAACCAGGTTGCACCCGTGAGAAAGAGATAAAGGGCCAGTCCTCTGAGAAACTGTTTTTAGAGGTTGGAGTAGCCGCCCCTAGGACTGGAGGTAGAGGGGTTGGGTGAGGGTTGGGATGTGTTTGCTTTTTAGTTTGTGCAGCGGAGAAGAGGGCGGATGCTTGAAGTGCCTGTATCACTTCCTGTCCTTGTGGATAGAAGAGAGGGACAGGGGGAGTTTTAAGTTTACCTACTTCCCCAGAGAGAAACATCTGTAATTCCAGACGGAAGTGCTGCTGCCAGGATCAGGTCTTTCCCTGGATTTGGCTTATCAGTTGCTCTCAGCAGTGGCTCTGCCAAGTACCTCTCTACTCTTGCCTTGGTTTCAGTCAGGTACTTTATGCTTGGAAGCAGGGGGAGCTCAAATGCGTCCCTGCTTCCTTGCAGCAGAAAAATACTGCCCCAGGCTTATGCTTAACCACCACTCCCTCCTCTCTTCAACCAGAGGGTTGCAGATAGAAACTCCCCCACCTCCCCTGAAGCTTCCTTAGTATTTTGGTTTCTTTTATTCGGTTGCCCTCCAGTCCAGAGGCTGCCATGGGTGTTGAAAGCTGAAGTCTGCAGTACTGGTCATGCAGAGATTCCCCTCGGTGCCTATTACCCTGTGGGGTACAGTGCCTATGGGGAGGGGCCAAGTCCAGTCTCTTCTGAGCTGGGATCTTGCTGCTGTGGTGACTGCAGATTCTATTCTTAGCCCAGCACAAAGTGCTGGATCTGCATGTGCCAGTGAGGTGGAGGCTGTCCCTTCTGGTGCCACCGTGGGGCCAAACAGGCACTGGGAAAGGCAGGGGGGCGGGGGAAGGGAAATGGAGAATTCAGTCATGCCACTCCAAGGGAAGAATTCCTCCAGGGAATGAGGGTGGGGAAGAATGCAAGTCACTGTAGGGATTCTGCAAACAGTTTCATTTAGAAAAGAAAAAAAAATTAAAAAGCCCTGAGCGTCAGCAGCAGCCATCTCCCTGCTGGTCGTTTCTGTAGTAGGCCGGGAGAGTTCCCCAACCCCCTACTCAGCAGCCTCAGCTGCAGTTGCTAAGCTTACATCCAGGAGCATCTGGGTTTGGTGTTCCCTGGAGACCAAAAAACTGTAAATATAGTAGAGGGGGAATCCCCCACCCCTTCACCTTTACTTTTTCTAGTCAGTGCTGTTCCTTTAGAAGAATTGGTATTGTTACTTGCATACATATCTGAAACTGACCCTTTTCCCTCCTTCTCTGCCAGGTTTGAATGGGGATGTGAATGTTAATGGCTTATCTACTGTATCTCACACTACTACTTCAGGGATTTTGAACTCTGCTCCCCACTCCTCCAGCACCTCACACCTCCATCACCCCAACGTGGCCTACGACTGTCTCTGGAACTACTCACAGTACCCATCTGCCAATCCTGGCAGCAACCTCAAGGACCCACCCCTTCTCTCCCAGTTCTCGGGGGGACAGTACCCACTCAACGGCATCCTTGGGGGCAGCCGGCAACCTTCATCCCCAAGTCACAACACTAACCTTCGGGCTGGGAGCCAAGAGTTCTGGGCCAACGGTACCCAGAGTCCCATGGGGCTTAACTTCGATTCACAGGAACTCTATGATTCCTTTCCCGACCAGAATTTTGAGGTGATGCCCAATGGACCCCCTAGTTTTTTCACCTCCCCACAGACTTCTCCTATGTTGGGATCCAGCATCCAGACCTTTGCACCCTCCCAGGAGGTAGGCAGCGGTATCCATCCTGATGAGGCAGCAGAAAAGGAACTTACTTCCGTCGTGACAGAGAATGGTGCTGGCTTAGTAGGCAGCCTGGAGCTGGAAGAAGAGCAGCCAGGTATAACTCATGTGGGTCCATGAGCTGGGTTGGGAGAGGGAAAATGGGGCTGTCGGGGGCAGTGGCTTTTTGAGGTGAGGAAAACTTGTCTTTCCAGCTCTCTGCAGTGGAGGCTGATTTGCATGTTGGTGATTAGCAGAGCCAAGTGGCTGGTGTTTTTGTGGCAGCAGCACCAGCTCGAGAGTGGGAGTGCAAATTATTTCAAGCTCATGCAGAGCTGCTGGCCTGGAGAGGGCAGGTGGGCGAGCCCGAAACAGCCCCAACAGACACCCTGCATCAAGAAAGGCTTCTTCTAAGATATAGGAAGGGGTTGGAGCATCAGCAAGAGGCAAAGAGGCCAATTTGATTTGACTGTGGCAGAGCCAGACTGGCTGCTAAAGTGGGCTGAGCCCTAAGTAGTGATTGGCACATGAAGGAGGGAAGGAATAGGCAGAGCATACCATTCTTGTCTACTCAGTCTCCTTTCTTTTTTGTTGTTCTTAGCATTGGTGCATGTGCAGTCCCTCTCATCTTTTCCCTCAGAATATAATTTGCTATTGATTCCAAGTACAAGGGATGACCACCCTGTAAAGTCACAGGATGTTTTCTCTAACACCTGTTCCCACTGAATGGGGGAAAATAGCTGAAAACATGATGGGTTCTTGTCTCAGACCCCACTCTTCTTTTCCCTTTTTATCTGCTGTAAGATCTTACACATCTTTGTTTAATCAAAGTTCTTGGTATTTTCGGTACCCAACATAGAACTGGCACCCATAAATGTTGAAAGAATGATCATCTGTCCCTCTAGCAAAGATTGCCTACTATAGCTGACTGAACCCGTTGAAGGCACTGACTTTGACTTTTGCCTTCTCCTGGGGTATCCTAGAACTAAAGATGTGTGGCTACAACGGCTCCGTCCCTTCTGTGGAATCATTACACCAGGAGGTCTCAGTCTTGGTCCCTGATCCCACAGTGAGCTGCTTAGATGATCCTTCACATCTTCCTGATCAACTGGAAGACACTCCAATCCTCAGTGAAGTCTCTCTTGAGCCCTTCAACACTCTGGCACCGGGTAGGCTTGGAGATTGACTCCCTTCAACGTATCCATGCAGAGGGTAACTGACTTATACCACCTAGAAGAGATAGTAAGCCAGGGAAAGTATTTGGGAATTTGGGCCCCTGGGGCCCCCAGATGATCCTGGCAGATCACAGTTTCATGCCACTGGCCTGACTGTGCCAATTGCACTCTGAGCTGAATTGGATCATTTCCCACGTTCTCTCCCAGTGTTCCTTTTGGCCAGGAGCCCTGGATAGGGACTTCTTACAACACAGTTGGGCTATTTGGGTTCTCACTAACTGGAAAGAAAACATTACCTTTTACCACACTGTTTTATGATAGATACTAGAATTTGGTGTTGGTCTATGGGTTAATAGAACCATTGCCTTTCCTTCCCTAATACTAGAAAGAACCTTCACCCTGTAGGAACTAGAATTGGATATTTTCACACTAATATTTCTTAAATCTCACTTGCTGATTTTCTACCCTTAAAGAGCCAGTGAGTGGAGGACTCTACGGTATAGATGACACGGAGCTGATGGGTGCAGAGGACAAGCTGCCTCTGGAGGACAGCCCTGTAATATCTGCCCTTGATTGCCCTTCCCTCAATAATGCCACTGCCTTCAGTCTCCTGGCAGATGACAGTCAAACTTCAGCCTCTATTTTTGCCAGCCCCACCTCTCCACCTGTCCTCGGGGAGTCTGTTCTGCAAGGTGAGTGAGAAAAGCTAGACAAAGTCCTTGACCTAGGAAAAGGTGAAAGTACAGGCCTTAGGGCTGGGAGATCTATGAGAACACTTTGCTGGGAGCTAAGGGGTCATGGGATGGTGTATGGTGGGACTGAAAAAAGGCATTCTGACTTCTTCTCTGTGCCCAAAAGAACTTGTGGGGTAAGACTTGGAGTTTGCAGGAGAAAGGAACCCAGAGGCCTTTATTGGCTCCAGGTGAAAGGTATTCACACAGTGAGAGCAGCAGCAGTTTTGCCCTTTAACCTTCATGAATGATAGGGGAGGACAGCCAAAGGCTGCTTCTCTTTTTCCTATCCTAGGGGAAAGCCCTTGAAGTAACCTTGCTTAACTTAGTCCAGGTTTGTCTGAGTAGATTCTCTTATTTTATAGGGTCATTTTTCCTTTATCCATCCTGTCCCTTTGTATTCTAGATAATAGCTTTGACCTGAATAATGGTAGTGATGCAGAACAGGAAGAAATGGAGACTCAGGCTTCAGACTTCCCACCTCTGACCCAGCCAGCCCCTGACCAGTCATCCACTATTCAGCTACATCCAGCAACCTCGCCAGCAGTCTCACCAACAGCCTCCTCAGCAGTCTCCCTGCCAGTGTCTCCAGCAGCCTCTCCAGAAATTTCCCCAGCCATCTCCCCAGCAGCCTTCCCAGAGGTCTCTCCAGCCTCCTCAGCAGCCCTCCCACCAGTCTCCTCCGAAGTCTCCTTGACAGCCTCCCCAGTGACCTCCCCAAAAGCCTCCCCTGCAGCTTCCCCGGCAGCTGTCTTTCCGACAGTCTCCCCAGCAGACAAGGATATCAGCAGCGTCCCTGAAACAACTGCTGACCTGGAAGACACCACTGTAGAAGGAGTCCCTCCCTCTGGTAGCGGTGAGTCTCTAGATTCTGTTCCACCCCTGACTGGTTCCAGGGAAATGTATCTGTCTCATTTAGCATTTAGCTCCTTCTCACTGACCTGTTGTTTCAGTATTTTGCTTGACCTCTTAACTTGGGTATCCCTGTCTTCCTCCCCCAGGTGATGTCCTGAGGAGACGTATTGCTACCCCAGAAGAAGTTCGTCTTCCCCTCCAACATGGGTAAATGCTCTAATTTGTTACATGTGTTGACCTTTGACACATTTAATGAATAATTCTAGGAAGAAGGGAAGGGAACTCTCATCTGAGATGGGGGAGGAATGGACTAGACAAGAATAGGTTAAAGGATAGTTATCTGCAATGATAATGTTTCTGGGCATGAGATTCTTAGGCTTGCTTTCTTCCTTTGTCGCGGTCTTCCTTCCCTCACCCATTCTTTCCTCATTTTGTGGCCACTTAGTTTTTTCCTCGAGGGGCTAGTGCTGTTATCTTTTCCAAATTCAGCTGGTGGGTCTGGGGTTCAGGTGTCCAAATGAGTTAATTTGTCCTATATGTTTGGAGAAGGAATAGCAGTGAATGGGGAGTGGCTTCATCCCCATGAATCAGGATTTTTTTTTTTTTTTTAATGCACTCTAAGGGCAGGAACAGTATGTGACCAGAATGAACAAGCCAGCTAACACCAAGGGCTTTGTAGGAATAACTGCCTTCCTGATCTTCCCCACCCCCACCCCTCTAGGCTACTTGTGGTCACCAAGTCTGAGTTCTGCTTTAAGTTTTGAGAGAAAGATAAGGCTTAGTCTTAGAATAATCTGTTGCTCAGAACACAGAGTTCCTTACTAAACCCTGGCCTCTACGGAGTCATTTCATGGAGTCGGCAGTGAGTGTGTTCTTCTGCTTGCCTCCCTACCCTCTGTCATTTCTGCCTTTATTCTCTTAGGTCTCTGCTGGAAGCCCAGTAATTTGTCCTGAATGGCATTAGGGGGGGTTTCTGGCTGCTCCTCTGGCTGACTTTGGAAGGGGACGGGTGGAGGTCTTCCTGGGCTTGTGCAGTGTGGTGTGTTGCTTTCCCCTGAGGCACTGAGGGGCTTGAGGCTCAGGCCTGCCTTCTGGCCAAGCTTGTGTCTCAGAAAAAGTGAAAGTGAAGTCACTCAGTTGTGTCTGACTCTTTGCCACCCCATGGACTGCAGCCTACCAGGCTCCTCCATCCATGGGATTTTCCAGGCAAGAGTACTGGAGTGGGGTGCCATTTCCTTCTCCAGAGGATCTTCTTGACCCAGGGATTGAACCTGGGTCTCCTGCACTGTAGGCAGACACTTTACCGTCTGAGCCACCAGGGAAGTCTTGTGCCTCTGCATCTACATGCAGTTCCAGTGAGATAGGTGTGGGGAGGGCTATCTGCTTAGTGGGGTTGGCTTCTGGGTGGCTTAAGAGTGGGTAGGGGTGTGACCTGGCGGCAGGGCCCGTGTGTTTCTCTGGCAGATGGCGGAGAGAGGTGCGCATCAAGAAGGGCAGTCACCGATGGCAGGGGGAGACCTGGTATTACGGCCCTTGTGGGAAGAGGATGAAACAGTTCCCGGAAGTGATCAAGGTAATGGAGCTTTCGTGGACTCTTGTAGGAAAGCACAGACTCCTTTTTTGGGCCCAGTGGCAACAGTCTGGCATTGTCTGCTCTGAGGCTTGTTCTGCTTGTGTTATTGCTGGCCAGAGGGCATGGTAGGACTGTAACTTCACTGACGCCACTTTACCTCCTCCTTGTAGTACCTGAGCCGCAACGTGGTACACAATGTCCGTCGGGAGCACTTCAGCTTCAGTCCCCGTATGCCTGTTGGTGATTTCTTTGAAGAGAGAGACACACCAGAGGTGCACACCCAAGGGTTAAATACACTTTTTTAAATATGAGGAGGGGTTGGTGTACAAGCTGCAGCTTCCTCCTGGGATTTGGAGATTCTCAGGCATCCAATGGTTCAGAGGTTCTGGTGGCTTGCATGAACTTCAATTGTAACAATGTCTTCCTTCTTACCTCAGGGCTTGCAGTGGGTACAGCTCTCAGCAGAGGAGATCCCATCCAGGATTCAGGCAATTACTGGGAAACGGGGCCGACCTCGAAACACTGAGAAGGCCAAGACCAAGGAAGTCCCCAAGGTGAAACGGGGCCGAGGTCGGCCACCCAAGGTCAAAATCACTGAGCTGTTGAATAAGACAGACACCCGCCTCCTAAAGAAACTGGAGGCCCAAGGTACCGTGATGTTTCTTAACTTGGGAATTCTTCTCAATCTCTGAGGTATCTGAAATGTTGATGAATTGGTTAATGCCTGGGTTTCCCAGGAGTGTGACTGACATCTGGATGGAATGAATCTGAATTACCTTCCCCTCTCTGGAAAGCAGCATCAGGGTCCTAGCACTTTTGTGGTGTTTTTTTTTTTTTTTTTTTAAAACAACCAGTTCCTTTCTTGAGTTTCTCTTTAGTGGAGTCTTGTGCGGGGAGGTGGGGGTGGTGTCCCAGGAATAATTATGAGAGGAGAAGGTTTTTCATGTCCTTTCTTACCATCTTTTAGCTTCTTACTTATCTTACTGGTCTTGCTTGTCTTGTGTAAACATTCATTTGCCACCATCATAGAGGTTCAGAATTCATATCTGAATCCAAAAGATAATTGGTACTGCTTTAGTGGGATGGATAGGTAGGAAATGTCTATAATTTTTCAGTAAATATTGCACTTACCTTATATAGTATGAAGAATGTGAAAGAATTTGGAATCAAGTATCTCTTATTCAGAATTCCAGCTCTGCCAGATTCTGACTGTATGACCTGGAGCAAGTAAAGCCTCATAGTGGTTCATCTGCAGATAGTATCTAAACTTAGAGGGTTGCTGCACAGATGTAGTAGTGGTAGTATTTCTATGCCAGAATAGGATAGGTACTATCGTATCAAAAACATCAGTTCTAAAACACTGTTGTCTGCAGAATCACATCTCAATATAGTCTTCCAAAGGAGAAGAAATTCAGATATCTTAATGGAGCAAGACATAGGAGCTGAACATAGGCAATAACTGTGTCAGATTTGATAGGATTCTACTAAAGTGTCCATTATCTGGTCCCTTCCTTTCTGTCACATTTTTCCTTAATTGGTGCTTCCAACTCAAGACCACCTGCTTTCTCTGGCAGTTTTTCTGTTTCCTTGCTTAGTTCTAAAATCAGCCTGTCAGGCAGCCTGGGGGAGGGACAGTCTCTGAGGCTACTTTGCTGTTCTGGCCTCCAGGACCCTTTCTAAAGCCATCTAAATTCCAGAGGCTGGTGCTTCTGGGCACAAGATGCCATTTGTGTTACCTCCACAGGAGGTTCCTCTTGTACATTTTTTTCTCCCAGCGTTTTATGTATACTTTAAAAAAAAAAGACAGGCATCTAGTTTCTTCAGGGAGCTGTTTGGAGGCCAGCTTTGTGACCGGCGTGTGCTGGTCTGGATGCTGGAGATTGGTCTGCCTGCCTCACTCTTCATTTTTCTTTTTGCTCTCACAGAAACACTGAATGAGGAGGATAAAGCAAAGATGTGTAAAATCAAGAAGAAGATAAAGCAGAAGGTGCAGCGGGGAGAGTGTCAGACTACTAACCAAGGGCAGGTGAGGGACATCAGCAAGATTCCACAGCAGGTTCACTTCTCCTACAGCTGCTCTGTCTTCTTTTCTATCTCCCACGCCTGCCACCTGCCATTTAGAGAATTTGGCTTGTTCAAAAATAATGTGGACATCTCCAGGGTGAAAGAATTGATCCATTGCCAGCCTCTCATCCCATGTCTCAGCTCTTCTCCCCAGCATCCTTGTTTGTTTCCTTGTTTGTTTTTGAATCCTAGCCCAAGCAGTGATGCTTTCAGAGTTTGAGAAGAAATGACTTCCTTTATGGTTTACAGGCCAAAAACAAGAGGAAACAAGAGACCAAGAGCTTAAAGCAGAAGGAAGCCAAGAAGAAATCCAAGGTAGGTACTTATATGCACAGGCATAACTTTGAAGTCACCAAACTGATTTTGCAAGACATGTGAGTTGGTCATGTTTTATAGTCATGTTTCTGGGTATAAGGTGGGGAGGAGGGGACCAGGGAAGGGTGGTGATTTGAATCTTCATGGCACTCTTGATTCCTCTCTCTCTTGGGTGGGTAGGCTGAGAAGGAGAAGGTAAAAACAAAGCAGGAAAAACTGAAGGAAAAAGTCAAGAGGGAGAAGAAGGAGAAGGTAAAAATGAAGGAAAAGGAGGAGGTGGCCAAGACCAAGCCAACGGGTAAAGCAGATAAAGTGCTGGCCACACAGAGGCGCTTGGAGGAGCGGCAGAGGCAGCAGATGATCTTGGAGGAGATGAAGAAGCCCACAGAGGACATGTGTCTGACTGACCACCAGGTAGTGAGGGGAGAACAGCAGGTCCTGGAGGGGCCGCCCATGAAGACACTTCTGTTACAGGAGGAGCCTCCTAGATACCCAGACTGTTGCCTTCCCATGTGTTTGACAGAACACCTACCACTTTTATCCCTACAGCCGCTGCCTGACTTCTCACGCATCCCTGGTCTGATCCTGCCTAGTGGGGCCTTCTCAGACTGCTTGACCATTGTGGAGTTCCTGCACAGCTTCGGCAAGGTGCTGGGCTTTGACCCTGCCAAAGATGTCCCTAGTCTGGGGGTCCTGCAGGAGGGGCTCCTGTGTCAAGGCGACAGCTTGGGCGAGGTGCAGGATCTCCTGGTGCGACTCCTGAGAGCAGCTCTCTGTGACCCTGGCCTGCCCTCCTATTGTCAGGTGAGGCCCTTCCTGGGGTCAGGGGCTTCGGATCCGTGCTTTTCTCAGTTTGGCTTTCTCTTTTGAGTTGAGCACATGAAAGCCCCTTCCAAAGTGATCAGGACAAGTAAAGGGAGATACACAAATGGTCCCCAAATAAGAGTGGTTTGACTTACAATTTTTCAACTCTACAGTGGTTCAAGAGTGATAGGCCTTCAGTAGAGGTACTTAAGGTTTTGATTTTGATCTTTTCCTGGACTGGAGAAATGCAATAGTACACTCTCAAGGTGCTGGGCAGCGAGTCAGCCATGCATGTCACTTTTGCAGCCATTCTGTTCCTCACTTTCAATACAGTATGCAGTAGATTGTGTGAGATATTCAGCATTTTATTAAGTGGATTTGTGTTAAATGATGATTTTGCCTTCCTCTAGGCTAATTTAAATGTTCTGAGCATGTTTAAAGTAGGGTTGGCTAAGCGGTCATGTTCTGTAGATTAGGTGTATTAAATGCATTTTCACAATATTTTCAGTTTATGATGGATTTTTTGGGACATGATCCCATCATAAATTGAGGAAGATATGCATACTACATGCTATGCCTGGTAATTTACTGCCTTTTTTCTTAGGTTATTTCTCATTGCTTTATGATTTTAGGTCCTGATTCTCCATTATTCTCTCTAGGGACAAGTGGAGGAAGATCTGTAGTTTCTTCCTATTTTTGTTTTCCTCTATTTTTTGTTTTTCTTTCTGACCTCCCTCTGCTTTATTTTATTCATTTTCCTTTAATATACTTCTTTTCTTTTGTACCTGTCCTTTTTCTTCTCTCATCTTACCCTAGCAACTTTCCTTTTTCTATCTTAACTCTATAGTTCTCTCCTACTTTCCTATTCCAGATTGACTTGAGTTGCTCCTCTTTCTCTCTTAACTCCTATTATGTTCTCCTCCAAACAGTCCTTAAAGATCTTGGGGGAGAAGGTGTCCGAGATCCCACTAACAAGAGACAATGTGTCTGAGATCCTGCGCTGCTTCCTCATGGCATATGGAGTGGAGCCAGCCCTCTGTGACAGCCTGCGCACCCAGCCTTTTCAAGCCCAGCCACCCCAACAGAAGGCTGCTGTTCTGGCCTTCCTTGTGCATGAGCTCAATGGCTCCACCCTCATCATCAAGTGAGGGGCTGGGGTGGGGATGGTTATTATGTGCCTTGGTCAGACTGGGATAAGGGAGGGTTTAGCCATCTAGAAATCCTGGGTGATGTGTGTGTACTGCCATGCTCTGGGCATGCTGGGATGACCTGGGACTGAATCTGATTTTCCTTCCCTGGCGAGTCCGAGCCTTACTCTGCCATTCATCCAGTCTAGGTTCTAGGATGAAACTCCTTTTACCCTTGAACCTCCCTTCTTTTGTGTGTGTGTTGCCACTTCTCCCTCAAAATACTATTCCCTGTTTCCCTGCAGTGAGATTGACAAGACTCTAGAGAGTATGTCCAGCTACAGGAAAAACAAGTGGATTGTTGAAGGCAGGCTGCGGAGGTAAGGACAGGACAGAGAGAAGGGGACAGGGTGAAGCATGCCCAGGACTTGTGTTTGGAACTTGGTGTCCTTAGCCCCTCTCCTGGGGTTGAGACCAGTCCAGGGCCCAGGATGGCTTAGATTAAAGGTGATCCTTTTGTGGCGGTATCGTGTTCCTCACCACAGTTTCCCTTAAACTGTGTGTGTCAAGATTGAAAACTGCTTTGGCCAAGCGAACGGGGCGACCTGAGGTAGAGCTACAGGGGCCAGAGGAAGGCCTGGGGCGGAGGCGCAGTTCTCGGATCATGGAGGAGACCAGTGGCATGGAAGAGGAGGAAGAGGAAGAGACTGCAGCTGCTGTCCATGGCCGTAGGGGTCGAAGGGATGGAGAGGTACTAGCCCAGACCAAGGAAAGTGGGAGGTGGAAAACATTCTTTCTTTCTCTTGAATCTGATGATTCCCTTTTTCTCGGTGTCTCGTTTCTTCTCCAGGTTGATATCACAGCATCTAGCATCCCAGAGCTAGAGCGCCAGATAGAAAAACTGAGCAAGGTACTGTGCTTCTAGCCTCCCAGGAGCTGGAGATAGGGGCTGGGTGGGAATTGGTTACCTTATGAGTTAGGCCTAGATGGTATCAATTTTATAGGGAAGCTGAGAGCCATGCCCTTCTCCCATATACTGGACGAAGTCACCAGTGTCACCCTGGAAGTGTGTTTTTCATTCATCTTCCTTTTCCACTGCCTACCCAGCGTCAGCTCTTCTTTCGAAAAAAGCTGCTTCACTCATCCCAGATGCTTCGAGCAGTCTCCTTGGGTCAGGACCGCTACAGACGCCGCTACTGGGTGTTGCCCTACTTGACTGGTATCTTTGTGGAAGGAACAGAGGGAAGCTTAGGTAGGTGTGTCGTAGGACCCTGGGTTGAGACCCAGCTCACAAAAGTTAAGCAATTCCTTTTTCTCTACCTAGCATCTTGGGCTTTTTTGATTGTATGACAGTCAGTTTAGCATACTGTGGTTAAGAGCACAGTATGCTCTGGAGTAAGACTGCCTACCTTCTGCTCTGCCATTTACCAGCGATATGCTTCAGTTTTCATTTGTGAGATGGAATTAATAATAGAATGTATATGTCATAGGGCTATTGAGGGGATTAAAGTAACTTAATAGAATAATAACTTAGAATAACGTGTAACATAGCTGGTTCTCAATAAATGTTAGCTTATGTTTATGCTGATGATAATTACTTGGGAACATAGTTTTTCTTTTGCAGATACTATGCTGGTTGCCATATAAGAATTTTCCAGTGCAATCTCAAAAAGTGGGGGATTAAGTCCAAGAGAAAAAGAAAGTATATGTCCTGTGTTTGTACACCCTCTTTCTTTCCCATTATGTATCAGTGTGTCTTATGCTCTTCCCTTTGCTTTACAGTTCCTGAGGATGTGATAAAACAGGAAACTGACTCCTTAAAAGTGGAAACCCATTCAACAACCAGCCCAGCCTCCTTCTCTCTGAAGAGGGAGTTAGCTGGCTCCAGCACCTCTGCCAGTTCTCCTGCCCGGGCCCGAGGCCGACCTCGGAAAACTAAGCCTGGCTCTATGCAGCCTAGGCACTTGAAATCTCATTCCAAGGGTCAAGGTTCAGAAGAGCCTCAGACCCAGCTTCAGCCTGAGACTCAGTCCCATCCTCAGCTTCAGGCTCATGCCCAGCCCCAGCTTCAGTCCCATCCTCACACTCATAATGGGTTCCTGGAGCCAGAAGGCTCCCCATTGTCTCTGGGTCAGAGCCAGCATGACCTCAGCCAGTCAGCCTTCCTGTCTTGGCTGAGCCAGACTCAGAACCATGGCTCCCTGCTGAGCAGCTCAGTCCTCACGCCTGATAGCAGTCCCGGAAAACTGGACCCAGCCCCATCACATGCCCCAGAGGAGCCAGAACCTGACGAGACAGAAGCCAGCCCTGATTCTCAAGCTCCCTGGTTTAATTTCTCAGCCCAGATGCCCTGCAATGCTGCCCCTACACCACCCCCTGCAGTTTCTGAGGACCAGCCCACTCTTTCCCCTCAGCTACCTGCTTCTTCCAAGCCAGTAAGTAGCCAGAATTAGTGGTATGCACTTATATTCATCTGGCCACAGGCTAGATTGCCTGGCTGTGGGCTGTTGCCATGGTTGTGGGGAAGGGATGAGGCCACTGGGATCCTGTCAACATGAAAACACCCTCATCACCTTATGTTTCATCTCATTCATAGGTGAGTAGAGCCAGTGCTGCCAACGCCTATTCTCCAGGGCCATTCTCTTCTACTCCTTTGCTGGGCATGGCTCATAAAAGGCGAGCAGGAGATCCTGGAGAAACACCACAGAGCCCCACAGGGCAAGGACAGCCAAAACGAAGAGGGAGACCTCCCAGTAAGTTCTTCAAACAGATGGAGCAGCGCTATCTAACCCAGCTGACAGCCCAGCCTGTCCCACCTGGTGAGTGACCCTGGGGTGGGATGGAACGAGAGTACAGGTAGGAGTGGCATCAGATGCGGACCACGTAGTTCCCGTTGCCCACATTACACAAACTGTTCACAGAGATGCGCTCTGGCTGGTGGTGGATCCGAGATCCTGAGACATTGGATGCCACGCTCAAGGCCCTGCACCCCCGAGGCATCCGAGAGAAAGCACTTCACAAACACCTAAACAAGCACAGGGACTTCTTACAGGAAGTCTGCCTACGGCCCTCAACAGGTAAAATAAATACTTAACCAGCCTGAGCTGAAGAGCCCAGGTCAATTTTGAGCTGCTGCTGTGGATGGTGAACAGTCTGATGGGCTTTTCCCTCTGCCTTCTGTCTTCTCAGACCCCATCTTTGAGCCCAGTCAGCTACCTGCCTTTGAAGAAGGGATCGTGAGCTGGACCCCCAAAGAGAAGACATATGAGACAGACCTGGCTGTCCTTCAGTGGGTGGAGGAGCTGGAACAGCGGGTGATCCTGTCTGATCTGCAGATTCGGGTACCCTGGGCTGGCACTGGGTAGGGGGTTGTTGAGGAGAGGGTGTTAATCTCTTATACCCTGTTAGGAAAAACCTAGGGTTCCCATTTTGCAAAGTGACCTCCCATGACCCTAAATGGGTCATATCTTTTTCTGTGCTTAATGTCCTTCTTTTATAATGAGTTTTATTTCTCTCTCCCACCTGCAGGGCTGGACATGTCCCAGCCCAGACTCTACTCGTGAAGACTTGGCCTACTGTGAGCACCTAGCTGATTCCCAGGAGGATATCACCTGGCGGGGTCGAGGCAAGGAAGGTCTGGCACCCCAGCGTAAAACTACCAACCCCCTGGACCTGGCAGTGATGCGACTTGCTGCCCTGGAGCAGAATGTGGAGCGGCGGTACCTGCGGGAGCCCCTGTGGCCAGCTCATGAGGTTGTGCTGGAGAAGGCCCTGCTCAGCACGCCCAGTAGTGCCCCACAGTGTACGCCTACAGAGATGTGAGTGCCCACCCTCCAGTTCTTGGTCTTGGGGAGAAGGAATCAATTTAATAAATCCTGCTGCTCATCCCCAAATCACCACTTTCTCCAATCAGATCATACGAGATCACCCCTCGAGTTCGGGCCTGGCGCCAAACGCTAGAGCGATGCCGGAGCGCAGCCCAAGTCTGCTTGTGCCTGGGCCAGCTGGAGAGGTCCATTGCCTGGGAGAAGTCTGTCAACAAAGTGGTGAGAAGCCTGGGGAGCTGAAGAGATGGCAGCTGGGATGAGTGGGGTGAGTGGCAGGCAGGGAGGCTTGAGGGCTCACCCTGACTCCTTACAACCCTGGTCCAGACCTGTCTAGTCTGCCGGAAGGGTGACAACGATGAGTTTCTTCTACTTTGTGATGGGTGTGACCGTGGCTGCCATATTTACTGCCTTCGGCCCAAGATGGAGGCTGTCCCAGAAGGAGACTGGTTCTGTGCTGTCTGTCTGGCCCAGGTACGTCTTCTGCTCTCTCAGTCCACTCCCGAGCAAGTCAGAGGTTTTCTTTCTCATCCCATTTACCACCAGTCTTAAAAATATCATTCTTCCCATGCCTTCCATCTCTCCTGGGAAAAGGTTCCAGATGACGTGCTAGGAGACCTGGGTTCCAGTCCTTTTTTGCACAAGTCACTTAAATTTTACCACCTTACTTGTTTTCCTTGTAAAATGGGAGTGATTATACTTTGCTTTTTCACATAACCCAAAACGGTGAGTAATAAATTCACAGACTGACTTACGCATGAAAGTATTTTGAAACCTCAATCACACTCAGACAAGTAGTACTATGTTAAGTCACTTTAGTCGTGTCCAACTCTTTGCAATCCTGTGGACTATAGCCTGCCAGGCTCCTCTGTCCATGGGATTCTCCAGGCAAGAATACTGGAGTGGGTTGCCATGCCCTCCTCCAGGGCATCTTCCTGACCCAGAGATCAAACCCACGTCTCCTGCATTGGCAGGTGAGTTCTTTACCACTTGTGCCACTTGGGAGGCCCCCAGACAAGTAGGGATTGTGATAAAGTAGAGAGCAAGCAGAGTATGTATTTCCAGCTGTGGCTGATTTCACCTTTTTCTTATCCTCAGCAGGTAGAAGGAGAATTGACTCAGAAATCTGGTTTCCCAAAACGAGGCCAGAAGCGGAAAAGCGGTTATGTGCTGACCTTCCCAGAGGGTGACAACCGCCGCCGCCGGCTGCTACCAAGGGGCCGAGAGAGCCCAGCAGTGCCCCGGTACTCAGAGGAAGGGCTGTCCCCCTCGAAGCGGCGGCGCGTCTCCATGCGGAACCATCACAGTGATCTCACGTTCTGCGAGTGAGTTGAGTGAATTCTGGGGACAACCAGCTCTACGTTTTCCAGAGGAGAGGGCTAGGAGGGGTCCGTGGTTTGCTTCCTGAGAATGTATCATCACTGTCTGTTTCATAATAGGATTATCTTGATGGAGATGGAGTCCCATGATGCAGCTTGGCCTTTCCTGGAGCCTGTGAACCCACGATTGGTGAGTGGGTACCGGCGGATCATCAAAAACCCTATGGATTTTTCCACCATGCGGGAGCGACTGCTCCGGGGAGGGTAAGTAGACGTCATTGACTCTCCTGGCTCTTCTGTTACTGCCATTGCTGGTACCCCGCTGACAGCTCTGTCTCCACCCCTGCCCAGGTACACCAGCTCAGAGGAGTTTGCAGCTGATGCACTGCTGGTCTTTGACAATTGCCAGACTTTCAATGAAGATGATTCTGAAGTGGGCAAGGCTGGACACATCATGCGCCGCTTCTTTGAGAGCCGCTGGGAGGAGTTTTATCAGGGAAAACAGGCCAATCTGTGAGGCATGGGAGGTGGGGAGTCACCCTGTGGCATTGCCCCCTGCCCTCCACACAAACCCTGCCATTCTCACCTGCTGATGCTGCCCTGGGTCCAGACTCAAGTCAGAGGGAGAACCCTGATTTTTGACCTTGCCCTTGGCAGCGCCCTACATCTTCTTATCCTTACACCCTTTCTCCCTTTCCTCCTCTTGTTCCTCAGATAAGAGGGGCAGAGATGAGGTCCTTCTGGACCGAAAGCCAAAAAAGAAAAAATAATTTTTCCTTTCTGTTTTATTTCCTAATTAAATAAGAGGAGGAGGAAAGAAGCCCCTACTTCCTCCTCCCAGCTTCCTCACCTTCCTTGTACGTGCCCCAGCATTCTGGGGCTATTTAACAATAGCAATAGTTCTAGTGAATGTGTGAAACCGAGAAACACTCTGTACTGTGTGTGGACCCGCAGTGACGGCCAGTAAAGTGGACTTAACTCCCAAGTGTGTCGAGCCGGACACCGGGCCCTGAACATGCTGCTTCCATGTTCAGTCCCTCCCCTGCTTCTCACTTTCTCTCTCCCCTCTCCCCTTCAGATTTGTCTCTCATCCAATAATGTAAAACTATGTGTACGGGTTCCTCCCTTCTCTTCCCCCAAATTTTTCCCTTCAAAGGAAAAAGAAGTTCAGAGGTCCCTGTCTTTCTCTCTGTCCTCATCTTCCTGCCAGTAGCTAGCCCCTCTATAATGTTGGATACTCCTCAAATGCTGAGTTTCTAGCCTTTTTTGAAACTCAGTAAACTGGGGAGAGGGCAGGGAGGCACCCTGGACCCTGGGCCTTCCAGCCTCCTTCCCCACCTCTTACCCAAACCTCCCTCTTGGGAACTCCTCAGGGACAACTACTGCTGAGTTCGGGCACACCCCAAGATGGAGGCCAGGTAGCAATCGACTGGCCTGAGACAGAGAGAGAGGTGTGTATGGGTGTGTGAGTGAGTGAGAGAGGATGTGATTGTGCCCCTGTTTTTGGTGGCATCCATTCAGTTTTTTCCCCAAGTATCTGTTCCCCATTGTTTCAAACCATTGAGACACCTTTCTCATTGTTTTAAACTATCACTTTGTCTTTGGGAAACCACAGGAACAGTTTTTCTGGGTCAAAGCTGTGTCTCTTCCCTCTCTCCCAGTCATTTCTGTTCCAGCCTCTTCAAACTGTGCAATCTTTTAGCAGGAACAACTTCTCCTTTCAGTAGCTCTGAGTCCTAAGCTTTTGCAGGGAGAGGGGTAGAACTGGATCTTTTCCTAATCCCATGAGCTTCTGTGGGTTTAGTTGTGCTCTTTCCCTTATCTCCTTTACATCCTGGGACCCCTTCCCCAGTAGCAGAGACCCCAGAGCACAAATGAGTAGGGAGGAGAGGCTCTGGGTCCACCACTGCCCTACATGTGACTATGCCCAAGTTAAGCCCCAACAGAGGAAAGCTGCTAACTCCCAGCTATAGCCATGGGCCCCTGGCCCCCTGCTTTCCTGCTCAGCAGAGCCCCTCCCATCAGAGATTACGGGTACTTGCACTGGGGAGGTGGCTGCTGGCTGGCCCAAGCAGAGAGCTGAGGCACCCAAGAAATGTTCCATTGGTGGGAGAGGGGGTGCCGGGTGAGGGGGAGCATTCCTGTACTTCTAGCAGCACTGAATTGCCACTGAAGGGGGTGGGGGCAGTGTAGGTCCTGGGGCAACCCCTTTCTTTCTTTATGCCCCTTCTACCCCTAGCCTATTTCTAAAGTCGCCTTTTCTGTCATATAAACCTCAGAACTTTTAATTTTATTTGAGATTTTTTTTTTTTTGCTTTTAAATAAGAGGTGGATTGAAGAATATTTGAATTGACTTTATATTATGCATAAATATTTATATTTTATCTAAATAACTGCTCTGTAACAAACTTTGTGTTAGTCAAGCATTTGGAACTGTTATAGTTGGGGGCTCTTCTTTTTCCCCACGGCAGTTTTCCCCAGTATAAAATGTTCTAGATTAATTTTACTGTTGGAGGTTAGATGGACGGGGGAGTGAAGTTTCAATTGTTCCTGCTGTGTTCCTCTCCCAGCTCCATCTCTTTCCCTAGGGACCAGGCACTCTGAAGGTGGGGTGGAGTCCTAGCCTCAGTTTGGAATGGGGGTTGATGGGGGGGTGGGACAGGGCATGATCAAAGGGGCCATTTCTCACTTTTCTTTCTCATCTTCACTGCCCCTTGAGCTAGGTGGATTTTCTCTTCTTGACGAGAGTATTTGATAGGGAAGGCAAGTTTTAAAAGTAAATAAAACCCGCCCCTACCCCTCTGTTTCCCTTCTCCCATCAGTCTGGTAACAGGAAGAAACCACACCATCAACACCAACAAATTTCCACGTTCCTTTTACAACAAAAGGGACTTGACTTTTTATATAACCAAATGTGGTGTTTTAGTGACTTTTTGATAATGTACAGTTTTTTGTGAATTTAAATTTATTTCTTTCTATATTTTTAGGACCAATCTCATTTTTAATAAGGTAAAAAAAGGAAAAAAAGTCTAGAGATAAAAAAAAACTCCTGTTTTTTGCCATGTGATGTTCCACAAGTGCAGCTGTAGAAAAGTGCTTGTCAGTTGAATAAAAACCACATTTGATAGAGACTCAAAAGACTCCGTGTATTTATCTTCCTTCAACAAAGGTTCTTGTAATTGCCTAAAGGGGAAAACTGGGTCGTGTCAGGGTGAGTATATGACTGGTTTGATGGAGAAGACGGCAAGCAGGAGAGCAGTGTGCCCCTAAGTGTCAACATTTCTCTCTGAACCTCCAGGCTTGGCCCTTCCTTTTCCAGGGGGCATCCAAGGCAGAATTTCTGTTTATGTGAATGAAACGGGTGCTTCTGGCTGAGGTGCTGTAACAAAGGATTCAAGTGTGCCGAGTTCCTACCTTGTGAGGCATGGCCTTGGCTTTCTAAGGCTGCCACCTGTGTTCCTGATACAGGAAAAGTATGTGCTCATCACCACCTTCCCCAGCTTCCCACCCATGGATAAGACACCACGAGGTAGATTTTGTGTTTTATTCCACAAGTTGAAATAAGAGAAAGTTCTACCAAATTATAGGGAAGAAACATGAGAATACCAAGGGTCAGAAAATTAGAGTGGGCAGCACTGGCACAAACATGGCAAAAGTATAAAATGAGAAACCTCTGGATAAAGAAAAACTGTACAAAATGTGTTTTGAGAATAATTAAACTTATTTCCTGTCCAAGGTGGTAAGTGCATGTAGGAGTGCACTCACCACCCCCGAAATTGTTATGTGTTGGGGGATGCAAACACCAGTAAATGCTGTGAGAACTTTTTACAAGCTGGGAAAGCTTATCACACTGAAGGCTGGAAGTTTTGTTTTGGTGACCCTCTAACTTGGAATAGGAGGAGAAGGAATATCTCTGTTTTCAACCCTCCAAAAACCTCAGATGGCCACTTTGGTGCATGCTTACCTTCTCAGCTAGTGGCAGCCACTGGCAAACTTAAACAAGTCATAAGTTCTGCTTCAGTGCTGGTGTTCTGGGGGTGGCTCCCAAGCATTACTTAATATCCTAAGCAGTCATCATTTGGCCTACCACAGCAATATCTAACAGAAGAGTTCACACTATTCTAGGGTGAATAAAGGAGGTAAAAATCTCAAAGACATTCCAGAAATAGAAATAACGAATTCTTGCATTTGATTGTGAGCCCTTTCTAGCCCCCCGTTTCCTAACCCTTGTGAAGGGAAGGACAGACAGTAAAGGGGAAACACGTGTAAACCAGGTGCTTGTGCCCGTGTTGAACTGTGGAACTGTGAGGTAGATCTGTAACAAGGACAAGGAAGTTGTGGGCCATACCCGGGAGAATGGAGGTTCATTTGAAATGGAAGTGGACAGGCCAGGGAGAAGCAGCAGTGGTAGCTGGGCTGAGAGAGCACCTACCTCTCTCATTACTAGTCTCGTGGGGAGCACCTCTAGGGAGGTGCCGCAGAATTCAGCAAAGAGGAGAAGGGGGATAGAGCTCACAGGCCTGGCTCAGCTGTTGAAAGAAGACCCTCCTACAAAAGGAAAGGGTAAAAGCGAGGGTGAAGGCGAGATCTGCTAATGCCTGGAAGGAGTTAAAAGCAGGTAGCACAGAAATGGCATAGTTGGTTTAGGAGGGAATCAGGCAGGGGTTAATGTGGCAAGGCACAAGGTTAGACCTAGCCCTTACAGACTGGCTGTCATAATACCACCCTCTTTGAAGTTGGTCTAGCAGATCCTGGGGACAAGTTTAGACCTGATCACTGACCCAAGTTTATTGCCCTAGGCCAAGAAGGTCGAGGTAAACTGCTAATAAGTGCAATGCTGCTGCTCTCCCAGAAGGTGGGGCACGTGCACGAAAGAACTTTTAGATGTTTACACTCCATTCCAGCAAGCCCTCACACTGCACCTTTGTGGAGCAAAATAACAACCCACAAGTAGGCACCCCAAACGGCAGACACTGAAGCAGCAGGGGATAAGCAGTGCAGGCACCAAGGGGCTAAATGAGCTCACTGATCAGTAAGTCAGGAAAAGAAGAATGGAACTGGGCTGAGGTGGCCTGATCCAGGGCGGGTCAGTAAAGCAACAAAGTCTAGTCCTCACACTCAGTGCAAGTAATGTCCCCCTACTACACCATCTATTCCTGACAAGGGGTATTTATTTACTCTTTAGAGCCACTAGGCTTCCTAGTCCTGGGCAGCTCTTCCAATCCTTTGGTTAAAAATACTCTAAAAATAACCTCTCTCCCCAATGTCATTTCTACATTTTCCCTAACCTCGACCCAAACCCTCCTCCAAAAAGCCTCAGGTCTGAGTATCCAGAGTGAGACAGGAGCAGTAATAATATTGGCATGAGGTGGGACAGGCAGGCACTAAGCCTAATAAAGGATTGTATCATCTGAGAAAGTGATTCTAGTATGTTCTATTTGACTGAAAAGAGAAAAATACCAAGTAGTAAAATATTTTAAGAATGTTAACGAGCACTGTAATGATCAAGGGTGAGATGTGAAGTACAGGGAGAGTACGACCTGGGTTCCATGAAGACAGGATTCGGAAAACACTAGCATAGTTTAAAGAGCCCAGCGCAGGGCTATGAGCCTGCAGACGCCCCTGTAATTCCTCAGCAGCTCCACTGCCACCAGTGGGCCATTCTGAGAGAGAAAAACTGGCCCTTATTCCTTCTCCTTTTCCCACTCAATCATGTTATGAACTGTCAGAAATGAACTAACAATTAGGGGGAAAGTATCATGAGTGTAACCCAAAAGGGTCCAAACAAAATTCCACGATGCCATAAACCACTACAAAAATAACCTCAGGCTCTCACTCCATCGCTTCCCATGCCCAAACCAGAAATATTCATTAATAAAATCCATTAAGCAGATTCACATGAGGAAAACGGACAAAAGGTAACTTCATAATTTTAAAACAAAACAATGCAAAATAAGAGCCATTTAAACATTTAAATACAGAGAAAGTAGAACCAAGAATTCTGATAGGCAGAGAAGGGGCAGCACTAATGTCAACAGCTTCTGTATATGAAAGGCCCTCCTTTCACTAAACCTCCTAGCAAAGCAAGGTTCCCCCTAACTACTATTAATTAACTGAACTAGACTCTTCTCTTTTTCTTCAAGGCCCCTGAAGAGACCTATGGTGTACTTTTCTGACTAAGGACTAGAGACTCGGAAACAAGAGCTACCTGCCCAGGCAAACCCTCCCAGAAGGTTACTGGACTTGGGGCTGTTTTACATCAGATAAAGCCTTCCTGAGGTTGGAAGTTACCCATGAGAAAACTGTAGCAATTTCATCTTTTATATTTTCCATCTTACCTATTACCCCTACCTGCTGTCTGCTGCCTCTACTTCCTCACCCTCAGGATGCACAAGAGGACTTGGGGGTGGGGAGCATCAGGACTCTCAACTCTGGGATGGGCAAAGGGAAGGGCGAGCTGGGCCCAAGCTCTGTGTACAACTGACATCACAGCTTCTTCCCGCCCTGGAGCATCTCCTTCCTCTCCCTACAGCCAGCCTACTGAACACCTGTTTCCCCATTCTCCATCATCAGGCTTTCCATCTGTCTGGGGGAAACGTACCTGACCTGGAAGTGAAGGAGAGCAGCACTCTCCTTTCAGTGTAGAAGGGAGTGACTGGGAAGAGAAGGTGCAGGACCGATGGGCAAAGGCTTCCTCCAATCTGTCTCCAGGTACGTAGCCAGGTTTTGCAGAAGGAGATGGGGTTGAAGAGCAAAACAGAGCCTTGTTGTGAAGGGCTCCTGACCTTGGGAATACTGAGATGGGATTTATTGCTCTTTTCTCTCCTAGCTCCCTGCTGTCCTTCCACAAGGAAAATTATTTTTGACATCCTGGTTCCCTGGGAAAGGGGCCCAAATGCTCTGGACAGTTACAAAGAACTTTGTCCTTTCCCACCCCAGCATAGCACACACACACACAGAGACCAGCCCCCACCTCGATCCCTCTCAATGTGTGTGTGCACGTGGCCTGAACCCTTCAAGGGCAGCCCTTGCTGTATACATAGAGGTGCCAAAGGTCAAAGCCTGGGAAAAATTCAAGAACCTCAGTTCTCTCTCAACTAGTTGCCTGGGGGTCAAAAGGCACTGTGTGTCCAGGGCTGGGAATTTACCAAGTCCTCTGGTACACAGGCAGGCTTGACACTGTCTTCATCAAGGTTTCCTAACGGTGGCACTACTGACATTCTGAGTCAGAGTTCTTTGGTCCAGGGAGCCAGGTCTCTCCTGTGCACTACAGGGTGTTCAGCAGCATCCCTCGTCTTCAGCCACTAGATGGCAGCAGCACACAGCCTCACGCCCAGACATGACCACGAAAAAATGTCTCCAGAGACTGCCTAATGGCCTCTCTGAGAATCACTGGTCTAAAGGTGAAGCCACTGATGGTCCACGGTGGGGAAGGAACCTAAGTGGATTCAGCAAGGTCACAAATGCAAAGGCTCTGAGCATGGCAATGACATGCAACAGGGAAGAGAGGGGCCCTGAGACCCAGGGCAGAAAAGATCCTCCGGGAAGCAAAAAGCAGGTATTCCTGAAAAGCTGTAGCTGGAGAAGACATTTTCTCAGAAGGTGTGGTGCTGGCCTCGGCAATGAGAAGAATTAGAAGTCAGTAGGTCTGTTCCTCTGGAACTTGCCAGGGAAAACCTAGTCTTCATCCCAATTTGGATCAAAGATGGCTACCAAAGGCTGTGGAACTGTCTCCTTAGCCAAGGTCAAGGCTCCGCTTCCAGAAGGGCAGAGGGAGGAAAAGCCGCTTCCACTGCCTGCTTAGTCTCCCTGTTCCTTGCCCCGCCCCTCCAAATTCCATAGGAAATTTCATTCAAAAAAGAAATAACAAAATTAACAGCTGTAAAGAGGTTAAAGTAAGCAGGTTCTGCTGTATGGAAAAGAGAAAAAGAACAATCTGGATGAGGAAAAGAAGGCATAAAATGTATGTGAAGAAGCGATGGGATGTGTGATCTAAGAGCTTTATAAAACAAAACATTGAAAGTCTGTGTATTCTTACACACACCTCCCCACAAAAAAAGTCCATTGCTAAACTCAGTAAGAAGGGCCCACAAAGGACTCCATCAATGTTCTAGCACCACATCTTTTTTTTTTAAGAAATAATGTTTATAAAAAAAAAAGCCTTCCCAAAAAAGTCCAACACATCAAAAATGGTTTTTCACAAAGAAGGGAAGAAGTTCCAGGCACCATGTCTCTTTGGAGTAGGATAAGAGTATATTGCAGTTAAAAGCAAAACAGCAAACTTTCTTCACAAAAGAAAAGAAGTTTTGTTGATGTCCTTGACTGCAGCACACACAAACGGTGACAGCCAACACCCGCCCAGGCTCCACCAGGAGTGGAGGAAGAGCAGAAGGCGGGGGTGCAGATTTCTCTTTCCAGGCCCAGGCCTGGGAAAACCGATGACCAAGTGTTAGTCCTCAGCTGGGCCCACAGAAGGGCTGTACTCCTGGTCAGCCCTCTGGAGTCTGGAGCATCAGCATATCCAAGAATTCTTTTATATTCAACAAAGACGGGGAGGGAAACCCTAAAAGAGGCATAAGCCAGAGAGAGTGGGGAGGCGGAGCGACAAGCATGAGAACCAGTCTGATTTCAGGCTGTTCAGCCCACCCCGCCCTCGGTGTGTGTTTCTTACCACTGTTACTTGTTGAATTGGAAAGAGTAGACGCCATGCTCTGAGGGTGCATCCACCGGCACTTGACTTTGCTGGCTGCCACTCTCCTGTACCACAGGCAAGGCAGGCGAGTCAACTTGCACATCCTTCCCTCACCTCCCACTGAAGCAGCCTCACTACGCTGAGTGCCCTCCCCGACCTACCCCCTGCCACACACCTGTGCGCATGCACACACACACATGCACACTCACAGCATCACTTTCCCAACTTTAGAGCAACCTATCCTCATCCCAGAGCACAATGGTCAACGCAAGCCAGCACCCTGGGGTTAACTGCTGTCCGGCTAAATGAGAGGAAGGGCCTCAGTCAAAGGCACTAAGTCTCTCTCCTTCCTGTATTCTTCACACACCCACCAGCTATTTATGAACACAGAATCGGCATCACTGCGAGAGGAAGATTTTGATCAGTGGAAAACCTGCCTCTGTTCCTTTTCAACCCCAAGAGACTATAAAGTTCTTACCTCAACTGAAACACTGGAAGAAGGCACTGGGGTGTACTGGGAGAGGTAAGCTCCCTGCATAGCTGCAGCTGTTGGCACATACTGGAATGAGATGCATTGACAGGCTCAGAGCAGTGATTCTTGGCTACAATTAAAACACCTGGGGAGCTTTAAAAACTGTAAGTGCCTATGTCCCCTCTCCAGAGATTCTAATTTAATTGTGCTTTTTAAAAGCACTTCCGATGACTCTGAAGTACACTGGCTTAGAGAGACTTCTACCTACATGACTGCTTTTCCTCCTCTTTCCCATCTTCTGCTTTTTCTCAACGCACTGCCCTCTCTGTTTTAAGCACTCCTCCACAAACCAGAATGCACCTGAGCTTCGAGAAACCTATCAGGCTTCACCCATTCTTCCTATTACTATTCTGATAAGGCTTTCAAGAGATGTGTGTGAACCCCTACTAGATAATACGTAGACAGGAGCACTGATCCTTTAGTTACATGAAGAGGAATCAGTTAAAACGAATGAGTTTCAGAGTAGAAGGCTGTATTCCTCGCTCACAGTCCATCTCCTTTTCTGAGTGTGTCCTCGATGACAGTGAAGTCATTCCCATCCTTATCCAAGAGTATTTAAACCTAAGAGTCTTACACAGGTGTTCCTTGTGTGGCAGGAGTTTATAAGAGGAATATCTTGCTTTACCGTGCCCGTGCTGCTGAGAGAGAGGTGGCCCAACTGCTGGGTAAGAGGTCCCACCATGGAGGCAGGCTGGAGAGAAATGGGATGGTCCATTCCTGGTGTCAGAACTGAACCCTAGAAGCAGCAGCAAAGGGCAAAGTTAGTTGGCAGCATCCTGTGAGGCTGCAGGAAGCAGAGGTTCATGGCTACCAGAACCACTGCTGACAGACATTTAAAAATCCTGGAAAATGACAGGCAAGCAACCACCTGGCCCTGCAGCAGGAACATGCACTCTGCCTACCAGGCTGGAGGCGTTCTTGTCTAAGAATAGTAAACTCACAGAATGTAAGGTCAGACACCTGGTCACACGAGAGACTGAGCCAGGACTCACACCCACACCTCCTTTCATCAAATCCCACTGTTTTCTTTTACATCAAATTGGCACTTTGGCTTTTGCCCACTTCTGAACACTCACTGAAGGCTGCATGAGGTATGACTGGTGGTGCATCCAAGACGGGCTAGGTGCTTGTAGAGGAGATGTCTGAGTTACTCTCTAATGGAAGCGAAAATAAACAAAACAAAAATGTTAACTTCCTGAAGACTGTTATTTCACCCAATGATCTGATATTTTTCAGCAAAACACAAGTAAGTTTGGAGTGTGGGGCTTCCCTGGTGGCTCAGATGGTAAAGAATCTGCCTGCAATGCAGGAGACCCGGGTTTGATCCCTGGGTGGGAAAAGTCCCCTGGAGAAAGGAATGGCTACCCACTCCAGTGTTCTTGCTGAGAGAATTCTATGGACAGAGGAGCCTGGCAGGCTACAGTCCATGGGGCCGCAGAGTCAGACATGACTGAGCAACTAACAATTTCAATTTCAGTGCCCCCTTAGAAAATAGAAATATTTAAGAATATTTTTAAAATATTAACAACTCTTACACTTCAAGTAACCCAATTTTAAAATGGGCTAAGAATCTGAGTAGATATTTCTCTAAGAAGATACACAAATGGCCAACAAGCACATTCAACAGGCTCAACATCGTTAGTCACTGCTGCGCTGTGCTTAGTCACTCAGCTGTGTCCGACTCTGTGCGACCCCATGGACTGTAGCCCATCATGCTCTTCTGTCCCTGGGATTCTCCAGGCAAGAATACCAGAGTGGATTGCCATTACCTCCTCCAAGGGATCTTCCTGACTCAGGAATCGAACCCGCATCTCTTGTATTGTAGGCAAATTCTTTACCGCTGATCCACCAGGGAAGCCCCTAGTCACTAGGGAGATATAAATCAAAGTCACAACGAGTTACCACTTTATACCCACTTAGATGGCTACAATTTTAAAAGGACTGAATAACAAATGTTATACACTGCAGATGGGGATGTAAAATGGTACAGTGACCTTGGAAAACAGTTTGGCAGTTCCTCAAAAAGTTAAATGTAGAGTTAATAGGTACTGAGTAATTGTGTGTACCCTAGAGAAATGAAAACATATGTCCACACAAAAACTGTGCACAAAAGTTCATAGCAGTATTACCCAATAATACTATGACTATTATTATTCATAATGGCCAAAAGGTAGAAACAACTCACACGACCATCAACTGATAAACAGATAACAAAATGGGGCATGTCCATACAATGGAATATGATTCAGTCATAAAAAAGAATCAAGTTCTGCTACATGCTACACATGAATAAACTTTGAAAATATGCTAAGTGAAAGAAGTCCAGCCACAAAAGACATTTACTATATGCTTCCACTTTTACAGTATGTCCAGAAGAGGCAAATCTGTAGATACAGAAAGTGTATCAGTGGTTGCCAGGGGCTAGGGTGAAGGAAGAATAGGGAACGGCTACCAATGGGCACAGAGTTTCTTTCTGAGGTAATGAAAACATTCTGGAATCAGATAATAGTGATGGTTGCATAATCCTATAAATATACACTACTGACTAGCATACTCTAAAACTTTTATAGTCTGTAATTTATATCTCAATTTTAAAAGAAAAAAAGCAATGAGAAGCTAGAAATGCATCTTGATAAACAAGTAGATCTATTCCACAAATGTAGGGATTGTTCAAAATCAGAAACTCTACAAACATAAGTCAAAATTGAAGGAAAAAGTCAGTGTAATATTAGATGCTGAAAAGACATTTTATAAAATCCAACAGCCATTTACTTAAAAAAAAAAAAAAAAATTCATGAAGTAGGGAATTCCTTGGAGGTCCAGTGGATGTGACTCAGAGCTTTCACTGCCATGGCCTGGGTTCAATCCCTGGTTGGGGAACTAAGATTCTGAGAGCCGAGAGTTACAACCAAAAAATAAATTTTAAAAAATATCACAAAGTAAAACAGAGACTAAAAAGAAACTACTTACATATATTAAAGGCTATTACCAAAAACTTAGCTGCAAGCATTAACCCACATTAAAAACACTGCAATTATAGTAACCTATTAGGTAGTGGAGTCAAAGAAATACAATTGGGATACCACTGGCATAAAATTGAAATGGAAAAGAGAGCTATTATTTTGCATCAGTGATATAACTATACCTAGAAAACCTAAGAGATTTAAATTAAACAATTACTAATAGTAATAAGAGGATTCACTAAGTGAGCTGTATACAAAATAGATGAACATAAATCAATAACCTCTCTTTGGTGTATCAATAAGCACCTGAAGATGACGACAAAAAGTACAGACCTACATAAACAAAATTAAAATCCTACTGAAGGACATAACAAAGATCTGAGAACATGAAAAGAAATACATCTTAAGTGAAAAGACTGTACGTTTTAAGTAGTCAATTCTCTTAAATATATAGGTATAACGTAATTTCAATTAAAGCCCTCCCTCACAGATTTTTAAAAATTAGATAAAATGATCATAAACTTACACAGAATAACAGATGCCAAAAAAAAAAACCAAAAAAAAGTATGAAAAAGAGAGTGAAGAAGGTTTTATCTTATTAAATATTAGAACATACTATGAAAGCCACTGTAATCAAATTAACAAATTATTGAAATAGGAACAGATACAATGATCACTGGAAGAGTATAAAGGATACAGAAAAAAATTCCAGTGTTTATTATATGACAAAGGTAGCATCTCAATTCAGTGGGAAAAGGATGTGCTTAGTCGCTCAGTCATGTCTGACTCTCTGCGACCCCATGGACTATAGCCTGCCAGGCTCCTCTGTCCATGGGGATTCTCCAGGCAAGAATACTGGAGTGGGTTGCCATGCCATCCTCCAGGGGATCTTCCCAACCCAGGGATCAAACCCAGGTCTCTGGCATTCCAGGCAGATTTTTTACTGGCAGAGCCACCAGGGAAGCCCAGGAAAAGGATGGATTATTTAATAATTTGGTGCTAGGACAACTGGTGAATACTTTGAAGGGAATACAATAGGACCCCTATCTTACGTCATATACAAACATAAATTCCTGGTAACTATACATTTAAATGTAAAACAATGAAATAAATCCTGGGGACCACATGAACAATGTACAGACTGGGAAGACCTCTTGAATTAAGACAAGAAATTCGAAAGCTGTAAGTAAAAAAAAAAAAAAAAAAAAAGCAGACATATTTAACTATATACAAACGTTAAACTTTTGTATATAGCAAAAACTAGTGATTCCCAAAGTATGATCTCTGGACCAGCAGTAGGAGCAACACCTGGGAACTTGTTAGAAATACACATTCTTGCCTCTCACCCTAGACTTGCTGAATCAGAAATTCTTAGCGTGGTGCCCAGTAAGTTTAATAAGCTCTCTGACCTAGGTTTAATGACATCAACGACTCGATGGACATGAGTTTGAGCAAGCTCCGGGAGTTGGTGATGAACAGGGAAGTCTGGCGGGCTGCAGTCTATGGAGTCTCCAAGAGTGGGACATGACTGAGCAACTGAACTGAATAAAGCTCTCCAACTGATTCTGATGCACAGCCTAAGTTTGAGGACCACAAAGGCAGTGGGAAAAAAATTTGGAAAAAAACTTGTAACAAAGATAACATTCAGAAGATTAGCACTTATAATAGCTTTTTTTTTTTTTTGGCCAGGTATGCAGGATCTTACTTCCCTGATCAGGGACTGAAACTGTGCCCCCTGCATTGGGAACTCAGAGTCTTAACCACAGGAACACCAGGGAAATTCCAATAATATTGATAGTTTTCTTTTTTAAATCATGTGATAAAAAACCATAGCTGAGCCTGCTTCCTTGCCCAGAAGCAAGCCAGGAAAGTCTGACACGTGTATGTGGGTAACTTAGAAATAAATCCCTCTAGCCTTCAGAATGTCCCAGAGCGTGCACTGTTGAGGTTTTTAACTTAGCTGGGCCAGGTCTTATGTGTGGTATGCTGCAGCATGCAGGAACTTTACTTGTGGCAAGTGGGATCTTGTTCCCTACCCAGGGATAGAACCTTGGCCCCTGCACTGGAAGCACAAAGTCTTAGCCACTGGACCAACAGAGACGTCCCAATAATATTGATGGTTTTTATAAGCTGATGGGAAAAGAACAAATGAATAGGAAAATGGGCCAAGTATATGAAGAGTAATCAGGAAAGAACAAATCAAAATATGACCCAAAAATGCTTAAACTCAGCTTCAGTCAGGGAAGTGCAAATTAAAGCAACACTGTACTTTACACCTACCAAGATAGGAAAAACTTTACAAGAGCAATGCCACCTCTGGCTGGAGGGAAATAGGTCCTCTCATATGTTGCCAGTGGGAACATGAATTTGGTAGCCTTTGTGGAAAGAAATCTGTAACATCTATAAAGCCAAAAGTCTGTGTATCATTCAACCTTACAACCTCACCCCTTGGACTCTAGCCCCTAGAAACAAAAGCACTCATCTGTGAGGACACAGGCAAAAGCATGTTTACCAGAGCATCATTTGTACCAGAAAAAAACTGAAATCCAAAGAATGCCCTTCACGGTGGTCTAGTGAAAGAATTCTGGTATTTATGCAGCATGAACTATAATGTGACTATTAAAAAGAAATAATTAGAACAGAGCTGCATAGAACCACCTGGAGGGCTTGTTAAATCTCAGGCTAGTAGGACTCATCCCCCAGAGTTCCTCTGGATCTAGGGTGGAGTCCAAGAATTTGTTTCTAAAAATACCCAGGTAGGGCTGATACTGCAGGTACAGGGACCACGCTTTGAGAATCACTGGTTTATGTGGGAAAAGTATAAAAAAGACATTTAATATGGCAAATTTTTATAACATAAACAATGACTTCCAAAACCATATATTTATACGTATATGAAAATGACCAAAAAAAGGCGGAAACTAACATGGGTTTGCTTGTGGGAATGGTGGATACAGAGTACAAAGTACATGCATACAACAGCCTGTATGCATGTAAGGGGATCATGTGTTACACTTTTATGTGAAACTGTTTGCATATAATCTGTGTAAAGGAAACAATGGGAAAAACAGCAAGTTGTTTCCAGCCTAAAACACGATGGCAGGGCAAACCCCGAGCCCTTTTCTGGGCATGAACGTACCTGATATGACGTCATAGGAGATGGAAGATACGGGGACAGTGCAGACTGAGTGAGCATCCTGTTGGGGGCGATGTTGTAAGGAGCTGGGTAAAACCTGTAGGAAGGGACCACATCAGTAAGGAGTCAGGAAACTGCAAAGCAAGGGCCCCCACTGACAGATACAGCCATGAACATCAAGGCAATCCATGCGAGGGCCTGGACACACGACTATGGCATTTTCAGGCAGGCTGTTTACATACGACACCCTTACCCATTCTGAAGAGCCGTGGAGGGGTCATAGGTCAAAGCCATGCCACCCTAGAAAGAAAGAACACAGTGCGCACACTGTGAGCGCTTAGGTGAGAACAGGAGCAGGCCCAGAATTTCAAGGCTGGGGAAGCGTTTGGTTCAACTGATTAAAAGCCAAGTCTGGACTAGTCCCCACAGTAACTGTTCCAGGGTTTTCCTGCTTGTGAAGGGTGCACAATCCCATTTACACTAAAGAGTGTGTGAAGTAGCCAGCATTGCTCATTTACATACTGGAGCTCTCAAGCCTACCCCAGGAATCAAGCCATGGAAATTTCCATTCCTTCTTTTTTTTTGCCTTGGCATCCCCATTCGGCATGCAGGATCTTAGTTCCCTGGCCAGGGATCGAACCCGCCTTCCCTGCAGTGGAAGCCAAGTCCCAACCACTAAACTGCCATGGAAGTCCCATCCATTCCATTTTAATGTCATTAGTATTCTTGTCTCTGAGAGGGCCTCTTACCATGTCTCCATTTCTTGGCCAGGCCCGTCCGTTCTGCACAAATTTTCCTTGGTTCTGTCGTTTCTTTGGACCCCCATCAGCAAATTTGCAAAGCAAGGGATCGGATGGGGCTGCCGAGAGAGAAAACAGACAGGCAGCTGAGTCCCACCTCACTTAGCCCATTCACTCATGCAAAAAGCCTCCAGAATCTTCACAGAAGTCATAACCTGTGGCCTCTCAGCCTGATTCCCAGATGCCTCACCTGGTACTCCAGGGGGTGTCTTAATATATTTTCCATTAAAGTGGGTGATGATGGCTTCACACTTCTCTGTGGACTCCATCCTAAGGAGCACAAGAGGAGTTAGGGTCTAGCTTCTCCAGGATCTATACCCTCCCTACATTTAAAGAGAAAGCTCTTAAGTTCCCAGCCCCACAAATGCTCCAAAAATTGTCAACTACAGAAACAGAGCTTCCTCCACACAAATTCAAGGCATCTTAGAGAAGAAACCCCAGCTTCTGATGAAGGTTTTTCTCAACTGGTTCCTCTAGGGATCCTGAAAGGAATAATGGGGGTCTGCAAGCTATGAATATTCCAAAGAAGATACTGATTGATGGATCTAGTATTCAGTATTGTGCCTGGTTCCTAAATAAGAATACAATAAACAGTGGCTGTTACCATTATTTTTTATTACAAAATTCCTAATGGAAACTTTCCTAGGTTTTTTCGCTCTGTTTGCATAATCTTACTTTCCTGACCAGGGATTGAACCCAAGTCACAACAATGAAAAGACTGAGTCCTAACCACTGCACCACCAGGGAATTTCCCTGTTCCTTCACTCTGATAAAACTGTACAAGCTAAGAATTTGCCAATATTTATTTTTTTGCTCTGGCCATACTTATAAAGGTCTATTAGCTACCAATAACTTCCTTAAGATTTCATGAGTCAGGGGAGGGAGGCTTATTAGGAGTGTGAGGTAAGCAGATACAAATTACTATATGTAAAACAGATAAACAGTGTCGTACTGTAGAACACAGGAAACTATGTTCAGTATCCTGTAATAAACCATAATGGAAAGGAATATGAAAAAGATACACATGTGTATATGCACACATATCACAATAAACTGTGGAAAATTCTGAAAGAGATGGGAATACCAGACCAGCTGATCTGCCTCTTGAGAAATTTGTATATAGGTCAGGAAGCAACAGTTAGAACTGGACATGGAATAACAGACTGGTTCCAAATAGGAAAAGGAGTACGTCAAGGCTGTATATTGTCACCCTGCTTATTTAACTTATATGCAGAGTACATCATGAGAAATGCTGGACTGGAAGAAACACAAGCTGGAATCAAGATTGCCGGGAGAAATATCAATAACCTCAGATATGCAGATGACACCACCCTTATGGCAGAAAGTGAAGAGGAACTCAAAAGCCTCTTGATGAAAAGGGAGAGTGAAAAAGTTGGCTTAAAGCTCAACATTCAGAAAACGAAGATCATGGCATCCGGTCCCATCACTTCATGGGAAATAGACGGGGAAACAGTGGAAACAGTGTCAGACTTTATTTTTTTGGGCTCCAAGATCACTGCAGATGGTGAGTGCAGCCATGAAATTAAAAGACGCTTACTCCTTGGAAGGAAGGTTATGACCAACCTAGATACCATATTCAAAAGCAGAGACATTACTTTGCCAACAAAGGTTCGTCTAGTCAAGGCTATGATTTTTCCTGTGGTCATGTATGGATGTGAGAGTTGGACTGTGAAGAAGGCTGAGAGCCGAAGAATTGATGCTTTTGAACTGTGGTGTTGGAGAAGACTCTTGAGAGTCCCTTGGACTGCAAGGGGATCCAACCAGTCCATTCTGAAGGAGATCAGCCCTGGGATTTCTTTGGAGGGAATGACGCTAAAGCTGAAACTCCAGTACTTTGGCCACCTCATGCGAAGAGTTGACTCACTGGAAAAGACTCTGATGCTGGGAGGGATTGCGGGCAGGAGGAGAAGGGGACGACAGAGAATGAGATGGCTGGATGGCATCACTGACTCAATGGACGTGAGTCTCAGTGAACTCCAGGAGGTGGTGATGGACGGGGAGGCCTGGCATGTTGCGATTCATGGGATCGCAAAGAGTCGGACACGACTGAGCGACTGATCTGATCTGATCTGATATGAAAAATACATAAACCACTTTGCTGTACACCTGAAACTAACACCACGTTGTAATTCAACTATACTTCAATTATTTTTTAAATGCGGAAAAAAGATTTCCTGAGTCTGTAGGAAGAAAGAGTATTAAGACAGGGTTTATGGTGACAGAACAATGTTAGAAGCTACGCAGCTAAAGTATCTTGTTGGGAAAAGAGAAAATGAGGAAGGAATTAGTGGTGCCTGTTCACCACTCACAGGCTCTGTGAGTCAGAACATGCACCAAAGTCCTCCGGACTCATTCCTCATTTCTGCTTCAAATCTCCATCTACCTTACCATACAGCGCTCAAATGAGATAATGTGTATAAACATGTTCTATAAATTATATGAAGATCTACATAAGACAGGGTACAGTATTTTCCCCCTTTTCCACAGTTAAAGTAAGTCAGTATATTTTCTATGCCAATAACCACTAAAGATCTGAACAATCTCCATGTTGGCAGTTACTAGAAAAAGACCTTAAATGGAATCTTCTAGTGAAAAGCATGCTGAGCATTCTAGAGCAAACAGTGTTTAGTTGGGTTACTCCTATTCTTGAGTCTTTCAAAAGGGTGACAGGCATGTAGGGTTTTAAAAGAATCACTTTCAGGAATTCAACTTCCTCATAAACTCTTTCCTGAATGATCAAGGCTGAGGTCCCCTTTCACAACTACTCCACTCAGCTTACTTTAGACTCATCCCAAAGCTCAACAGGAAGCACAGAGGACTGAGTTACAAAAATTGTTTTTTTAAGTTACATGTTTCCAATTCTTCCTTCCCACAAAGCTAAAGGACTCAACAAGTTGTCAATTGACAATTAAAAATGTCAGTTTTGATGACAGATCACCCTGGTTCTTGGCATATAATTCAGAAAGAACTCAAAGAATTCCTATTTTAGCAAAACTCTTTCCATTCCCATTTACTTATTTATGTGAACAAGGAAATAAAACACAAATAGAACTGACACTAAATTTTGTCTTGTTACAGTAATAAACAATGTTCACTGATGGCTACATGATTTAATTACAAAAATCTAAAAGAAGCACTTCAAATAAAATTTATTTCATATAAAACAATTTTGTATCAACATTTTAAAATATTTATGTTGTTTGGGGCAACTGTGAACTATTTATAAAGATAATTTCCATATGGATTAATGCATAATGATTCAGAGCCACAATAAAAAAATTAATTTATGTTCTTGTTGCAGAGAAGTATAGCAGAATGATCCAAACAAAGACTTTCAACTATAAAAATATTTTAAAAACTAAAATACAATTCTGTAGGGAAATAAGATGGCAATACAAAATCAAGAGAAAAAGGAATACTATAAGAATCATTTAAGGGTTGTAACTTAAAGAAATGCCCCATGTATTTTTGAAATGATTTTGTGTATTAAATTGCTACATTTAGATTTCATTTGGATATATTTTAAAATAGTATGACAGTTTTATTTAGACTAACATAGTCTAAATTATTATTAACATTATGTAAATATTGTTAACATAATATTTATAATTTGCAGGAAAATATACTTTGCAAAAATCTAAATGTATGAAGAAAATCTGAAGTTATTAATGTAGAAACATACAAGAGATTTCATGGCTTTTCAAGACTTCAAAGCCATAGCTCCTAAACTGGGCTTTGAGGCACCCTGGGTCATTGTGATGAGCTCACAGAGGCAAAGCAAGGGATACTTTAACTTTCTGAATAAAATACAGCAACACTAATTGGCTATTTATCGTAAAGACTACTAACTCTAAATAGTTCAATATTTCTACAATCTGGTTTTTCAGTAGTTGCTATGACAAAAGCAAGTACCATAAGAAAACCAACATGTAACAGAAAATGAGGGTGTCCTTGTTCAGTAGGATTCCAAGGTTTGAGAACTGTGCAGTGTCCAACAGGCCACATCCATTGAAAGGATAGTTATTTAAGAATGAGATAAAAATATTTTTTCAATGTATTTTTCAAATAACTACAAAGTTGTTAAAATATTAAACATTTTTTGAATGTTTAGAATAGTTACTTGATACATTAAACTGTTAAGTATTTCTTTTGGTCTAGGGCAAAAAAAATTATCTGGACGAAATGGAGCTTCTGCTTTAAGAGAGTATGGGAGCAAAAAAAGTTTGATTACAAGCTTTAGAAATTTCCCTTTAGTTATACATGGGGTCACCAGCAGGTGGCGCCATCGAGATTGAGTAGGCTAGGGAAGAGGTCTTATTCCACGTTCCCAAGGTCTGAACCCTGCAGAGTAAAGCAGTGTTCTTGGACCAGAGAAGATATTAAAAAAGAAAAAAGGACTTTCAGATTACTTAGTCCAGGTCTTTTCAAACTTTTTAGAAAGGCATCAGAATCTCCTTTCAAGCAAAATCTTAAAATAAATAAAAACCATTTCCTAGGTGGGCTAGGGAAAGCTGAAGCCCTACAACAGTGACACTAAGCTCCAAAGAAGGCGCCCTGGAAAACTCTACAGCTCGAGCAAACACCTTCGAAAGATGGTACCGATGATCCCACCTGCAGGGCAGCAGAGATGACACAGAGGTAAATAAGACTTTTGGACTCAGTGGGAGGGTGGGATGATTTCAGAAAAAAGCACTGAAACATCGGAGAAGGCGATGGCACCCCACTCCAGTACTCTTGCCTGGAAAATCCCATGGACAGAGGAGCCTGGTTGGCTATAGTCCATGGGGTCACTAAGAGTTGGACACGACTGAGCGATTTCACCTTCCCTTTTCACTTTCATGCACTGGAGAAGGAAATGGCAACCCACTCCAGTGTACTTGCCTGGAGAATCCCAGGGACGGAGGAGCCTGGTGGGCTGCCGTCTATGGGGTCGCACAGAGTTGGACACGACTGAAGCGACTTAGCAGCAGTGGCAGCACTGAAACATACACATTACCATATGAAAACTAGGTGACCAGTGCTGGTTAGATGCATGAAGCAGGGCGCCCAAAGCCAGTGCTCTGGGACAACCTGGAGAGGATAGGGTGGGGACGGAGGTGGGAGGGGGGTTCAGGATGGGGGGGACACATGTATACCTATGGCTGATTCATGTTGATGTATGGCAAAAACCATCACAATACTGTAATTATCCTCCAATTAAAATAAATTAATTTTTTTAAAAAGAAAATCACTCATCTAAACCTCTGCTTCACAGGGTAACCAAGGCTCATAAAGGTCTGATATCACACGGGCAGTTAGTGGTAGAGCTGGATGGAGAATTTAAGGCTCTCAACAGATCTGGAAAGGTAGACCAGATCTTCCATCTAATCCTGCCTATCTTGAAGCCACAAGGGCAATGGCTCTCCTCTATCACCCACTCCTGAGACCTTGGGCAAATCACTTCATATTGAGAACTTTGGTTTTCTTTTCCATAAATAGAGAATTAATATTTATTTCAACAACATTATAAGGAACTATACTCCAACTTTTTTAATTAAAAAACTACATAAGTAAAAACTCAAACTGTATAGTTAAAATTGAATTTCATTTCATTTACTGTCAATAAAATTTATTTTTTTTAATAAAAAAATATTTATTTCATAGAGTAAATGAGATAAGACAGACAGAGGTTCGCTCAGTCATGCCTGACTCTTTGCAACTCCATAGACTGTAGCCTGACAGGCTCTTCTGTCCATGGAATTCTCCAAGCAATACTGGAATCGGTTGCCATTCCCTTCTCCAGGGGAGAAGGGATTGAACCTGGGTCTCCTGCATTGCAGGCAGATTCTGAGTCACCAGGGAAGCCCAAATGAGATAACAGGATGAGAAATACTCAGGAAACTAGAACAGGATACAGAATTATAATCTTTTATTCTGCTTAGTTCTAGATCAAAGGAACAAAGGCTAAAGTAACAGGAAATAGTGGCAAAAGCACAAAGATTTGAGAGCAAACAGTTTTTTGAGTATTGTGACCTATAATTAAATGAACTTTTGATTGACTGTCAAGAACTTTTGGCCAGTATTTTGGTCCTGGGGGCAGGACACAGACTTTTTGATGACCTTCTGTGTGACATTCTTTATTAACGTCATCATCTGCCACTCTTGGCATCCCTCACCTGGCAAAGCCAACCCCTCTGCTGGTCCCACTGGTGTCTCGAAGGATTCTAGTGGAGATAACCTGGCCAAAGGGCTTCAGCATTCCCTCCAGTTCTTGCTCATCCATTGACAGCGGGAGGTTTGAGATGTACAAATTCGTGGGGTCCTGCTCCTGTTGCTATGGAAATAAAAGTGAAAAAATGAATTTCATATCTCTTAACCCTCTCCCACCCTTAGCCGTTATTCGCAAAATGACATTTCAGAAAAGAGAGAGGAAGAAGGGACAACTGAACAAAGAGAATCTTAGCAACTATTTGTAACACCTAGTCCCAATACCATGGGTTATGCATCATATATTGAGTCTAGGCCAAAAACCCCACAGATCTACTATTTCTAGCACTGTACGAGCCCGAGCCCGTAAGACAAGTCAGGGACGAAGTTTTGGGCTGTCGCTTTAAGAACCAGGCAGAGCAGTACTCCTCTCTCCCAGCCGGCAGCCTGTCCCAGAGGCTGGATTCTCCTGGACTGCCTCGCTTCCAGGGTTGGATTGTTTTGAGTAATCTCCCTTCCCCCTCTTCCGGCCACAGCAGACTCCTCTTAGTAGCAGGAATGTCTGTACACTCCCTGATGGAGGGCACGCTGGAAGAAGAGAGAAGGGAAGTGCTGGGGGCTACACCAAGAGCCAGATGTACAGCACACGGGGTCACCCCAGAAGTTCCAGTCTCACAGGAAGTCTGAAGTCACTCCAATGTCAGAGGGGTTTTCTCCACAAAGAGGTGGGAGAGCACCTCCAGGGGGCAGACTCTGTAAAATGGCAACAACTTCCCAGGGTGGTGCTGCTAAGAATTTAAGCAGTCACTCTGCCCCAGACAGCGGGTCAGCTGCAACCTTACTCCCTCTTCTGCCTTTCCTTTCAGGGCTTTCTTTTTCTTCAACCATTACAGGAAAGGATGGCTGGCAGGCAGGCCTGCTGCATCAGCCCCTCTCAGGTATTCACAATGACCTTAGAAAGGCAAGAGGGTAACTCCACCTAAGAGAAGAGGGAAAAGTCTCTAGCTTTCTAGTAGCCTAAATGACAGACGGGAGAAAGGAAGGGATAGTTTCCTTTCTCTCTGTGGTGTCTATACCCCCAACACCCTACATATCACCCACCCCACCCCAGCCCGTTCCTACAGGGAACAGTGCTGGGAGGTGGAAAGCATTGTTCTGAACTTTGGAGTTGCACAACTGGCTTCTTCAGAGAATGCTGCAAAAATACCACGAGCTGTTTGGTAGGGAAGTGGGACGAGGGTGGAGAAAGGCAAACAGCTGGAGGAAGGGAAGACGCCTCTGGACCCTCTTGCCTGCTTATAATACTTGATGAGAGGAAGAGAGTTAACAGAGCTACCTGCCATGGGTTCTGAACACCACCTTCCTCTAGCAGCAGAGGCACTCAGTGGGGCCCTGGTTGAGACTAGATATAGACAAAACGCACTGCAGAAAGCCCTTGCCCTTCAACCACGTGGCTCTTAAGTCCTCTGGACACCTTGGAGTCCTTCAATCTAACTACCTAACTACCACCTCTCAGAGGAACAGACATGGGGTAGTACCCTTACCTTTGCCATCTGCGCTTGTACACCACTGGCCTTCAGTGCTGTAACTGCTTTCTGTGCTGCTGAAGGACTGTCGAAGTCCACAAAGCCATAGCCTGGAACAGGGAAACAGAGTCACTGGGAGGCAGGAGGTGTAAGGGAGGTAGGAGGCCCCGGCTTTTCAGGAAACAGAGGAAGAGTTTCGACCCACATAATAGAAGTGGCAGGGAGGAAGAGAGATTAAGAGGCTTCAGGTGGTTTTCCATGGGCTCCCCAAACCCTGTGAGATTTGGTCTACTTTATAGCTAAGAATGCCAAGGGCCATGAGGTCTTTGTGGTATCCTTGCCTTCTTCCCTCTCGCCTAAGAAAAACCCAAGGTTTCAACAACTAGGCTCCTCTAGTAACTCACGGCCCCCCTCTATTTCCAAAAGAACTCCCTCCTCTTTTGTAGTCACATCCCAGAAATGCTAGGCATGTAGGAAATACAGCCTCTCCACTGCAGATAGCCAGCCACCTGCTGTAAGAAGCCCCTCCTCACCCCAGCGTCCAGCCCCTTCCCTCTTTCCCTCTCCACCTAGAGCTGCTCAAAACCCCAACAAAATTAAGCTGTCCCATGTACACCAACACAAGACATTTACAGTGCTCTGCTAAGTAGAAATAGTCTCACGTGCTCGTATCTACCATCCAATCCAGGGGAGCATGACACAAAGGCGCAGTCAAAGGACTCAAAGGCACTCTGTGCAGGATTCTAGCCTTGGGTCCCCCAAACAGCACTTTTAGCTCAAACTCTCTGGTCACCAAAGAATCTACATACCTACCTGACTTTCAAGCCTGAACCCCTGAGAGACGCCACCCTGGTAGTGGAAACCAGGGGCCTGAAGCAGGGAGGGATGGAGGCAAGCGAGGGCCTCACCTGCAGCTCTTCTCCACCAGCAGGAATAGCTGTACTCTCACCTTTGCACTTGTTTGTGGTCTTGTCCAGGATGGCCTTAGTGGAGACAATCTTGCCGTATCTAAGGGAGAAGAATATGCAAAGTGATAATCTGGGGGCAGGGGTTTAGACAAGGACAGAGACTGCGACATCTAGAGGAATCCATGCCCTGTCTTCACTCCCACTAGGAAAAACTGTCATGCTCAATCCTTAGCAATAAGAACAAATGAATTTAAAATGTCACACTTCTCATATAAACCTATTCCCCAAAGGCATCTACAAGAAGTAAGGTAACTGTAGTCCCTACACTGTCAACACATTTCTCTCTTCTCCCCCAAATAAGACTCAGATACCAGTTAGAAAGAGACTACTGTCTTTTTGGGGGGAAAGAAGCTTGGTGACATCCATTCATCAGTGTGCAAGGGCAGAGCTCTGGCAAGAATTCCCTGAAGACTAAAAGTAATCCTTGATATTACTTATCTTCCTTTGGACAAACAGCATTTCTCCCATGAAAATCTATTTCTCTTCTCTAATGTCCCACTCCTCACTCTTCGACTGGCCCCCTGACTGAAGGTCAACTTAAGCCAAACTGCATTTATTCAAATCCTGATTCTGCCACTTAGCTATGTGTGATCTTGGACAAGTCATTTAATCTTTCTGTGCCTCAGACTCACCATCTGTAAAATGGAGAAAAGATTGTTGGGGAATATGAAATGAGATCATGAATACAAAGCACCAATGTCTACCAAAAAACACCTGAACACTGTTAATGGCTATTATTATAACATTATATCCAAAGGACCTCAACATTTAACCAAATGGCTCTCTTTTGGGCTTTAGTGTCTAAGACTTCTTTCTCTTTTCGGCTGTGCCATGTGGCTTATGGAATTTTAGTTCCCCAACTAGGGACTGATTCCAGGGCCCTGGCAGTGAGAATGCCAAGTCCTAATCACTGGACTGACAAGGAATTCCCTGATTTCTACCTGTCAAGATTTCAGTGTGTTAGGGAGTGGGACTGGGCATTAGATTAAATGCAACAGCTGTGTTAAGAAAATTACCCAAAACTTGATAAGGCAGAATAAGGATTTCACCTTCTTTCAATGTCACTCTGGAACATTGTTTACAAGGCCCATTCAAGGTATATTCTATTATCTAGAAGGATGTTTCTTTAGGTTGCTATTTATTACTGATGAGGCTCAGATTTTATGAAGATACATATTAACTTGTAGATTTTTATCTAGTAGAGATACAAGTAATTTTTGTCCATTAGAAAAGATAATCCCAAAGGTTACTGTTTTACTGTCCTAAAGGGTATGAAGCACTTTTCTCTGTAACCTAGTAATCTTATTTACTTTCTTCCTTCAGTACCTATCGATACTCAGTCTCTCAAATGCTCTTTGAACTCATTTTACCATTCTGCTAGTTCCCTCATTAATGAGTAAAGTAAATATTGGCATAGGCTCACCTATATTTGTAGGAGAGTTATATTCTTCAACCTTTTAAAATTATACTTTAGCCATGTGGGGTCCTGTGGAGTTCCCCAAACTTGTGAACAGTGGAGTACCACTGTTCCGGGATATATTAGAAGTGTTCTACTAGAAAGAAATCTCTACATTCTACTCCAGGAGGGTGAACCATATTAGAGAGACAGAAAAGAAAATCACTAACAAAGTCAGGAGTATAAAATTTAACTGGAAAACAGTTGGCAGGGACTGAATTACCTGAAACAAGGATTTTTTTCTACTTTTCCTCCCATTCCATCCCTAAAGAACAGATGATGATTGATGTAGTTGCTTTGCTCCTTGACAACCCCTGACTGTTCTAGTGGGGCTCTGTGACCCTCGGATTAGACAGAATAAGCCAAGTAGGGCCCTGGAGGCTAGAATAGATGTGATCCTAACCCTCTGGGCTGCATACTTGGATTCTTTCCCAAATTTAGGCAAGAGAAGGGATGAGGGAGACTGTGAGCTTGAGAACACACATGCTGCTATCTCCACCCAGGCCCTAGGGTGGGGCTCACTGTGGTCTGAGCAGCCTGAGACTCTGAGCTCAGAGTTTCCACTGCAGCTGGCAACAGCTGGATCGTGCTGCTTCCTCCGTGGAAGGAGCCCTCCAAGAGAGAACCGGGAGTTCCAGTTCCAGACTCCACGCCTCTCTTTCCTGCCCACCAGGGCTTAGGATCCAGCGTACTTCCCCTACAACCTAGAGAGATAGCTGGGACAAAGGCAGGAAGTCCTTCTATGCATGGGAAACACCATTCACAGAGAGGTTTATCTCCCAGCTCACATGCCTGTGAGGGTTCCACCCACCTGCTCTTCTCAGCTTCCCTTTCGTCATAACTCATCTAGCACCTATTTTTTTTCTGCCGCACTCCTACGTATGGTCCCCTCCTGGGCTCCTTACTCCCATCCTATATGCTCCCATCCTTATTATTCTCATCCCTCAGACACAACAGAAGGTAAGGCAACTATCGGTAAGGACAAAATGAGCCTTAAAGTAGAGTAAAGCAGAACTGAGTTTTTCCTCTGTCTTGTGGAGTCACAGAATTGATTTTTGTAGCACACTATATTTAGTCCAAGAAACAAAGGGTAGAGAAATCAAGGAACTAGATTGATACAGTACTCTCTTCCTTCATATGCTAAGTCACTTTAGTCATGTCCGACTCTTTGCAACCCCATGGACTGTAGCCTGCCAGGCTCCTCTGTCCATAGGGATTCTCCAGGCAAGAAGACTGGAGTGGGTTGCTATGCTCTCCTCCAGGGGATCTTCCCAACCCAGGGATCAAACCCACGTCTCTTATGTCTCCTAAAGATATTTTGGCCACTTTCTATTCCCTCAAAAAATTACTAGTCCTAGACTAAGTCCCCTAAGTTCATTTAAATATCTTTCTAACAAGGTAAGCTGAGGTAAAGGATCCAGTGTTATACACATATCCAGCCTTTAGAGACTGATTCTGTGCAGCTTGGTGCAAAGAGAATTCCAAAACCACAGCTTCAGAAGACTAAGGGATTTACAGAGTACCTCTGAGGCCTCATACATTCTGGGGGAAGGATGTTCAGCCTCTCCAGGATTTGGGACAGCTGGCACACGCATACACTGTTATGGGAGTTTGTGTCAGTTTGACCACTTCAGAAAATTGTTTACTAGTATCTACAAAAGCTGAACAAATGTATACCCTATAATTTAGCAATTTTACTCCTAGTAACACACATGTATATACACATGCAACAAAAGTCTTGCTCAGATTCATAGCAGCACTATTCATATCTGTAACTGTCACATACTGGAAACCAACCCCATATCTAGCAACAGTAGAACAAGTAAATAAACTGTGCTATATTCCTATGATGGAATTCTAGAGAGCAAGAAGAATGGACAAAGTTTTGCTACAAGCAACAATGTGGATGCATTTCACAAACAACACTGAGAAAAAGAAACTAGACATAAAATGGTATGTGCTATATCATTATATTTATAAGAAGTTCAAACAAGCCACATTAATCATTCAGAGGTCAAGCAGTAGATACCTTTGAGGGTAGGAGAGAGATTGTCACAGGGACGTGGGCTTCTGAAGAGCTGATAATGTTCCATTGATCTGCGTTACAAGGGACTCTTACAAGGATGTGTTCACTTTATGAAAATTCACTGTTCTGTAAGCACTTATGATTTGTACACTTTTCTGTATGCTTGTTATACTTCAACAGTTTTAAACAATGGTAAATTTAGGAACTTCCCTGGTGGCCCAGAAGTTAAGAATCCACCTTCCAATGCAGGT